>NW_028227258.1:112035298-112465298 GCF_978045245.1 Mus caroli
CCTTCCGCCAGTGTTCCAACAGTCCTAGAAATGTCCTTGAGCAAGATCATGGGCTTGACCCTGGCTTCTAAGATTAGTGAATCTTAGGTGGAGCCCTTGTTGATACCAGCTGTTATCAATGAATTCTATCCCAGGTGGTTCCTGTTAGACCTTTTGTGTTTGCATTCCTCTGTTTTATGTAAGATTCCGGTTACCTCAATTGTACCTTTCAAATATGTCACCCAACTTCCTTATTGTCCTCTGCATAAAAAGTCTGATGCTCGATTCGAAAATTACACTCAGATTCCACACGAACTCTCCTGTGTGTGTCTGTTTGTCGTTCATCCACGCTTTGCCCACCCGTGTCGAGAGACCCGTTCCACGCAGACACAGGGACCCAGAGGGTCTGCAGCAGTGTTCAATGTCTAGCATGCTCTCTAGTTGCTGTCATAGTATTGTGAACACAGAGGCAAAGGCCATGACTACTAGGAAAGGCAGCTAATGGTCATAGGTCTCAGTACTAAATGGTGTACTCTTTCCTGAAATTGTCCAGAGGAAGATCCTATTTATATCATGTGGGAGCTTCACGCCTAATTCCTTTGCACACACTCCTGTAATGTTTTGCATTTCATGTCCCTAATTTGCACTGAGTTGCTTTAAATGAGACTCTGCAATACTTCTGCCACTCGATATCTCCCCTTCATCTTTTCTCTTGATAAGAGTTCAAGTTCTCACCTAACAGACCCTGATGAAGGGGTTGTTGCCACCTTAGGCTTTGGATAGGCTTCCAGTGTCCCTTGTCCTGCTTCCAGTGGCCTCTCCCTACCTGGGTCACCTTTAAAATCCATCATTCTCTTTCCCATGCTTCTTCTTTGAAAGGCGAGATGTGTCTTGGAAAGTTAAAAATCCCTGCTCTAAAACTTTGAAGGTGGCACTCTTAATGCAAGTTATATGGCCATTTTCTTTCCCTGGAAAATAGATCATTATAGAACATAGGGAAACAATCAGTTGAAAACAACAACAGCAGCAGCAACACCACCCAGGGTCAAATTTAACCAAAAATTTTTGAGTCAATAAAATAAAAATAGAAAGTTTAAGTTAAAGAATTTTTCAACTTAGAAAAGGAGGTTTATATTATAGGTCTAAAAAAACTTTCCCTAAAACAGTACAGAGGCTGTAAAATGTATAATTATTTCTCTACTCTAAAAACAATTTATCATCTAAACAACAGAGTAATCCTGGGAAAAATACCAAATTGCTTCCATTGTAATCCAGCCTTGTTGTTGTGAGCCATCTCTCTCTCTCTCTCTAGCAGCCAAAGGGCTATTAACTTACTGTGAAATTTTGAAGTGCCCTAACTACCAGATTCTGTGAACAACACATACTACACATAAAAGGAAACTTCAACAACTCGATACACAACCTTCAGATCTCCCCACGAGGGAATGATAATTGACAGAATTAATGAGAGTATTCGATTACACACAGAGCAATTTTCATCACGGGTAGAGCACGCCACTAGCCACGAGTCGCATTGTAATGGAGGTCCTCTCAGAAGGAGTGCAGGCTCTTGATTTATTGAAAGTAATCTTTAAATGGTGGTACTATACCTGCTGGCTACTGTAGAAATAATTTACAAACATTAATTGCAGGAAAGAGTAGAGCCATTTGCTTCAAAGAGCCCATCAGCAAGCTGTCCTTCCTGTTTTATCAGTAGGCAAAGCTGAGAGCAAATAACAGATGGAAGTGTCCCTCGGTAGCGGCATGGAGTACTGGTGAAATATAGCACAATCTTTCTCCAGTGTGTTATGTTTTTAACAGGGGAGGATCAGAAGCAGAAGAGTCCAGGCTAGGATGAATGACTCCGCCAGATGAAACATCCCTTTCTTCTGGGAAGATTCCGATAGCAGATTGAGCTCAGGCTGTTGATTTCAGAAGCTTGATACAGTGTCATTACCAAAATGCATCCGGAAAAGTCTCAGCAAAAGGGATAAAACCCCAGAAGACCACGGGGGATCTGAGGCCTGTTCTACCCTCTTAATGGGTGGTTAAATTCTGGTTCCATGAATAAGCATGCGAGACACCACAGAAACCACAGAGAAGGCTGCAGTAGACAGCTGTATTTGGTGCTCATGTGCAACCTGTCAGAAGTGCCTCATGATGGTAACTAGAGTGTGTGAGTGTGAGTGTGTGTGTGTGTGTGTGTGTGTGTGTGTTTGTGTGTGTATCTCAGTTGTCTGAATGTGGGGCTACAAACCCTCCTGCATCTATTATGTGTATGATTACATTGAAAAAGGTGATTACTGTAGTCTGGATAGCTGGGTGGAGAGAATGCTGTTTCCCTAATGGAAACATCTATCAGTCCAAAGTCAGTGACTGTTACTACACAGCTTTTAGGCGGTAAGATAGGAAGTGGTTCTCCATTCCACTAGATTGTTTATTCATGCCTAGTTCATTATCCCTTTTTATAGTAGCGGTTCTTAATGTTTTCCAGGCATCCAGCTTTCCTTTCTACCTTCCTCTCTTTGTCTTTTCTTTTTAAAATTCTACTTCATCCTTTGAACTTTGGGCATCACTGTACAGCCTATTAAGGTGGCAAGATCCCTGTCCTGGCTTCCTTTAATAAGCAATACTGTCTCCCCTTCTTCTTGTTTTATCCATTTCCCCCTTTTTTTGTCCTATGCTAAAGAGGAAAATCTCTGTTTATAGTTTAATCTACATACATTGTTCTTTATTTTATCTCTGTGCATTCCTTCATCAGCTCATCTCCTTGATGACCACAACCTTGAACTTGGTTTCTACTCTCACTGACTTCTATTTGGTTGTTACAATGCAAAAGAGAGCCTTACTTCCAAACCTGCATTATTTTTCAAACTACTAACACTTCTATGGATAGAAAATTCCTTCAAAGATTAGTCTATGTTTCCGGCCATTTTTTCCCACTTTATTTAATCCTTTCTTTATGGGAGTCTCACTTTCTTCTTGGCCACTCTGAAATTTTCCGCTGAAAGCATTCAGCTCCTGCCCATTGACTGCCATTGTGATGGCATTAAACCATTTGGCATTGAACCGCCTTTCCCACCCTGGTTATTCAGGTCTTGGCAGGAAGTAGGGCAGCATGTATAAGCATGACCAGATCCGATACGCTCCTTCTCCCCACTCAGACAGTGAGGTTACAGACGCAGAGTCTCGCCTTGGCAGTAAGGTACTTCCATCTGGGGCTAGAACAGAAATTATTCAGAGAAACACAGTAGACTCCACAGCAAAAGATCACTGAAAGCAGGTTGATGGTGCTCATTGTGGAATTTATAGTGTTCCAAATTCAGCACTTCCTGCTGTCTGAGCTATCTTAGCTTTTATCTACCTCTTTCTAATGTCTATATAATTCTGAGAGCTAAGTAGTACCCCTACTACAATTCACCCCCTTCTCTTAATTATATCATGTTTGGTATAAAGTCCTTTGAGCTAGACATCTCACTGATCCACAAACTGGTACATGGGTTGTACATCTAAGTCCTGAAACTGTAGGATAAATGGCGTGAGACATGAGTGTGAAGGAGTGATTTTAGACTGGGAAGGGACACCGTGACCCCTCATGATTCTCTGGGAACCCATGCATGTGACAGGGAAAGGGAAGATTAAATAAGGTCTGACTGTGGTCTCTGAAATAAAAGGTGCCCTTGGAGTAAAATAGCTATTGGAGGCAAGGCATTTGGGAAAACTATGTCACCACTGTCATTACACAGATTAAAGATTTATAGGGTTTCAGAGGGATATCCTGAGAACAATAAACAACTGGGAAGTGAGTAATTAAGTTTATTATCTCAAAATTCTTCAGTGCTACCAAGACAAAACTTCAGGAATGCTAACAGCATTAGGAATCTCCATGCTCTCAGCTTCTTTAAACTTCTGCATAGTTAAAAAGCTTTTCTCAGAGATTAGTATCAATGTTGTCAAATTAATCTGTGTCCTGCTGGTGCTATCTCATAAATGTGACAACGAATACAAACGTGAGGGATCCTGAACCTCAGAATCAGGTCGTATGAGTGATTCCTAAAACAGAGAATGACTTCGATGCAGGGCCCATCTCCCCATTGCTGTGCCAGGCTACATGGCTCCAAGAAGCCAACTGCAGTTTTCTTTTTCAGCTTTGTTCAATGATATCACATCGACTACTTCTCATGACAAAGGGATTTCAAGTGTTTCAAATCAGAGAACACCTGTCCTCCTTTGCTGATCAGTGGGCTGTAAAACATGTGTAAGTTTAATCTATGCTTGGGAATATCAGAGTATGCCCTCCCTTCTTTGACGGGTATATTTTCTGACCGGAAAAACTTTGTTCCTGTTTCTTAGGGAAGTCTGGTTTAAATATGAAATAGTGTGAACACTTGGTCCCCTGCTGATTTTGTTGCTTTGAGATGCCTTGGAAAGATCAGGAAGTAGCATCTACCCATAGAAGTTGTTCCATGATTGCTCTTAGGTATTATATTCTCTCTCTCTCTCTCAATCTCTCTCCTGCAAATTAAGAGTAGAAGACTTAACAATTGTCAGACTTATATGCTGGCTACCGTATAGCAGCCACCTATCAGCATGCTTTCCCTTATGTGAGCTTATCTCCTTAGATCCTGGGCTGAAATAAATGCTCACTCCTTATTTCTTAATTGAGTGTTTTATCATAGTGATGGGTAAAGAAATTAATGTATAGGCCAACCATGTAAGGGAAAAATCAGCTCATCTTGAGACTGTTCTTCGACTATCTCATCACCTTCAGGCTTTTAACTAGTGGGCAGATCCCAACGTGTCAGAGAGAGTCAGTAGCATTGTGAAAGCTAGCTGGAGAGAATTCTTTTCATGTATAACAAAAATGGAAGCTATGTGTAAGAATAATAGTGATTTCTAAGCACGATTGACCTTGGTCATATCTCAGTGTCCAACTTTACAGGAGAGTTAGTTTTTTTGTTTTTTGTTTTTTTTTTTTTTCTGAGATTTCACAATGGAAGTTTTAACCAGAGTGGTAGGAGGGAGTCATATCATGGAGGCTTAGTTCTTGACTAGAGGCTAGATTCAATCGTGGCTTTGGATAAGAAAGCTGAGATGCTAGGTGTCCTTCAAAATATGCAGTTTATTAGAGAAGGACATCTTCTGAGGCAAAATAACATTCAAACTGCCCTCCCTTTACTTGGTCCCAAGAGGGCTGGAGGATGTCTTTAATCAAGGTCTTGGGAAACATATTAGTCAAGAGAAGGGCACAGTTTTGATCAAGACTTGAGCTCCTCTTCTTACCCTGGTGGTAGATGCTTCTGTTGAAGTTTTGTGATGGCCTTGAGGATGGACCATTCCAGGGTAGTAGCAGCCAACTGGTGCCACCTACAGGCAAGCAATATAATTGCTATGTCCACCAGAACCAGCAACAGGCCAAGCCCTTCTTCCTTAAGCTCTGAAATGCAGGAATATATTTTGGTCACCATCAGTTCCTTCACTGAAAGAGGCAAGAGTCAATAGTCCTTTCTGAAGTGCATTATAGAAAATGCTTCACGCGTGGGAAGCATAGGTCTTACCCAGGTCACTATAACAGAGGGTTGAGCACTCACAGTCAATTTTCAGATGTTGAGTTCCAACCCATAAGAAGAATTCTTTGATGATGGACTCAGCAGTGAGAGCACCGTGTGTGCAGCCAATCTTCAGCAAGGAATCTCTGGCTATTTAGTAGCATTGCAGATAAATAGCCTTTAATGAGTCCAGCCTATTCTTTGCTCTGGATTTATGCACAATGGATGTGACATGCTGTCCTTGTGGAGCAAGCATTCTAAAGAGCTGACGCTCCCTTATACAAGTGATCAGGCAAGCATCGTACACAGAGATATCACATCCTCAGAGTAATGTGCTTCCAGGGGTCAACAGTCACATAAACATGTTCAAGTACCATGTGTTATTGTTTTGACTTTGTGACCAAAATAGACTGCTTACATTTCAGGTCATGTACCTAAAATATGTCCTAGATCTGGCTACTCAGACATTTCATGGAAGTGCTGATCTCTGTGTGAACGGAATACAACCGAATGCTAACAAAATGTAAAGGAACCAAAAGACTTTAGATCGTGAAAATACATACAACAAACATGATTCCAGGGAGGGGAATGATCCCAGATTTGGGGTGCCTGATGCTGAGCTACTCTGATTCCAGGAGTCCTGAGAAAGGTCACCGTCTTTACTGATCAGAACAACAAATTGTACTTTAGGTTATCAATTAAATTTGGATCTTCGTTGGTTTCTAGATAGTTGAGTGCTGCAATTTTTTTTCTGCCTTTAGGACTGAAATGGGTCTCTTAAGCAGTTGGTAAAGTTGTCATCTGGGTCCCTGGGCCATGGAGCAGGCTATTATGATGAGAGCTATTTCCACATTCTAAAGGTCTGAATCCAAAGCAAATCACACCTACAGGTGAATCTAAAACAAAAGCTGTTGCTTTGAGCTCACAAGACACTGAGTTGCTGATTCGTCTCATTTTTCTATTTCCACTATGTAGAGAGTTTTCAGGCTTTTAGTGTTGGGGTAGAGCTCTAGGGGGAAACACTTGCTTAGCACATGGGAAGCCCTGGATTTGACTTGCTGCTCCACAGTAAACAATCAAACACTAGATGATAAAAGAATCTGAAGGAGCTAGGAGGATGCAGGAAATACTGAACGTTATAAAGCAGATCCCCCAGGTGTTCATTCAACAAACTCATGCTCATTATCCACCAAGATCAAAGTTCACGTGGCAGCTGCCCAAGCTTTAGAACAATGAGAGTCAGGTTCACGGTAGAAGCAAGGAGCTGTGGTTAGATGTTTAAGGGTTTCACAGGCTGCAGTGGGAGTGTGACAGGAGAGTGGCAAGATAAGATAACAAATGTGGCAGTACTCCAAGTGAGAGTTCATTGTATGGGTTCAGGGACAGGGAGGGCTGTGGGATATATAGGAGGGGGGATGGATGGACTACAGATTACCTAGTGGTGACAGATTGATTGATGGTTGTCGGCAAGAAGCAATGGAAAAAGTAAAGTAGTGTGCCTGCATTTGTTAACCTGCTCAGCAAGATATATCTACAATCTCTCTATTATCTATCTATAATCTGTGTTTATATACCATCTATAATTTATCATCTATTATCTATCTACTTATGATCAGTCATCTATCATTTTCTATCTATATTATATCATCTATCATGCATCTACCCATCTACATATCTATTTTCTATCATCTACCTATTATACATGTATCATTTCTCTTTTAATCTGTCATCTATCATGTATGTATTTATCTATCATCATGATCATTAACATCATCATTATCTACCTATCCATATCCATCTATCATCTATCTATGTATCTATCTATGTATCTATGTATGTATTTATATCATCTATCTATCTATCATCTATTAAATAAAAAATGAGAACCAATGTTCTTGGTCCTGTATTTAAGGAACGTGAAAGTTTCTGTGAAGATGTTGAGCAATCTTTCATGTAAGAGTGGAGGGTGGGAATGTCTAATGATGAAATGAATGTGGAGTTACTGGTCCATAAATGGGTTTACCAGGTACATTAATAAGTGATTGCAGTCTCTACATAGAAATAAATCTTGTGATGCAGAGCAAAGGCAGTTGATAGATCAGTCGGCTGCAGTGGGTAAGCCAACATTCTTTAGGAAAGACACATGTAGGAAATATTCGCAGAACATAATGGGCTTAAAGACAAAACAAGGCCATTAGATCATTGGGAAGAGAGGCCCCTTGGTCTTTCAAACTTTATATGCCTCAGTACGGGGAAACACTAGGGCCAAGAAGTGGGAGTGGGTGGGTAGGGGAGTGGGTGGGGGGAGAGTCTTGGGGACTTTTGGGATATCATTTGAAATGTAAATGAAGAAAATACCCAATTAAAAAATGAATTAAAAAAAAAGAAAAGAGAACACAGTTCAGGAGTTTTCATTTAATAAGTTGATTTATGGTAAACAAAACAAAACAAAACAAACAGAACATCCCACAAATCTCCAAACAACCCAAATTCAATTGTGCTAGGATGAGTCCCCTGCCTCCTAAAATCTCAGGTATTCAATCAGGTGAGTCAAATAACATGCAAATTATTTCTTGTCTTTCATGATCTCCACTTCAGTCTCATGTCTAATTTTCTGTGTGTAATCTTCAGTACGGGAAAATTGCTTTGCTAACTGCCTCATCCGGGAATTTATTCCACCAGGATCCGGGGGAAGGTGACAGTGGATTCCGTCTCCTGATATATCCCGTGGTGTCTGGTTCTGTTTCACAGGAGACTTCATTTTCATTAAAATGCACTTTCATTCTTAAAGAAAAAAATGAATAAAATACAGGTACAGAGTTTAACATGTTGGTTTCTTGTTGAAATAAAGTCTTTGAAAGTTTAAATACAACCACTCTTTATTGATTGGCTTAAAAGTACACATCAAGACCATACATAAGTCAAAAGCAGACACACATATTTTTCCCCTCAGAATAAAAATATGCATTTCCCAAACTAGACCACTTGGGGGCAGCATAGCGCAGAGCTAGCTTTTCACTCATCTCCCAGCGCAGTCTCCTTCAGTAATGCAAGTCCCCACAAAGCAAGAGCTTGGGTCTTGCTATCCATGTCAGCAGAGTCTTTGTCAATTGCCATTCCTATTTTTCTCTTTTTTCCGTGTTTCTTTATCCTGATCTTTTTTTTTTTTGGGGGGGGGGTGGTTCTTCATGAGTTAAGAGTTTTCAAACTTCTAATAGCTTAATTAACACGTTCAGAAATTAAGTCAAAGCTGGCCCAGTGCCCTTTCTTGCTCAACCACATGGGCATGCTTGGGTAACTGTAGTTATTTACATTTGGCATCCAACTGACTCCATGAGCTGTATTGCTTCCCCCCGTATGAGTATCCAGGCTATTAAATTAAACAGGTTAATGTAGCTACAGCGTCTCACCCCCCACCATCCCCACAGCTATAGTAAATCTGCCACCTGTTTATTTCCATAAAAATTCAATTATAGCACCGGCAGTTATTCTTCTTATGTGAGCAATTAACTTCAAGCAGTTTCCAGCCAAACAGAAAGGCCAGGCCAGCCGGCCGGCCCTTCCTTTCTTTGATTCCTTCAGCCCTTGGTTGCTTCTTTTGTTAGGTGACTGCACAACCATCAAACCACTGAAAAATGAAACAAGAAAACTGGACTACCATGCACTCTTATGCCAACGAAGAAACAAAAACTGAGAAATCACTAACAGCTCTTTGCTTCCCTCTTGTCCTTTGAGTGCGGAAGCCGGGGAGGTGGAGGGCAGTGGGCAGCTCGCTGGGGCGCCAGGAGCAAGGTTCTCCCTACCATACACCACCATGAAGAAGGGGTTGCTTTAAACACTGTTCTTCTTCCTTCTTTATCTCTGTAGAAAATGCAACCATGCAAGGAAACCTTGGCCAAATGCCACAGCGTCCTGGCTGAAGCAGCAACGCAATTATGGAAAGATAAAAAACCCACAACGGCCTGTGCATCGGAGCAGCTGATAGAAAGAAGGTGGTGAGAGGCAGGTGCACTTCTTTGTTTCTGTGAGAGGAATCGGTCTTTCGTTCCAAGCTTCCAGCTGCAAAGGACCTGCGTTTTCCTTTTTAATTGTTTCTCTTTTTCCTTCTTAAATGTCTGCTTTTCCCTACCATATTTCTTTTCTTTCTCACAAATGGTCCATGAATAAAAAGAAAAGGGCTAATCGTAATCTGATTATTTCCTACCGGATCTAATTCCTCAGGGCTGGTTTGGGTTCTTCTTTCCCTTCATATACGGTGGATATTGACTTTCTTTTGAAGAAGCAAAATTCTTAGTAAGTATTGCACACAATATTATTTATAAATATATAGACCATCTACTAGCGTTACTTTGTTAAACGGACATGATAGGTAACTGCTCCTACGTTCTTTTTTTTTTTTTTTCTTTAGAAGATCGTGCTTAACACAGAGACCTCACAGCTGGTCAACTTGCAGAGAACAGGAGAGAACTCAAATCCAGGTGGGATATCTCTATCACTCCTCTATTACCTATTCACGGCCCCCTTCTCCCACCCAAGGCTCAGAGATCACCATAGACGAAGGGACAGAGAGACAACACGTTCCAGGGTAGTGGACATCTACAGCCAACAGCAGGATGTGACGTGGTCCTTGCAAAAAGGGGCTCACAGTGGCCTGGTAGTGACTGCTTAAGACTGGCACAAGAGCAAGGCAGCTAGAACCCCAGCATGGACTGTGGAGACTTCATGACTCGTAGCTGAAGAGCTATTGGCAATTGCTGGTGTTTGGCAGAGCCAGAGTCAGTTATCTTCAGGAATGTGATGCTAGAGAGGTTGTCCTGATTCCAGCAGCACTTCCTATACCCATGCACGCACATACAGGCAGTGCTAAGTGGACCCAGGGTGATTTAAAACAAAATGTGGCAAGTTAGGAGGAAAAACTGGTGGGTGGGTAAGGGTGGGGCCTGGAGAAGAGGGATTAGGGATAGAGTAGATCAAAATGTATGGAATTCTCAATAAAAATGTAAATTAACCAAAGAGCCAATTGGACTCATAAGATCATTAATTAAACCATTCCCCAGTTTAAGATTAAAATAAAATTTCCATATGCAAGCTAGTACTCTGTGCTCTCAATTTATTACCGATGAACTCAGAAAATCAGAGGAAAACCCACTGCCCACTAAGCTTTAGAGAGTGCTCAAGGCAGCTCTAGGCCCTAAAGCAAGGGCAGGCGGGTGGGTGGGCTGGGTGCAGGGGTTCTGGCTTCACTTCCAAATGGTCCCAAACCTTGCTGGTCTCTGAGCATGGCTGTAGTGCTAGTGGGTATCCTGTCATGTGCCGGCCATTCTTAAAATACAGGGAGTAAATGAGTGTAAAAATAGTGCCATCCTTTCTTCCCGAGTGTGAAGGTGCCCTGTGTCTGCCCACCAGCACTCAGACGCCAATGGGGTAGAAAAGTGTATAAAGTGTTCTTTGAAGTCAGCCTGTCATGAGGAAAAGATACAGCCTAATTGAATTTAATCTTCTTTTAAATGGTTACTCAAAGGAGAGGCTCTGTTAGAAGTTCAAAATGGTATGCATAAATCCATAAATCCTCCCAGGCAAGTGTCCCTACCATGGGCTAAAGTGTGGAGATGGGCAAAGGGGAGGGGACTCTGGAATCTGTGTTTCATCTTGATAGGGCTGATGAGGCTTTAAATGAGGACTGACCAATGTTCTGGTGGCCCTAAGACCACATCCTCTGCTGTCAAATGGACTCGCGTTCATGGCCTTGAACTTTGTCTCTTTCCTATCTTCCAATGTCCTCACGAACCCTATTGCTTTTCAGTTCAAAGGAGACATTAAAATGGGGTGTTTACTTTTCATCCTCGATCTTGGGCAGATGCCTAATTTCCATAGCTTCCCTACCTCCTGAAGAGTTTCAGGCTTTCTGCTGTCTGCCAAAATGAAGCGAATGTACAGCGTGGTGCTTTGAAGTCTGAGTTAAGGCAAAACTAAATGGCCCGTGTTTATCTGATCAATTAAAGGAGTCGCCTACATCCTAGGCCCCGAGGCCTCTCATTTAGGCAACATTCTATATGGTCCTCAGGAAATTAACAGCAGACACCCAGCTTGGGCAACAGGGATTATGAAACAAAGAAATTCAGACAAGTGTGGGAAACCAGGCTCCAGGGTAAGCTCCAAGACTGACAAGACTCCAGCACCGACCGACTGAGGAATGCCTTGGTATAGAAATATTGGCAGAGAAGCACGGGATACAATTGCCCAAAATAGAAGTTTGATTTAGAACATCCTTTATAGTGAATGATCTACTTGATCCAAGGCCTTTGCTATGATGGATGTTTTTAATTTTTTGAAACTCATCTTCCAGATTGGAATATGCACGGTTCATGTTTACTATAGTTGGTTAAGGGAGTACTGTAAATAGCATCATGCTAAGCAGAACTTGATATAGAGATGAATTTGAAAGAACATCTATTAAAACTGGCTGTGTAGGGTGGGTGTGATGGCTCACTGGGGAAAGGTCGCCAAATCTGCCTGATGACCCGGAGTCTAATCCCTGGAATTCACGTGTTAGAAGAGGAGATTCAATTCCTGCAAGCTGGTCTCTGGTCTCCAATGCGCGCGTGCACACACACACACACACACACACACACACACACACACACACATTTATAAACCAACATACAAAATAATTTCTGAACCCTTTCCTTGGTGTTTATAGTGTTTCCAGCCAAACTCATAAACACCTGTAAATTTAAATGAGATAACTGAACCCTCAGAGTGTTTCCATCCACAGGTTCCTTCTCTCTGGCAGCAGCTGAAATGCACTGTGTGCTGTGTGCTTTCCGCTGTAGCTCGTTCAGGGCCCACACACATGACTTGCTCCAGAGGGCAGCTGACTCTGTTTCCTGAGAAATCCCACGGGGTCTGCTGGTCGTCGGCTTAAGGGACTTACATTGCCCATCTGGCAGCAGCAGATTTGACTTCCATGGCTTGTGGAGAGTGGCAGTGTTTGCACGTTTGGCAGCCTTCACGGAGCTTGCCCTGGAAATTCACAGATCTGTCTTCAGCACTGCATCTTGGTAAGAAAACTATTACACAGTCATATCGTATTTAGTGGATTTCAGTTCGATCGGCCACTCAGACCCTTAGAAAATCACTTCCCTGGAGGTCCAAATTTCAAATACTTCTCTCTAGCTATGACAGGAAAAATATGACAAAAAAACCCCCCAAACCTCACCTGTATGACCCATTGTCCCCAACAAAGTTGCTCTTTTCCCCCAATTTGATTTTCTGCATCATTAATTTTATTCATCTATCTATCTCTATCAAGGTAGAGGATGCCTGTCTACTTAGTCCAATGGTAATGACCTTTTAACATGATTTACTTACTATTCTATATTTCAGAGATAATGGGAACAGAGACTTCTGTGGATATCTGTAGAAGGAAAATTGCATTGTCTTTGTTTAAATTATATATGTTTTTTAAAAAATCAAACTCTATCTATCTATCTATCTATCTATCTATCTATCATCTATCTATCTATCTTTCTATCTATCTCTCTATCTAATTACTAGAGGCTCAGATTAACAGATGTGTAGAGGGATGGGTGGAGGACTACAGATACTACACCTAAAAGAAAAGCAGTAAGCTCAGTGTCCTACATGCAACACAGGTACCCATAAATATGTTGGAATTTATGCTTTCTAGATCTGATGAACTATAGGAGAGCAGCTTTGCTTTAATGGCTTCTAACACAAAGCAATAAGAAAAGAAGTGTACTTATCTGATTAGATCAGTACCTATTATAGGTCTATATTTATTTAAGGATCACACTTGACCTATAACTGTGCCTGGGTACGATTAATGTGTGTGAATGAAAGAAGGTTATTAAATGTCTAGAGAGATGTATTTTAATTGATTTGATCATTATGCATTATTTATTTATGTGGGATTGTCATACTGAGCCCATACATTTGTGTATCTATTTTATATAATATACATATATATTTATATAAAAGTATATATTTATACAAATGTATTCCTAGAAAATCTAGTGACACTCATTATTAGTTTTGAAACCGGTACATGAGAGAAGGCAGTTGCATTTCTCTTTCTGAGTCTCATGTCACTTAACATATTATCTTTCACTTATGTGAGAATTTTTTTTTTACAAATGATAGAACATCAGTCACTTGTACATTTTTTAAATCATATTTCCTTATCCATCCATCCATTGATAGGCACCTAGATTGATTCTATATCAGCAATGTAGTTTGGAGGCCAAGCATGGTAGTTCATTCCTGTAACTCAGTCAGCATAATGTGCCTGAACCAGGAATATTGATTGGTGAAGTTAGAGGCCAGCTTGGGCTGTAGCGAGACACTGCCTCCAAACACAAAGCGAGCATAGATATATGAATATCTTCTTAAAACACTGATATCAGAATACACAGTGACGTTTTGGATAAGACTATAAAAGCACAAGAATACAGAGCCAAAACAAGCTAACTAAACAACGAAAAAACCAACAAATTACAGAATGTATAGGTAACAAACAGGACAGATTTTCTTTTAGGGGGGAGACAATTCAACTGTGAAATGATAAGTATTTAGTATAATGAATTTTTTTTCAGTAGCTAAAAATAACCCAGTGTTACAGAAGGTAGTCTAGGGCCTGAAGTGAATCTAGGGAGTAACTTTAAGCTGAAGACAAATTTGTTAAGGACAGGATTCCTTCTTTGTGGGTCAGGGCCATCACCTCTATAGACCATATTTGAAATCTGAAAGGTTAGTTAGCTTGCAGGAGTCAGAGCAAAACAAGTCGTTTTGCAGAATAATTTAGTGTTTCTTTGTTAATTGTAGCTGTGTGCCATAAAAATCATGACTGTTATTGATAGATAGCTACTGTGGGGGAGATTACAGCCTTAGTAAGTGATTTGCAGAAGGTAACATTTCCTTGTCCAAGGTTTGAAGACAGAATAATCATGGTGGGAAAGATACAGCAACAGTGAGTTGAGGCTGCTCATTGTTCACAATGGATCTGTAATCATGAAGCAAGAGATGAATCTTGGAGCTTTGGTTTCTTTCCACCTTTAACCAGACTGCATCCACAGTCTATGAAATGGTATTACCTCCATTCAAGGTGCTCATACTTTCTGGGACAATCCCCATGGAAATGCCCAGATATGTATTCTGTGTATTCCCTACTTATCCCCAAACCCAGGTAAGTTGAGGATGAAATGTGACCATCATTGTGGGATCATCAGATTAACTGCTAGATATCCAACCCATTACACTCAGAGTGAGAAATGACTTCCAGGATTTTACTTTCTATTCCATTTTTTAATATTTCTTTTTTATTAGATATTTTCTTTATTTACATTTCAAATGTTATCCTCTTTCCTTGTTTTCCCTCCGAAAACCCCCATCCCATATCCCCTTCCTTGCTCACCAACCCACCCACTCCTGCTTCTCTGTCTTGACATTACCCTACACTGGGGCACTGAGCCTTCACAGGACCAAGGGCCTCTCCTCTCATTGATGTCCCACAAGGTCATCCTCTACTACATATGCAGCTAGAGCCATGAGTTCCACCAAGTGTTTTCTTTGGTTGGTGGTTTAGACCCTGGGAGCTTGGGAGGTACTGGTTAGCATATTGCTATTCCTCCTACAGGGCTGCAAACCCCTTCAGCTCCTTGGGTACTTTCTCTAGCTCCTTCATTGGAGACCCTGTGCTCTGTCCAATGGATGGCTGTAAGCATCCACTTCTTTATTTGTCAGGTACTGCCAGAGCCTCTCAGGAGATAGATATATTAGGCTTCTGTCAACAAGCACTTGTTGGCATCTACAATAGTGTCTGGGTTTGGTAACTGTATATGGGATGGATCCCCAGGTGGGACAGTTTCTGGATGGCCTTTCCTTCAGTTTCTGCTCCACACTTTGTCTCTGTAACTCCTCCCATGGGTATATTGATCCCCCTTCTAAGAAGGACCAAAGTATCCACACTTTGGACTTCCTTCTTTTTGAACTTCATGTGGTCTGTGAATTGTGTCTGGAGTATTCTGAACTACTGGTCTAATATCCACTTAATCAATGAGTGCATACCGTGTGTGTTCTTTTGTTATTGGGTTACCTCACTCAGGATAATATTTTCTAATTCCATCCATTTGCCCAAGAATTTCATAAATTCATTGTTTTTAATAGCTGAGTAGTACTCCATTGTGCAAATGTACCACATTTTCTGTATCCATTCCTCTTTTGAGGGACAACATCTGGGTATTATAAATACCCAGCTTCTGGCTATTATTATAAACACTTTTTTTAAGCCTTGACTAGAATGATTCCATGTCCTGCTAGAGCAGTGGCTCTCAACCTTCCTAATGCTGTGACCCTTTAATACAGTTCCTTAGGTGGTAGTGACCCCTAACTATAAAGTTATTTTGTTGCTTCTTCTTAATTGTAATTTTATTACTGTTAGGAATTGTAATGTACATATATGTGTTTTCTGATGGCCTTGTAAATCCTTGTGAGAGGGTCATTTGACTTCCCAGAGGAATCTTGAACCACAGGATGAGAACTACAGTGCAAGGGTGGATGAGTTAAAAAAAGTAAAGAAGGAACATATTATAAGGACCCCGGCTTAGTGGAAAATATCCCAGCTGTGGGTATTAAATGCAGAGGAAAGGCAAGACTGAGGCAGAGTGTCTGGCAAATACTGCTGTTTCCAGTCATACCTATCAGCTTAAGTTTGGACTTGTCCAGGGGAAATGTGGAGAGATAAAGATGCCCTGGGGCTTCTCTGGTTTTATGAGGGAGCAAATGGCAATATAGCTAACTTCTTCTAGAATCAAAAGAAAAAAAAAATCATATACTTGAAGTGCCTTTAACTCTTGCCTGATCAAAATGAAAATACATCTTGTTATGGTTGATGGAAAAAAATGTTAAGGGGATTAAGCAAGTTTGTAACTGTTCTCCAGCCATAGGTCTCAATGAGTGGAAGGATAGGCCTAGTTCAGATACAGTGCCTATGGGCTATGCAGTTCATCCTAACCCATTTGTATTCCTGGCTCTTTAACCAAGATGAGTAGAAACTAGATGAGTGGTAAACTGTTGGCTCATGAGCTCCCGTTGCTCACCTTTAAAATATAACTTGACTTTCAGTTGGATTGCAAAATTTTTCTTTAATTTACATGTAAGTATGTATGTGTGTATAGGTATGCATGTATGTATGTGTATGTATGTATGTATGTATGTATGTATGTATGTATGTATGTATAATGTATCTGTATAGGTACACACCATTCATAGGGGCCCAACAGAGGCCAGAAGAGGATTTGCACTCCCTGGGACTAGAGTTACAGGTAGTTGGGCTATCCTATTAGGATGCTGGAAATATAATTTGGCTTCTTAGAAAGAGCAGCAGCTTCCATTTCTCTGGCCTCAGATTGCAAGGTTTAGAAAACAGACTGTCAGGAAGCTATATTTGATAATAGATTTATAAACTGTATTTATCATGGAGAATTTTATTTTCTCACTAAATTAGTGCTAGCTGACCATTGAACTATTTCCTCGGAGTAAGTCTTTATTTAAAGGGCCATTACAGAATCGGGGTGAGCTTTTCTGCTTCTTAGGAAAGATACTAAGCATCGGCTTTACTCTTCTCCTAACGACCACGTACAGAAATACATAGGAAAGCCAGAGGCAGAGATTGCAGCAACCCTCTAACACTGACTCTCCTGCTTCCCAGTGCTACTCAATGCAGCGATGTCCCATTATGTAGGAGATGCTCTTGTCCTCAACATAGTATCTGAGGGCAGAATCTGTTATATACAAACTGACTCACCAACTTAGGTCTTTTTTTTTTAAAGTTTAATAAAAGGAAGGTGATACATAGTCATTAAAAGTTCAGCTTGGATTGGGGTCCTTTTTAGGTGAATGGCATGTATTGCAATATAACGTGCTGGGCCATGCTGGAGAGCTGTAGCAGCTGCCACATGAGCACCAAGGTTAATGAGTGCTAGGCAACGTGCTGTATCATTAAGCTATCGTATTTGGTGGGTTAGGTATTTTTTTAAAATTTTTAAAAATTTTAATATTTTTTATTACGTATTTTCCTCAATTACATTTCCAATGCTATCCCAAAAGTCCCCCACACCCTCCCCCCGACTTCCCTACCCACCCATTCCCATTTTTTTGGCCCTGGCGTTCCCCTGTACTGGGGCATATAAAGTTTGCATGTCCAATGGGCCTCTCTTTCCAGTGATGGCCGACTAGGCCATCTTTTGATACATATGCAGCTAGAGTCAAGAGCTCTGGGGTATTGGTTAGTTCATAATGTTGCACCTACAGGGTTGCAGATCTCTTTAGCTCCTTGGATACTTTCTCTAGCTCCTCCATTGGGGGCCCTGTGATCCATCCAATAGCTGACTGTGAGCATCCACTTGCCTATCAGCACAATCTTGCTAGTGTATGCAATGGTGTCATCGTTTGGAGGCTAATTATGGGATGGATCCCTGGATATGGCAGTCTCTAGATGGTCCATCCTTTTGTCTCAGCTCCAAACTTTGTCTCTGTAACTTCTTCCATGGGTGATTGGTGATTGTTTCCAATTCTAAGAAGGGGCAAAGTGTCCACACTTTGGTCTTCATTCTTCTTCAATTTCACGTGTTTTGCAAATTGTATCTTATATCTCGCTATACTAAGTTTCTGGGCTAATATCCACTTATCAGTGAGTACATATCATTTGAGTTCTTTTGTGATTGTGTTACCTCACTCAGGATGATGCCCTCCAGGTCCAACCATTTGCCTAGGAATTTCATAAATTCATTCCTTTTAATAGCTGAGTAGTACTCCATTGTGTTAATGTACCACATTTACTGTATCCATTCCTCTGTTGAGGGGCATCTGGGATCTTTCCAGCTTCTGGCTACTATAAATAAGGCTGCTATGAACATAGTGGAGCAGTTGGGACATCTTCTGGATATATGCCCAGGAGAGGTATTGCTGGATCCTCCGGTAGTACTATGTCCAATTTTCTGAGGAACCGCCAGACTGATTTCCAGAGTGGTTGTACAAGCTTGCAATCCCACCAACAATGGAGGAGTGTTCCTCTTTCTCCACATCCTCGCCAGCATCTGCTGTCACCTGAATGTTAGCCATTCTGACTGGTGTGAGATGGAATCTCAGGGTTGTTTTGATTTGCATTTCTCTGATGATTAAGGATGCTGAACATTTTTTCAGGTGCTTCTCAGCCATTCGGTATTCCTCAGGTGAGAATTCTTTGTATAGCTCTGAGCCCCATTTTTTAATGGGGTTATTTGATTTTCTGGAGTCCACCCTCTTGAGTTCTTTACAAATATTGAATATTAGTGCCCTATCTGATTTAAGATAGGTAAAGATCCTTTCCCAATCTGTTGGTGGCCTTTTTGTCTTATTGATGGTGTCTTTTGCCTTGCAGAAGCTTTGCAGCTTCATGAGGTCCCATTTGTCAATCCTTGATCTTACAGCACAAGCCATTGCTGTTCTATTCAGGAATTTTTCCCCTGTGCCCATATCTTCGAGGCTTTTCCCCACTTTCTCCTCTATAAGTTTCAGTGTCTCTGGTTTTATGTGAAGTTCCTTGATCCACTTAGATTTGACCTTAGTACAAGGATGTGGGTTAGGTATTTTAAATGCACTTTCCTAAAGTTAGTTAGTCATATGATGTCTTTACTGATATATACTAATGTAATAATATATATATTTACATACATATTTTTTTTCAGGGCTTGAAGTGCAAGATAACAGTCTAGAGTTTGCCTGGGAGCTGTGTGTGATCTGTGGAGCTGAGCTAGTGCTATAAGACATGAGGAAGAGTGTTAGACTCCAACATTTACAGTGTTTAAATGTACAGAGATGATGATGGGGTGGGGCTGAGATGTTGGCTTTCCAGATAATAGTGCAACACACTCCTGTTGTGATTTATTGACTCATCCCTCTCCAAGTTTAAGCATAGTTAGGAAAGGTTGATTGTAATTCCTAATTCCAGGGGTGAATGATATCAACCAGACAAACAGGGTCACAGCAACCAGGATACATGGCACGGGCCTGCTCTATGTTGGGATTATGAAGATTGAGGGTGGGGGGTGCCAATATCAAGAAGATATTGCATCTCTTTTCAGTGGGGTAGGAAGGGCCTGTCTGGGAATTAAGTCAACACAATGGGCACTGGAACAGAAAGACGGAACGTGACCACATCTTCTGCTCTATTTCATAGCATATGTCTGAAGCTGCTACCACATCTGAAAATTTCAGTTACCTTAAACAGTAAATCCCTTTCTTTGCTTAAATCCAGTAGAGCTGCTATCCTGCTATTACAATAGAGAAGATTATAAAATACGGTGCTCCTTGTATAGCCCTCTCTTGTGTGCTATGTGGAAGCATATAAATGGGCATAAATTGAGATTAGAAGTACAATCAGGAGAGCAAGGGAGCCTTTAACCCAGTATTTTTTATTTTAAATTTAAATGCCATCATGTTAAATGTGCTTCAGAGTTAATGTTTGATATCTGTTCTGACCTATATCCAGGACTTAGAGGGCAAAAACGTAATTTTCCACTTCACTAGACTTAAGAAGGGTACAAAGAGAGTGCTTTTCCTAAGAGAGACACCAAGGTTGAACTTTGACTTACCTGTTATAGGATACAGCCTAAAACAGAATGAAGACTGCAAGGCTAGATGGAAATTTCAGGCTCTACTCAGAGCATGCGTGTTCCTATGGGCACCATTTTTAACCCTATACAGGTAGAAGAGATGCTAAATTCTTTAGTATTGTGTATGGCAGGAGCTAGCACAATGGGTTGTTTGCAGAGCTGCTCTTCAATAAAACTCCGAGTTTCCACTCTGTATAATCCTTATTTTTCTAGCTCTTGGTTCTATGGTGCTATGGTAAGGCTCTTCTTACCATGTGGTATTCTGTCCTAGTCTGTGGTTCTCTCTGTCTTTTCTTCCTTTCCCTCTCGCTTCCCTTGTGAGCCTGCTCCTCCCTGGACTTTTGTGGCAATTATTGGCTTAGTTGAGTCCAGATTTCTTGGTTTATAAGCCTTGAGTCATTGAATCTACTAGTACTTGACTGATATTCTGGCATTGTGGTTTTGTGACTAAGAAATGAATATCGTGTACTTGTGTAAGAAAAAGGAACAAGGCCAGGCAGTGGTGGCACATGCCTTTAAACCCAGCACTTGGGAGGCAGAGGCAGGCAGATTTCTGAGTTCGAGGCCAGCCTGGTCTACAGAGTGAGTTCCAGGACAGCCAGGGTCACACAGAGAAACCCTGTCTCGAAAAACAAAAACAAACAAACAAACAAAACAAAACAAAAGAAAGAAAAAAAAAAGAACAAAATAGTTTTCCTCTTATCTTACAGAAAGTTCTGAGTCAAATGTGTGGTAGGAGTCAAGATGATGTAGAGAAATCCTTGATAATCATAAAACTGGAAAGCATTAGCCTGCCTTGGCATCTGGAGGCTTGGCTAGAGCTAAACGCATTTGCTGGCCCATTCGGGGTTTTACAAGGATTGATTTCCACGTAGGTGTGTGCCTAAGGTCCCTGGCTTTTTGCTGGCGGACAGTTTCAGAGTTTGGTGCTTTTATCTGGAATTTTCTGGGACATAGTTGTCACCTAGGTAGCTCACCACATGATCGTTGCCTTCTTTAAGATGGCATCATGTCTTTCATAGCAATCTGGTGAATCTTTTATGACATAGTGTGAGTGATATCCCACCAACTCTGTACTGGAAACTGACCAAAGGCTGGGTAGCTCATCATCCTGGCCATAGTCAAGTGGTCAGAAGCAAGACACTCAATGAAGAAAAGGATGGTCTACAGGTTACCACTAATGATTACAAATCAATCATCTTAGAATTCTGCTGTGTGCAGTCAATATTAGCTGAAGTTTGTTTTTTCAGAGAATCCTCCCATTTGTTATTTATAAGTCTGTGTATACTGAGGATCCTATTCAAGCAATAATATTCAAGTAGCAGAGACTATTTCACATTGATTGAGGAAATGCATAAAAATTTGACTTCCCAGGGTAACATTGGGCTTTAGACAACAATATAATAAGGATGGAGAAGCATTCTGCTCTCTCAAACCTTTGACACAGTGAGCAAAAGATAACGTGCCAGGAATGGGGGTGTGGGGGGGTTGTGAGCATTATAGAATGCGTGGTTATTTATTTTATTTCGTTTTCTAATCTATGACCCCATGAACGGACTTATCCAGGGGACAACATCTTGTTATCTGTATTCATTTTAGCCTTCACATTTTTAGAAAAGTTATTAGCATATACAATTATACATTTAGTCAATTAATAAATGCATACTAGAAATTTTTTTTGTCTTCCAAGTTTTAACAGCTTATTTGGAATGAACATGTACCCTTGTCAATTTTAATGAAAAATTTCAAGTACTATGATAATTTATCTAGACTTTTTGTTCTTGGTTTATCTAGTTAGCACTGTTAGCAACAGCTCAAAAATGTAGACAAGAAAGTTGAATAAAATTTGTGAGTTATAAAACTATAGTAGTAGCTAAACATTGGGTGGTAAAACCAGATTCAAAGGTAACTCAAAAAAGAAAAAAAAAAAAAGAATATCTTACCCTAAACATGGCAATCTGAATAGAAATAAATAAACCTACAACTTAGATCCAGAAAATAGAACTAATTGCTAATTGCAAATAGCTTTTGGTTAAGATGTGGAACTCTCTCACTCACCTGGGTAGGGCTCATTCTCCCACCTGCTGGAAAAGGGAAAACAAGTTTTCTTCATTGAACTGCCACTGGGCATATCAGTCACACATTAGAGAAGACCCAATGCCCAAAAGTAGTTGACCAACATAAAACAAACTTCATACTGGTTGTCATTATATATATATATATATATATAGTTGGGGAGGGGCCTTTTGTTTTGGCTTTTTGTTTGTTTGTTTGTTTTATTGAGTTTTGTTTGCTTTGAGAAACAGGTATATAGATGGATATATAGACACATAGATTGATACATATATAGAAAGATAGATAGATAGATAGATAGATAGATAGATAGATAGATAGATAGATAGATAGATAGATGAGAGGGGGAACGAAATGCAGAGAGAGTAGGTAGGGGTGATGATGATATAGAAGGAGTCCAGAGAGGGAAAAAAAAATACATGACTAAAATATACTGACTGAAAAAAATCCATACATTTAAAAGAAAAATCCCTAAATCTACAATTTTGCATTTAGCTTCGATTGAGGACAAAGTTCTAAAACTCCTTTGCTGTATGTTAGATATGCATGTGGTCAACTCAGAAGAAAAAGCTTTGACAGAATGATGGATATTTAACTCGGGGGAAGATGATTCTTAGAGATGAGGAAGGGATAAGGAGAGAGGATATTCATAACATGTGACACATTTGAAGCACTTTCTCACAGGAGATAAGTTAAATTTATTTGATGTACTTTCAAAGGGACTAAGGAGAAAAATTGGAAGCAGGCGGGAAACTTCAGGGTGAGAAATGGGAGCTCGGTCCGAAGAAGATGTGAACAATACAAAATGATCGGGCAGATCCAGCTGAAGTGAGAGGCCCACCGCAGCGTGGGCCGGCGGTGAACTGTCACATAACTTCTCCTTAAGGATTAAAAGAGGAAGTGTCCCTCCTGCCTTGGTCAGCAGCTTGCCTCACTTGCCTCTGAGAATGGTCCTGTTTTACAGCTTCCGGTTAATCCAATTTCATGTTTTCCATTTTTCTATTATCCCACGAGGTTCTCTCTCTGGATACCTTATGAAATCAAGTGACACATTGGTGGTAGATATGTGTGGAGAATTGTCAGCTCTGTTATTAGCTCAGCTG
Organism: Mus caroli; assembly: GCF_978045245.1. Lineage (NCBI taxonomy): Eukaryota > Metazoa > Chordata > Mammalia > Rodentia > Muridae > Mus > Mus caroli. Next base: position 112,058,675 of record NW_028227258.1, read on the forward strand.
GGTGTTTGTAATGAGTTAGTATATGCCACTCATTCCGTATGTAGAACGAACCCGTGTCTGATGCTGCTATTAGTGACCCTCTGGGATGGCACTTGCTTATTTTCATTTTTATGTAGGTTGCTGCTTAAATAAATCCAGCATGCTCTATGAGAAACATTAGACCAGATACCATAGTATGAACGCTGTGAAACTGCAGTATGTCTTTAAAATTGTTTAGTTCAGTGTTGGTACTTTTATTTATTGTTAATATATACTTAAGGATGTAACCATGGCAGACAAATAGAATTTTACTCCATTCTAGTTCAGTACATTTTAATTGCATTGGTTTTGGCAGTCTCTAAAAGCTAGGTTAGACTTCCAGAGATAAATCTGAGTTAGGCAGAAAGGGCATGGGTTATTGAATTGATGACTCATTATTAATATTCCTTCCAAGGCTTAAACTGTGTTAACGACATTTCAAAGACTCAGGAGCCCTGGGTGGCTAATAGATACTGCATTTCATATTGCTGGCCTGCCTCTAAGAGAGTTCTGCACGCATAAATTTATAAATGACACAAAATCTTCTGGGGTTGCCATATGAGTGATCTCTCTCTCTCTCTCTCTCTCTCTCTCTCTCTCTCTCTCTCTCTCTCTCTCTCTCTCTCTCTCTCTCCCCATCCCTCTTTCCCCCCTCTGTCCCTACCTCCCTACTTCTCTCCCTCCTTCTCTGAGGCCATGAATTTAAAAAATGCTTTAAATGTGACAAAGTTCAACTTACTTTTTGGATGAAGAAGGGTCACCTATAGGATCTAACTTGGGCATACAACGTATTTCTCAGAGAAGTGTTTGGAAGATAGTTTGATGTCTCAGTGTGCTGGTTGATATTCTCTGTGAAATAATCATAGTTGTTAAATTTGATTTCATCATCCAAGAGACAGCGACTCTTTTCCTGGTGTGGACTATATTGCAAATCTTCAATTAACTTGATATCTTCTATATTATTGCTAGCATAGCATGAAGGATCCTTGGACCCATAAATCTCCACAGGAACCAGGTAAGTTAAGCACACAGGATTGTCTTTCCAAGGGGAAAGATGAAAACCTTGTTCTTCCATTCAGAAAGTTGAAAATTGGAAGTGGTTAACAGCCTGGTAATCTGTGTTATCTGTTGGGCCAGACCATATCAAGCCCCTACTACTAGAACCAGAGATGGCTAATAATCTAAATGACTCTTGTAGCCAGAGGTTCCCCCTAGCTCCTATAAACATAACCTGAGGTGTCTAATAGCCCAAATTACTTCTATGCTATCTGTATGTTCAAGAGCAGGATAGACCCTTAGGCCATTAAGCTAGAGCTGGGAGCATATCTCTACAACCCATCTTCATGGAAGAAATGACACTACCCAGAGTTGAGTGTCTATGGAATTATACTTTCTTGTGCTCAGGGCATTGCATTATACAACTAAACCATTTCTTTTTTCAAATTATACTGGGCTTAAATACTTTTGGAATAAACCTCCCATTATCAGAGCCCCCAATGTGTGATCCAGGTTGACTAAGTCAAAATGCATGGGGCTTTCATCCTTATCTCTTTGTATTGTTTGTTTTCCTATATGATATCTGTAAAGACCTTCCCTGTAATGTTATTGTAAAAGTAGTGTTTATCAAATAAATTTAAATGTCTCTATTTTGGAAGTTAAAATAATCTTTTTTTCTTTACCAGCTAATTCCAGGGATTTAGACATAGTCAGTAATCAATATATATTGAATTATTAATCAGAGCCAAGGACAGTCTTACATAGAATACTTACTCAAAAAATCCATTATGAATTTTATATTTAGGTGGAAAAATATGAAGTAGTGCAAAAAGTTATAATTATAAAAATATAAGATAGTATACTGTGTACCAGATTGTGCCTCTTAAAAGTAGGATAGCCTATCATATATGTATATGTGTATATATATATATGTATTGAAATAAGTAGGCAACAAATTAGAACATTTTTAGTCAACGGTGAGGATTTTATTTAAAAATAGAAAAGAGTAGCACTAATATGCAGACATATTTATGTACATAAGATGCACCTGAGTTTATTTTTATCTGAAGTTTCATTTGTATAATATCACTTGGCAGTGCTTTAGTTTGGATGAGACTGAATTGAAGTAAATTGAAAGGTAATGATAGAGCACTGTCCAACCAACTGGGAAAATATAATAAGAGAAAATGTTATTATATGTCTTATTCAATCATCTTTAGTTGAAAATGGATAGAGAAACCATGCCAGCCAATTTGGAGGAGTTTAATAAATTGTTATTGCAAATACCAGTCACGATAAACTAATAATAACAATAGACCAAGAGAGGTGAAACTAAAAATTGATATTCTATTTGAGAAAGACACATAACATATAGCATCTAAATTACAATGTTTTGTAAAACAACAATGAAGAAATAGGCAATACCAAACTAGGAGACACAAATATAAAAGTAGGGCTTTATGGATTACACATTTAAAATAAGTTCTAGGAGCAGTTGGTGGCCCAGAAACATTCTTATTTATCCAGTAGAATGAAATAAAAATTAAACTTTCAGGTACATGAGATTAGCACTGCCATCAAATTGAGATCAATAGAAAAAGCAGATTAATAAAAAAAATTAAAGTAATCTCTGAAGTAAATACATTAATTTATCATTTCTGAATGTAAGCAGGGACCTCATATTTGCATCTATAAAGGAAAAAGCTATCCCAAGGCTGGATAGATGGCTTAGCTGGAGACATTGATTGCTCTTCCAAAGGGCCTGAGTTCAATTCCCAGAACCCACATGTCACAGCCATCTATAATGAGATCTGATTCCCTATTCTAGTATATGCAAAACACTCATATTAAATCAGAAAATAAATGTTTAAAAAGAAAAGGAAAAGCTAAGTCTTAGTCTCAAAGTCTTGGTGAAGCCACTGCTCATGCTAGAATTATATGATGTTTTTTTGGTGACCAAGAACCAGAGACTAGATAGTCCAGAGACCTAGGGTAAAACCAAACACTATGGTCTAATGAAAGTCGGGAAAAAGTAACAATAAAGTGTCCCCCTAATGAAACCCTTCCATACTAATAGCAGGTGCCTTATTCAGTCATCATCAGAGAGGCTTCCTCCTGTAGCAAAGGAAAATAAATCACACACAGGTGTGCACACACACACACACACACACACACACACACACATTCAGAGGGCGCAAAGGGGAGAGAGGGAGAGGGAGAGACTTTGGAACTCATCTCTAAATGTCATGTCTCCATCAAATCCCTCCTCTCAGAGTTCAGGGAACCCCACAGAAAAGGAAGCAGAAGGAGTCTGGGAACTAGTAGGTTGGAGGACACCAGAATAAGGCCCTCTAAATTTACTCAGCAAAACTCATATGAGTTTAAGGAGGCTGAAGCTGAAAGCTCAGGCCTCCACCAGGCTAAGTAAAATAAACTGGACATGCATTGTATACTGTCACTTATACGACATACGTACAATTGGCAAATTCATTGGGAAAAAGTAGATTAGCATTTAAGAGAAACAGGAGTAGGGTAACATGGAAAGCCATTGCTTGGAGGCTGCTAAGTTTTCTCTTTGGGGAGATTAAAACATGTCAGAAGTTGGTATCATTGATGAATGCATACCACTGTGAATGGAGCTAATGCCACCACAGAATTTTGCATCAAAGAGACTTAAAATGGTGAGTTTAAATGTGGCACTAAAATTTAGGGCAGTCATAGTGGGTAAGATGGAAAGAGAAAAGTGAAGGACATATGCTTTGTACTCTTTGAGGAGGGGACAGATGAAAATTTGGAATAATTGGGAAACATTTTTATGAGATGGGGTTAAAACTGTACAGATCATTATGGGAAAACAGAGACATGTTCCTATTTCACAATTAACAGAAAAAGAAGGATGGGACATAGTCTAGAGATTTCTAAAGGCTGTTGTTGAAGGTTAAAGTAGTTAGGACTCTGGAGGTAGGCAGAGTTTTGCATCCTGCTGCATCATGTGGAGCTATATACTCCAGAAATTTTCATGCCAGGTGTCTGCTTTGTTCTTGACCTGTGGATTGCAACCCACTGGGCAGGGTTGAATCACCTTTATACAGGGGTTGCGTATCGACATCCTGCATATCAGATATACTTACATTACAATTCATAATAGTAGTAAAATTATAGTTATGGAATAGCACCAAAAATAATTTTATGGTTGGGGGTCACTACAACATGAGCAGCTGTATTAAAAAGGGTCTCAGCTTTAGAAAGGTTGAGAAACATTGCTCTAGACACTCATGATGGGGGAGGAACTGGAAAGTGATTTAAAGTTTAAGAGGAATGAAAGAGACAACCCGGTTTCTCTCTCTCTCTGTGTGTGTGTGTGTGTGTGTGTGTGTGTGTGGACATGCACATATGTGTGCTTGCAGCACTGACTACATTGTTAGTTGTCTGAACATTTACTGCCTATTCAGGCTGTATGTTTGCCGGTGTACAGGGTGCACAGCCAAGCATGGGGGCTGGTGGGGTGCAGATGCTTCAGCAGGCCTGCCAGCATTCTGCCTGCTTCTCTGTCCCAGCTGCCACAGCTGTCTGTGACATCAGCTGGTAACCCCAGTCCCAGAGTTCCTACACTAACCACAGGAAAATAAGCCATGGATTTCTGGGCAGCAGACTTGACAATGGTTCCAAGTCATAGCAGCATTGTGGCATCAGGAGGTCTGACTGGCCAGGGCTGGGTGCTGGCTGGAGCTGGGGTTTTCTTCTGCTCCAGCCTGGTGTGGTCCAGACTAGACTACATAATGGAGAAACTTGCTGTCTTTCTTCTTGGCTACACCCTTCTGACCCTTTTGTAATTTAATTTTTGTACTAAATTTCCTACAGCAAAGCAGTAGTTGGACATTTCTTGCTTTCCTGACTGGACATTGAATGATGCACACTGGTAGAGTACTCCTATAGATGTAAGTCACCCTGCATTCATCAAAATCTCTTTTAATTTTATAAATTCCTTATAAAAATACCTTGCAAATAAATAAAAACATTATGCACCAAGATTAACTATACCCAAAGTCAAATTTAATTTGAGTATCATTTATTTTTAGTATGACATATGCAGAATAAATTATCACTGATTTAGCGCAGGTATAAAATATGTAACAAGTATAAAATAAAATATATCTTAAATCAAATCGTCAAACCAAGAGACAATAAATTTTGCATTTATTGTTAGATATATTAACACATACTGTCTTCCTGGGATTCATTTTTTGTTGTATCTAGTTGTTTATTTGAGACAGGGTCTCACTCTTAGCCTAGTTGTCTTGGCGCTCTATGTAGAGACTAGCCTGGAGCTGGGCGTCGTCCTCAGCTTCCTAAATGCTGGGGTTGAAGGTGTGCTACACCACACCTGGGTTCCAGGATAGGCTTAGTTGTAATCAGTGTCATAGTAACAATATCAGAATCATATCATGAATAAGTACATTCTCCTTTCTGCTGAAAATTAATTTTTTGGTACATCTAGAGAAAAGAAATATAATTCCACTTTTAGACTAGACCCCACGCCCTAGCCTACTTGTGTGACCCATCTCAGTGACTCCATCAGCGGGTGTTGTGGTTCCTGTTTCTATGTGAACTTCTGGAGCTTCTTTCTCCTCTGAGTTGCATGAGCTTGCAATATTCTCCATCAGGCATTCTTAGAAGTTGTCCATACAATCATGCAGAGGGGTAATATATGACAAAAGGTATCAGGACTAGGAGAGAAGATCAGCTTGTCCAAGCATTCGCTCCAGTAAAACGGGTGACACCTGGGAGAAAGGTGGAAAGTTCTTTGGCATTTTCTAATGATGACTGAAGAGTTATTGAGAAGGGTTGAAACTCCCACTGGAATTAGAGTTATGCATGTTAGTAACTGAGTTGATATATATGTATATGATGTATATGTATATGTATATGTATATACTTTCAATTTCAGCATTTAGGAAGCTGAGGATGGCCCCCAGCTCCAGGCTAGTCTCTACACAGAGGTCCAAGACAATCAGCTAAGAGTGAGACCCTGTCTCAAATAAACAAGTAGATTCAACAAAAGTAAATCCCAGGAAGACAAAACACGTTAATATATCTAACAATGAATGCAAAATGTATTGTCTCTTGGTTTGAAGATTTGATTTAAGATATATTTTATTTTATACATGTGTATATATATGTATATATATGTATGTGTATATATATATATATATATATATATAAATATATATATATGACTTATTGAAAAGGGACTTGTGTTGCTCCTTGTCTTGTGTGTGTTGCTCTGTCCCATCAGTATAAAAGTCTCAGTGTGTGAACTTAGCATGTGTACTCTCTGACACCAACCCCTGTTCTCCTCCTTAACTGGGCTGCCTTGTAGCTAATCTTTCTGTATCTCTTTAACCCGCTTTGTTAAGCTTTGTAAGTATAACAGTAAGTTGTTTATAATTATCTCCCTATCTGACTGCCCTTTGTGAACTCTAGGGTATCTCCTGTTCCTAACTTCAACATTCCTCTAACACACACTAATTTTGTAATCAATCAATCAATCAATCAATATTTTTTTAAACAGGTGCTGTCCCTATAGGAGACAGGAGCCTCCTTTTTAGAATATCTCCTCTTATGCCTGGGCTGCAGCATGTATGTGTTCTGTTGCAATACCAAATTCCTTCCAAGCAAGGCCAGAGCACATTAGAATGTGGTATTTGAAAAGTCAAGATAACAAAACATTAAATATGAGCTATGGTCTTAAAATTAATTCTGAAAGGCCATTTTAGATATCATGTTATTAAACCTCTCTCTCTCTCTCTCTCTCTCTCTCTCTCTCTCTCTCTCTCTCTCTCTCTCTCTCTCTCTCCCCTCCCTCTCCCCCCTCCCCCCGTCTCTCAGTGTGTGTGTATGTTTGTGTGTGTGTATGTGGGTATTTGTATGTGTGTGTGTGTGTGTGTGTGTGTGTGTGGTGTACCTTGGTGGTGGTTCATCTGTTGACCCAGGGATCTTTAGATCTTTTTTTTCCCATCTCTGGGATTACAGGCACAAATAATACAGTCTAGGGGTTATGATTGGATCCATTTTCTCTGCCAGTTAAAGAAAAGACAGAAGAATTCTCAAACAGAACAGGTGGCAGCCGAGAAATCTCAAACACCACAAACAACAGCAGCCAGAAGGAACAGTTGAAGATAGACATTTGTTGAGGGGTAAAGAAACACAGGCAAATCATAGACAAGGAAAAAAAAAAAGACCTTTTACAAAGTGTGAAGACAGGGGTGGGAATCGGGGCTTAGGAAGTAGAAAACTCCAGTCTCTTCAGGGTATGGGTTTTTAAAAACAGTCCCTGAAGAGTTTTTTCTTGGTTAATTTAGGATTAGACAGTTTGAAGAAAGATAGGATGGTTGACTGGCCCATAACTGTTGTGTAACATGTTCTGATCTGGCCTTGAACCTGTTGAGCCACTTTATCAGCAGGGTCAGCAGGGGCCAACTGCTGGGAGACTAATGCCTACAAGGCCTTCATTTTAAGCTTTGCATCAGATCAAGGCAGTGAGGATGAAGTTAGTCAAGTTGGAGGTTTGCCACCATTATTATCTGGTTGTTGCCCTTCTCCCTATTCAACTGCTCTTTGTGAACTCTAACATTTCTTTGAGGGTATCTCCTGTTCCTAACTTCAACATTCCTCTAACACATACTAATTTTGTAATCAATCAATCAATATTTTTTTAAAAGGTGCTGTCCCTATAGGAGACAGGAGCCTCCTTTTAGAATATCTCCTCTTATGCCTGGGCTGCAGCATAAATCATGGCCAACCCCTGGGACCTGGGCAACAGCAAAGGCAATGGAGAACTACCTCTATCAGGCAGAAAGCAGTGATGTGGACTTTGTTACCATGGTCTTACCCTGGATTTCTCTTAATTCTCCCTACCTTGTGATCTCCATCCAAAGAATTCACATAAGACTCAGAGCATAATGGAGAAGTTGGACAGAGTTGAGTACAGAACAAAATGAGCCACTCTTTAAGAGGTGAAAGTTTGCCTCAATCGGAGGGACCACTGAAAGAAAAGCACTCTCACGTCTAGAAGATTAGAGAGATCTTTGTACCAGCCTACGTTTATAAGAAAGCCTTATGCTGTTTGTAATGTCTCTGGAACAGACCGCTTTCCTGAGGGGCATTTCCAAGTCCAGGTGATTGACAGACTCATTTGGGTTAAGTCTTACAGGAAGGGCAATGTCAGGTCCTTGTTGTTTATCAGGAAGCGTTGTGCTCTGCAGCAATCTTAAAAGGCTTAAAGCTCTTGAAACCTGGTTTAGATAGCTATCAACTAATGGCCATGTGGGCAGTTCAGGATGCCTGTCATGTCTCCTCTCAGGGCCAGAGATGTGCTTCGGGACCCATTTCTGCAACCTGTAATTAGAATTCTGACATTCCAATTCTTGGTTTTGGAAGCTGCTGAATATGAGGACAGGCTCTAGCTCCAAAGCTTTCCAATTTGTTAAATTCTGAGTAGCCACTTGAAAGCCATTATAAACTTCTAGGAAATATCAGCTGCACTGGAACCTGAAGACTCAATCCTTATCATTTACACCTCCACCCGTCTGCTGTGATACTCTGCTGCAGTGACTCATACAGCTTGGATCTGGAAACCAGCTAGGCAGCTGGGTACTGAAGAAATAACAGACATGCTTTTTCCACTCCTTACACTATGGTTTGTCAATGGTTTGTCTAAAAATCTTTGCCATGGAAGACTAGGACCAGGAAAAAAGACTAGCATAGAAGAAAAGTAGCTCTGTCTCACTGCTACTATGGAAAAGTTATTTGTGCTTTATATCTCAATTTATGAGATATCCACCCCCACAGAAAGCTTTCCCACCCCGTGAGACTGAACTACATGGAGAAAGCCTGTCCACATTTTTAAAAAGGGAGCTCAGAGAAAACTGGAGGTAGAGCCCAGCGAGGAACGTGTGTTCAGCATGTGTGAGAGCTGGGATGCAAATCTTAGCACAAATAAATATAAATTAATAAATATATAAAAGGATGCTCAGAGACACATAGGATATCCAGTGGGGACATTCAGAAGTACACACACATGTCAGTCAGACTCATAATGGATCATTTCAAACCTGGTACAAAGAAAAGCATTGCAAGCATCCTGCAAGCTGTGCATCTAAGCAATGTACAGTCAGCCAATCACCTGCAGTGGAAAGCTGTGGGGTCTTTTTCAGGGGTCCCTGCCCTTGTCTCCTCTTTTAATTCTCAGCACATCCTTCCCCTGGAAGTAGAAGGCTGAGATAGAACTTCATCCCACCTATGGGGCTTTCTAAATTTCGAGTACTCCTACTCGAAGCATTAGATATTCCCTGACTGCAAGGCATTTATATTTGTATTGCTTCTCTCAATTATATTCTCCCCTCTCCCCATACTACACCTACTGTGGTGATTTCTGTGGGTTTTCTAGGTTCTGAGGCTCTGTGTCTAATGTGGATATCCTTAATCCCAAGTCTCCCACTGGGCAATGTACATGCTGGGTGAGGCTCACTAGGGAGATCATTGTAAATCACCTTTGGCAGAAGGAGTCGCTTTGTGCTGAGACCTGAGCTGGAAAGTGATCCCTCATTGCAGAGCAAGATAGCATGTCCTTTTTACCATTAAATGTTCCCTTGCCAGCAGCGGCTAGGAGATGTTATCCTGTAAACATTTCCCATCCAATATCTCCTGGACAGCAAGCTTTCTGTATATCTCCAGCTGAACACCCAATATAGAAGTGATGACATTTCTCAAAGGCAATTCTTTTGAGAAGATCGAGGATGCTATTTTTGCTTTGTTTGTCCTTTAACTTAAGATAAATTAAATATCATTCTATCACCCCTAATCCGTTACTTGCTATTGTTCTCTCTTTTAAACAGTTATGAGTGCGTCGGAAATGCTTGGCCTGTAAGTCACTGAAGAAGTTAATTTCCTTGTTGAGAAAAGATGATCACAAAAGAACCAAGCTTAAGCTTCACCCACCAATTTTGATTACCTCGCTACAAGCACTTAGAATGTTATTTTCTAAGCTGCAGAGCAATTAATGACGAGAACTGCAGGAAGTATTTAATTGACTATTGATTTAAGGCCAAGGCGTTGTTTGGCTGAGGAATTGCACTATAATTAATGGGCCTTAACTGGACTTCTAATTTCTCTACACTAGACTTGACTTTCAAGAATTGTGATTGCAATCCTCAAAGTTTCCACAGAGGGAGCGATGTGCTTTTCCCACGTCCCACTTAAAGTTTTGAATAAATCTGTGGGAGTGGGGGTGGGGCCCATAGGCATGCAGAGGCTATAGGTCAACCACGGGTTTTATTTCTCAGGTTTTCACTGACGTGGACCTTGCCAGGTAGCTTAGGATGGCTGGCTATTGATCTTCCTGTCTCCACCTCCACCGTGCTGAGATTAGGAACACGTACCATCATTGCCTATTCTTTCATGTGGGCGCTAATGCTCAAACTAAAGTTCTCCTGCTTTGTTGGCAGGCACCAACAACACAGCCATCTTCCTGGTCTCTGATTGAATCTTAACATAACCAACAGACTCATAGCCAATAGAGTGGTGGGGGGTTGGGAGGAAACTCCAAAGTCTGCTACATTGTGAGTATACAATAAATATTCCTATTAATGTGTTTTCAAGTGATCTATAAATTGGTCCACACGATTTTAATACAGGCTAGTGACAGCAATGAAATGGTTACTGAGCAGCTCTGTGCCTCCTTCTTCCCTGGAGTTTGGTGCATAAGGCAGGATTCGCATTTGGATGGGATGGGACAGCATTATGGATTAAAAGCAGAGGCCAGGGAAAAGTCCTATCAACTGTCGTGACATACAGTGACTGATGAGTCTCTGTAGAGTAGCAGCAATATATGAGTTTATAATTTTTAAAATATCCATATGGCTGCTGTCTGACTTGGTGTGTTACCTAAACTCAAAGCCTTGCTATATTTAAGATGATGACAAATTATTCTTTTTGTCAGTGTTTAGTATTCAATTAAGTCTATTTCACATGTATAGCATCTTGGGGATCTTTAGGGATACCAGGATGAAGAAGGCATAGTCGGAAGTGGCATCCTTTGTGGCATCCTTTGTGTGGAATGACAGCCTCCTTTGAACACAGACTCTATAGATGCAGCTCAGGCACCAGGCATGTGAAACTCGAGTTACAATTAAGAGTGACTTACTAATTAAAAATGCTCGCAAAATTTCAACTACCAACGACCTCACTTTCTTTGTCCTATTTTTCAGTTTTTACCCTTTCCCCCAGCTGCAGTTTTCAGCTAAATCCCTTTAATTTTAAATCATATCTGTGTTACCCAACAGTTGCTGTGGCAGATCCCACGGAGGAAAGGGTCTGAGTGCTTCCAGCTCATCTTGCTGTTTTTAACACAGCAGACTAGCTATTTCTTTCTGCTGTGGTGAGCTTTGGGAATGTCTTCGAATCCCAGCAGCAATTTTAGATTTGGCAGGTGGTCCTTTTCTCCCAAAGTGTGGAGCAGCCACTCTGTCAGCTCCCAGGAGACCTGGCACACAGGGATGGGGGAGAGGGAGCAATATAGCCCTTGCAGATAGGGCTACACTGGCTGAATTCTAAAACACTTCAATGCCTTTAAGACTCTAGTGCTTTCTTAATGATCACAAAGCCTGGGGCATAACTGGTTGAAACTCTTAGGAAGTAGGTGTTCAGGCTTAGCCATTCTATATTTAGATATGAGTGAACCAGTGACCTTTAATATATGGTGTGTCTTCCAATCAGGTAGTGTAAAGAAAAATGAGGGAGTAGAATATAGATTTATTTCTATTTCAGGTCTACAAGGCCACCTGCTTCATAAAACAGCATAAATGTTTACTGTGCTTCTCTGTAGAGCCTCAGTGTCACTTACTAGTAAATATCTGCTGTTGGGGAACGGGCACGGATGGATGGAGAGGCATCACTATCCTCCTTCTGCACATTTTACACTGACCAAGTCTAAATGGCATCTATCATTAGCAGAATTATCTCACTTGGAGATTTTCTTTCTTTACATCCTCATGTTTCCTGAGACACTATTGGAAATCTGTGCAAATCCCAAATGTTTTGAATGGGTTGTTGATAGGACTCAACTTTGGTTGCCCTCGAATTGTTATAGAAAAAGGTTTAAAACAGGGTATGAGGCATATGCCTTAGCACATGGTAGAAGAGGCAGAAGGACCAGGAGTTTAAGATCAGACTCAGCCACATAGTGAATTTGAGGCCAATCTGGGAAATGTGTCACCCTGTTCCAATCAATAAACAAACAAAAATCAATTTCGTTAAACTTTAAATATCAGCATGTGATTTCGGCAAAACTGAGCTTCTCAGTTTGTGGTAAAAGATTTGCACTATGAACATAAAGAACTACGGGAATGGGAATAATAATTATCTAATTAATATATATAATATCTCATTAGTACAAAACAGCTAATTAACTTCTGTGTTTTAGTAGCAGAGGACACGGACTCTGCACTTCTTTCTCAAGCTACCGTTAAGAAGCAAGTTCCAAGGGTGTGGGCTGTCACAGGCTCATGGGAAGATGGCTTCCTCTGGGAAAGGACAGCATGTGGCTCTGCCTGTGCCATAGATTCTGTGGTAACTCCTAGGGAACAACCAGGACAGAAGAGAACAAAAACAAGGTGTCTTGTTCAATGGATGGGTGAATGCATGAAAGACACTATGGGAGAAGAGCCAGCCCTGTGCTGTTGACCCAAAGACTGAGTAAGGCTCTCGTTACTTACTCTGTTTCTTCAGTCTCAGACTGGAGAGGCAGAGGCAGGAAGATTCTCATGAGCAACGACAGCAGTAAAGCTGAAGAAGAACACATTTGAACACATGCTATGATGGAGGTCAGAGACGTAAATACATAAGCCTGCCCTCTCTTCTGGCCCAGAAACTCTAGTATAAATGCACATACTGACTCCATTAGAACATGCATTTCTTTCTTTCTTTCTTTCTTTTTCTTTTTTGTTTTCTTTTTTCTTTTTCGAGACAGGGTTTCTCTGTGTGGCCCTGGCTGTCCTGGAACTCACTTTGAAGACCAGGCTAGCCTCGAACTCAGAAATCAGTCTGCCTCTGCCTCCCAAGTGCTGGGATTAAAGGAGTGCGCCACCACACCCAGCAGAACATGCCTTCTCTTCTCTTCTCTTCTCTTCTCTTCTCTTCTCTTCTCTTCTCTTCTCTTCTCTTCTCTTCTCTTCTCTTCTCTTCTCTTCTCTTCTCTTCTCTTCTCTTCTCTTCTCTTCTCTTCTCTTCTCTTCTCTTCTCTTCTCTCCTCTCCTCTCCTCTCCTCTCCTCTCCTCTCCTCTCCTCTCCTCTCCTCTCCTCTCCTCTCCTCTCCTCTCCTCTCCTCTCCTCTCCTCTCCTCTCCTCTCCTCTCCTCTCCTCTCCTCTCCTCTCCTCCCCTCTCCTCCCCTCCCCTCCCCTCCCCTCCCCTCCCCTCCCCTCCCCTCCCCTCCCCTCCCCTCCCCTCCCCTCCCCTCCCCTCCCCTCCCCTCCCCTCCCCTCCCCTCCCCTGCCCTCCCCTCCCCTCCCCTGCCCTCCCCTCCCCTCCCCTGCCCTCCCCTCCCCTCCCCTGCCCTGCCCTGCTTTTCTTTTCTTTCTTTCTTTCTTTCTTTCTTTCTTTCTTTCTTTCTTTCTTTCTTTCTTTCTTTCTTTCTTTCTTTCTTTCTTTCTTTCTTTCTTTTTTTTAGATATTTTCTTTATTTACATTTCAAATGCTATCCTGAAAGTTCCCTATACCCCTGCCCCACCCCCTGCCTTTCAAACCCTGGCTTAGCACTGATGTGTCCTCAATGTGCAGGCTACTTAGTATCCTATGCTCACATTCCCCAATTTACACATCTGTGAAAAGAGGATAATAGTTTCCCCTGTGAGCTCAAATGAGGTAAGAAAGTGGTATGGTAATCAATTAAACATACACATACACAACTCTTCAAACAGTCTTGATGAATTTGATTTTTTTCTGAATATTTATAACCCTTGTTCTTCCTCTTGAATCATTACTTCTGCTCAGTTATGGATATCTATTTCTCTGGCCTTATACTTTTCTTTTGCATGCATCATATTCATATGTGGCTTTCCTCACTAGGTTCAAATCTGCTGTCATGTTGCCTTCACAGCCTTCTTGTTCACACTGCAGCTGTCTGGTACCCCAGCCCTGATGTCAGTCACTTTTTCCTCCCCTCCATGGCCCCTGTCACTATTTCTGAAAAGTCTAGTAGAGAGGAAGAGAGTCCCTATTTCTGCTAGAGTTTAATATAGGGTTATCTAGAATCCTCAGCTTCTTGATGGTTTAATGACGTTTGTTAGACTTCCTCTCATTTCACTTTTTCTTTTCTTCTTGTGGATATTTCCATTAGACTCTTGAGGAATTAACTAACTAATTAACTAACTAACTAACTAACTAACTAACTAACTAAAGCAGGTTCTCAGAATTTTCCACTCACAAATTCTCTCCTGCAGTGAACCATAGCCTTGTGCTTCAGGAATGTTTCCTGACAGTTGGTAGCACATCTCTGGGTATGGGAGTGTCTTTCCAGAAGCCCTCAGTTAAAATGGCTGATGTTGTAAATACCAACTGTACTTCACAAGATCTCTTGCATAACTTCTCTTAAGCCTCCTCTCTTCTGGGCAGAGTAGAGACATGGGAGGTTGAAGTCAAAACAGAACAGAGTAATGTAAGTGGAGAAACCTCCTAGCCTGGAGTTCTGACATCTAAGAAGACTAACCCTGCTCTGTCATGTCACAAATAAGCATAGTAACAGAAAGGAAAGCAATCTCAAAAGCTACATGATCTGCACGATGGTTTTGTTCAGTTCAATCTCGTGATTTAGTAGCATTGTAGCATAGAGAAATTATACAGGCAACTCACCAAATGTGTCTTTCATTTCTCTAATCAAGACTTGAAACTTTACTTATTCACGAGACATTTTTTTAAGAGGCAGAGCGTAAGCCTAGTTACTGACTAAATGGGGGGAAATATGGTTTGTTGTTTCTTAATAATCAACATCTGAGGGATTTGCAGGAATGGATTAAGTGGACAATTCATTATTGTTAGACGATTTTAGGGGAGAAATTGCCACCATTCAGTAGAATTGATTTGAGTTTTATAGTGGAGAACAGAATACATAAAAAAGAGAAACTCCCAGTGAGGTGAAAATGATAACAACAACCAAGAAATAAAAAGGCAAGCTCTAAAACACAATATTTCTAGTCCTTAAAAGGGATACGAGAGCATGAAATACAGGGATGGCTTAGGAGCAGATGTAAAGCACACTATGCACCATTCCCATGACATAAATCACCACAGTGCCCTACAGTGTAAATGCTCAGGACAGTTTCCTTGAATTACCGCCACCATAATAGCATGCAATGAAAGAAAGAGATCCATATATATTATACATATATATGTATATATATGCTAATTAAAAACCAGCAACGCCCTGTAGCTATTGCATAAACCATTCAGCGCCTGTCTGTTCTGATTCCAGAGAGTTTGCTTCGGCTTTACAGGTGCAATTTGGCTGCAAAAGGGGCGTGTGTGGAGCAGATTGCTGAATGTGCCATTACAGGTCCTTGCTGTTTCACTAGGTGAAAGAAGGCAAGGCACCTTCCATGGGAAAGATTTTTAAATCATGTTGATGAGTTTGAAGAAGGGTATTGGTAACCACTTGCAAACGAGTATCTTTGCTTTGCAAGTCACTCTAATGAGTATAAAAGCCATAAAAACAAATTTGTAGCCATTGATCAAAGTGATGGAGCCAAATTGTTGGAATGGTGAGCTCTAACTTGGTGGTGCCTATTTTTTCCTCATCTGCAGGCAAAATCCTCAATGGAAAGAACTCCTGAGATGTACAACTCTTTCTTTCAAGTGGCTTCAAAAGTAGTCATAATTTAGTTTTGCTTATTTCTGTATCTAAGCATGAAACCATAAAACTATACATAACAGGATATCATGTCCACTGTGAAGGGTTAAGGCTAGATAAAGTGCTCTGACAAAAATATCTCCAGCATACGCTCATTTGTTATGTTTCTCTCTTGGAATGTCAAATTTGTTTCATTATTTCTTCAGTGATAGTCATTCCTTACAGACATTAAATCATAATTGTGTTGCATTCTTTTAGTGCCTATGGATGGAAGTCTTTCTAAGTCATCTGCCTAAATTACTTCTGGTTCTGTAACATTTTAGATAATACAATTTGCATCCTAATGTTTTAAGTTTCTGTGCTGATCTTATGGTCTTTCTTGCCACCAGTATGGAATAAATGAGAAATAGGTCATGGCACTATACTATTTGGCAAGGCCTTTCTTCCTTTATCTACTACCAAATCTCTTATGTCCCTGATCGTAATGCTAAAGACTCTATGGACTAAGTGCTTTAACTCAATTTCCCCCCCCCCCATCTGTAGGAATCTTTCCCTAGTAAAATCACTACTATGACCATATGATTGCCTGATGGTGTCAAAGACCTTATATCATGCTAATGGTTTGGTTGGTCTCTATACAACCAGGGAGCGTCTCGTGTCCTAATTATGTTTTAGAACTTCAGGAGGCTGGGAAAAGTACATAATTCCATCCCTTTACCTGAAATAACCTACAGCTCAGGTGGATGAGAGGTATATTTGGAGTCTAGACATACTGGTATTCTGAGGGGAAAATATAACATTGTAAGGATGAACTAGTAGATGTAAAAGGGAAAGAACTCATTGTATTTAATCAACTAACACTGAAATTTGATAATAGACATGGCTCCCCTCTCAGACCATTTGAGTTAGAGCCGCGAATACCTTCTTTGGGCTCTCACCCTTTCAGCAACTCCATTGCTATTCTGCCCAGTCCTTTTAAATTTAATAAACTTGCCTCCATCTCATGCCTACCTAGAATTTCCAGAGATCTTACTTTAGTATGAATAGCTCTCCATTTATAGTAGAGTTTTAATGATATTCTGTTGGCTTTGTAATTTTCCATCTTGACAGGGGTAAACTCTTGTCTTAAAACAACCAAGTACTTTACTGGTTGGATGAGGCCAAGAGAAATTCTTGCTGATGATTCAGACTTTGGGGGTGAAGCAGGAGCCATCTGATAGTTACAAGTGCTGATGGAGGCTTGCCTCACACTGTGCCTGGCATCTGTTTCTCTAGTAAAGTATTGGCATTAATTTGGTCACAGAAATGGCTCCAGAACCAAATCTAAATAATGTCTAATTGTTTTTGCCTTTTATTCTGAAATGATATCTTTGATTTGATTAAATATAAATGTCATTAATAATACTCTTTTCAGTAGCAGAGTGGAAGAGGAGGCTGTGTCAGACAAAGAGGAAGCATTCCTATGAATGGACGTCTTTAGACACTCTTAATCATGTACCCATTGATGCACAGCTCTGGGTGATCAGGTGTTTGCGATCTTTGAAACTTGTATTGAGGCTGGGGTGCTGTCCAATGATTAAATGCTTACCTACAGTGGTCCAAGCTGTGTGTTCCATTCCCAGCACTATAAAAACCAAAAGCCACATTAAAAAAATACCAAATGAAACAAACCCATTGAATTTTGAAAATATGGATCTAACAGAGCCTCAGCATGGAGCTCAGGCTAGCCTAAAACCTGTGATACCCCTGCTCCATCCTCCCAAGCACTGAGAATATCAATAGTAGATACCCATCACCCAGCTCTGGCAAATACACCCTTGAGTATTTTACAATGACTTAGTATAATTATCATAATGAACAGTAGAGCCAAAAACACTGTCAGAATAGTGTGGCTACAGAGCTGTGTGCATTGGTTAATTAGATTTACTGTTTCCTGAACAAGAATACAGAAAACTCTTAGTTACATATTCTACATCTAAGAATTTACATCTTGTAAAAGTTTAACCCCAGAAGGAAACTATGCAGTGCCTTTAACACCCTTCGTGGATATATAATTTTGCAGAATGGCAACAGTCAACATAAAAACAACAAGAAAAATGGATGTCTGTATGTACAGCTGTGGTCCTACAATGTAATGTTCTGTCTTATTCCAGCTGTCACATTGTAAATACATGCCTTTTCCACATTTTACATGTTAACACATTTTTTTGCCTTCCTGTGCTGATGACTGGATTGAGTGTTCAAAACAGACCCCAAACATGGCATTAGTGAACTGTGCACTGAATGGACAATCTGGCTGTGGAGTGCCTATGGAGAAGATGTGTATGCCAGCTAAGTGGTATTCAGGAAGGAGGAGGAATGCCCTGGGCAATAAATTTATCATGAAAGGATAAACTGTGTTTATTAAAGTATCATTTAAACAGAAACATGGGAAACACAGAATTTTCTCTAGAACCTTTCTGAAGATAAAGTTACAGTGTTCTACATTGCTGAAAGGATTGTTGATTGGTGGAAATTCAAAGATGTAGGGGTATGAAGGGATGAAGAGAAAGCTCAGTGGTTAAGAGCACTGGCTGCTCTTCCAGAGTACCTGGGTTCAATTCCCAACACCCACAGGACAGCTCATATATACCTGCAACTTCAGTTCTATGGGGATCTGACACCCTCACACAAATATAAGTACAGGCAAAATGTGAATGCATATAAAATAAAAATAAGTCATTAAACCAAAAATGTTTTTGTTTTAAAGAGTACTTAAAAAATAAGTTCTTCTTGCTCCTGCAGCCTGGGTTGGATTTCCAGCCTTGACATATGCCTCACTACCACCCACAAAACCAGTTCCAGGGGATCAGACATCTTCTGATCTCTGCAAGCATGGTATTCATGTAATGCACAAACATACATGCTGGCAAATCATTGGTAAACATAAAAGAAATAAATCTAAAAATATTTCTTAGATGTAGGGATTTGCTTCCCACTACATCTGAACAGGATTGGCTGACTTGGCTAATTGTAGTAAATTGAAAGAGATGGAGAATGCTGTTTGAGATGGCACCTCATCAAACACATAAGTGCTCTCTGGCATATGGCTACTGACCTGCATAAAAGCCAGAAGAAGCAGGGTAGCTTAAGCTGGAAAAGCAAATCATATGATTTGTTCCTATTTTATGAACCCAGCAATTCCCTACTCTGAATTTATAATCACAATTGTGTATGTGTGTGTGTGCATGTGTGTTCATATTGCATATTTGCATGCACACATCTGTACATGGATGGGGAGGACAGAGGTTAGTGTCTGGTGTCTTCCCCTAATGCTCTCCATCTTTTTTTTTTTTTTTCAGACAGGCTCATTCTCTGAACTCAGAGCTTGCCAACTGTGTTATACTGTATGGCTATTTAGCCTCAGGTATCCTCTTGTTTCTATGACACCAATTCTGGGATTACAGGAATGCACCCACCTTTTATGTGGATGTTGAGTATTGAATTTGGGATCTTGCACGTGTATGATACTATTTTATGGGTGGAGGCCTTTCTCTAGCACCAATCTCTCTCTCTCATTACACACACACACACACACACACACACACACACGTGTGTGTGTGTGTGTGTGTGTGTGTGTGTGTGTGTGTGTGTGAGTGTAAGTAGTAATTTGACTAATTAATGTACATTGAAAGAGATGGAGACTGCTTCTCTCCATACAATCTATCTCCCATATAGCTGTCACCCATCTATCTACTAGAGAGGAGAGAGAGACATTCTTTCATGTACCCAAGGCCATCCTGTAACTTATTGTATAGCCTAAGATGACATTGAAGTTTGATTTTGATGCTCCTACCTCTATCTTTAGAGTGCTAAGGTTACACTCTACACAGGTATTCACAACTGCAACCACTTTATGTTTGGAAAAATTTTCTTGTCAGGGTTACTATTTCTCTGATGAAACACCATGATCAGAGATAGATTATATATGGAATTCCTCAAATTCAGGGAAGAAAATATTTATTTGGTTTTGTTTTACATTTCCATATCATAGTCTAATCCCTGAAGAAAGTCAGGGTAGGAACTCAAGCAGGGATGGAACCTGGAGACAGGAATTGATGCAGAGGCAATGGAGGGGTGCTGCTTACTGGCTTGCTCCACCTGCTTTTTTTATAGCACCTAGGACCACCAACCCAAGGTGGCACTACCCACAATGGACAGGACTCTCCCATCAATCACTAATTTAAAAAATGCCCTACAGATGGGTCTTATGGAGTCTTTTTTTTCCTCTCAATTAAGGTCCCCTACGTTCAGAAAACTGTAGTTTGTGTCAACTTGACAAAACTAGTTAGCACAGGATCTGAACTCAGGGCCTCAAGTATGCTAAGAAAACACTCCATCAACCGAGCTACATACCCAGCCTTACTCTTAGAGCTTTTGAGTGTACTTCCATTCCCCAGAACAACTCCCTTTTCTATTAAACCTATTACATAAGCTTGTTCTGGTTCACTGTGTAAGATATATCCAGTAGATGCATTGGTGAGGAACATGACAGATGATGAGAAATAAGTCCACAGAGGTAATGTGGTTTGCTCACTTGGTGACTTTTCCAGCTATCTACTGGTGAGGACTATTCTGAGCTCTGCCTTTTGAGGTGAAGGGCAAGTTACTTGTATATGATCTATCCAACCACAAAGAAAAAGAAACAATATCTTTGACAGCTTTGAACTTTGAAAGCACCGTACATCTCATAATATGCTTCTCTGACCTGTTACTTATGGTTAAGAGCTTAATTGATGTCTGAGAACAATGAAACACTCCACAAAAGGTCTAGCCATGATGCCATTTGTCACTGTTATCACAGGATGGAACAAATCCAGTGGTGTTAGAAATGTTAATGACAGACCAGGAAATTATTTGAAACCTTCACAGAATCTAAAAATGACATACAGCACAGAATGTTAGATGCTGCCACCAAATCTGACTGCCTTTTAAGGTTTTATTGTTTGTTTTTGAGACATCTCACTGCATGGCACTGGCTGCCCTAGAACTTGCTGTGTATACCAGGCTGACCTACATGTCAGAGGTACCTCTGCCTCTCTCTCATAAGTTGTGAGATTAAATGCACATTTCACCATGCCTGCCTTCAGGTCTTCCTTTGAAAATGATTTTAGATCTCTGTAGAGAATGGCTTTTAGCTTGCTATTAGATCTTAGTAGAAACCCAACACCTGACTATGGCCTGCCATATGGTCATGGAAACTGGACTGTTTTAATAGAAGATTACAGTTATGTCATATCATAGTCAGATGCAAGTACTATCACTACCTATCAAATGGCCCATGTCCAAAAAGCACAAAAGAATGTTGATCAGACGCCCGTAGTTTCTGCTCCTGACATGTCTTCTCTTACTCAACCTCAACCTGATGATCCATGGGATTCTCAGTGTATTCAGCTGCCCAAGCAAAGAAAATGTAGGAACTTCCTCAACGTGGATGGTGATGATTACAGTGCTATAACCTCACTCTGCTGTGCTTCGGAGAACCCACAAAAAGAAATCACCCAGGGAGGAGAAAGTTAGCATATAGGCATAGTTTTACAATGATTTTGAAAATAAGAGATTTTTTTAAAAAAGAATCTTGATTTATAACACTTTATAGGCTGTAACTAATATTTTTGGGTGTTCCAACGGATCAGGAGATCTTGAAGTCCTAGGCAAATGCATACCCAAGAATTCCCCTGAAGTAAGGGATAGGAGGATTTACTTGGTGGCTATCTGTGAGCACATAAACCCAGTGCCTATGGGAAGCAAGGATGAAAGTCATGTGTGGGGCAGTGGACCGTGTCACTAGACAGAAAACTTGGTCAGGAGTAGACGAAATGCCTACCTTTCTCAGGCCCCAGTGTAGGGGACTGCCAGGACAGGGAAGCAGGAGTAGGTGTTTTGGTGAGCAGGGGAAGGGGGGATGGGATAGGGGATTTTCAGAGGGGAAACCAGGAAAGGGGATAACATTTGAAATATAAACAAAGAAAATATCTATTAAAAAATTACCGGGGTTTCTGAATATACTCGACCTTACCTAGTTTTCTGTCTGGTGAGATGGTCCAAGGGCACACAGTCATGCTTTTATTTCCACTCTCTGAGGCGAATCTGGATCCATTAGTCAGAAAACTAAATAGATCAACAATGAATTCTAATGTTATTATTCTTCAATGTAATCAGCAAGAAAGATGGCAGGACACCTTCATAACATTGTATTCTTCATGGAAGAAACAGTGTTTTGAATTTCTGTTGTGTTCTTTCTCAAACTACATATATGGGCCAATAGTCAATTTTTATTATTCCTTCCCTCTTTTTGGTAAATTGATGTCCTACAGCTTAGATTCTGGCTTGCATGCAGTAATCAAGCTCCTGTCCATAGGTTTTAGTCTAAATCCTTGTAGTTTTTAAGAGTCTTCCTTGCCTTTAGCTTTCCATTCTTTATTACAAATAAAGTTAATTCTTCTCACGAGCTCTTTAGAATATGCTATTCTGATACCCCATGCTTGTGTCCTCTTAGAGACTGCTCCAGATTTGGGAGCTGGACTCTCAGGATTCTGTAGTTCTTAGACTACTGTGGGCTTAGGGTCCCTGCCATGAGCAGAGGCAGCTTGGAGATGTCCTGATCTCTGATATTATTCACCTGACTTGTAGCAGAAACAACGATGAGTAGGTCATAGCTCAAGTGCCACAAATTCTGACTGTTCTTGTCAGAATTTAGTATGTTTTCCTAAATAAAGATTCCTTCATTTGATGCATGTCCTTATAGAGATTTCCCTAGGTTTAACTTTCAAATTTATTTTTACCAAATATGTCTATTTGGGGAACTGATTCCTGGATACATGTCTCCAGTATAACTCAATTTTTAAAATTCTGCTCAGTGTATGGTATCTTGATGAGCAACCATGACTTGTTTTGTAGTGTGTGCAGATAGCTAAGATGTGTACAGATGTGGGCAGAGGTTGATTGTGGCCACTCTGTGTCATGTAGGGTTAGGCAGGGTAAATACACACCCTCCTGTTCTTTTTCTGCATGTTTCCAGTTGCAGGGGAACAAGATTCTTCTGGAATTATTTACAAGACAGAGATATAGGCACAGTCATTTATTCTCATTTATCTGTTGGTTCAGTTCCATGTGAGGCAAGAGTTAGATTTGGAAGAGATCCAGGCTTCCCTGGGAACTCTGTCTGATCTTTTTCTCTAACTCCCAGGACAGGTGCGTATCTAAGAGTGAGTATAGCTTCTGTATCCACACCTTCTACTAAGGCCATGGGGCAATGCATTATGGGTATATGTTCTTCCTTATGAGCACTAGTTTGTTTTAGTGGGTCCCTGTGTCTTCTTCTCTTTCTTACTTTCTACCCATCTCTTAATTCTAGCTATCTGACTTTTGGATTCCAAACTCCTGTATCAGATAGGAAGGATGACATATATAGAGGCCACAGAGCTGGTTCCCCAAATCCTGGGACCCCCCATTTCTGTTACAAGCAGATACCTGTTATGTCTGCACATCCTGTGCTTCTGCTTCTTCAGTGAATGATCAACAGACCTTCTCATTCCAGCAAAGTATGTTCTAAACAGGGCTCCTAAGGCTAGATATGCAAACACAACACATGAGAAGAGCTTTCATGGGTGTGACTGAACCACTAGTTTTTGGTTGACCAGTTGTAGACCGTGCTTCAGAATTCTGTAGTCAGAAGATTGTAAAAGCTAGATACTTCTGTCTGCAA
Organism: Mus caroli; assembly: GCF_978045245.1. NCBI lineage: Eukaryota > Metazoa > Chordata > Mammalia > Rodentia > Muridae > Mus > Mus caroli. The sequence goes on from NW_028227258.1 coordinate 112,082,336, forward strand.
TTCTGATGGCCATGGTCCTTGTGGAACACTAAAATGTTTTTATCTTTAGGGTGTAGGTAGAGTGTTTAGAAACTAGGACAGTCTGTCCACCAGAGCACTAATGACAGAAAAAAAAGGGGGTAACAAAAACCAACAATGGGAATCAAGCTTGTGCTTCCAAGGACTCTGGTACCTTTGAAGCCATTTGACCAAAATCTATAATGAATAAGAACAGGTTAGCCATGCTTTTCTTGAAGACATCGGGGAAGCAACTTAAACAATTGTGTTTTTGTAATTTGTTAAGCTTTTCTAAAGAATATAAAATGTGTGTGTAGTTATTGTCACTATAACCCTTCCATGGTTGTGAGGCTTGTCAGTGAATGGTTTGGGTGTTTGGGGCCCTGAAAAATCTTGTTTTTACAAGGTTATTACTCCCTCTGCTGGAAAGAGTAGAAATGTTAGCAAAGGTTAAAGGCTGTAATCTTACATGTCCAGGTTGCCTGACAACCTCTCCTTTTCTACAGTCGAGGCAACAGAAGTAGAGAGTCAGAAGGCCAGGACTGGAGCCATGTGATCTGGCTCTAGAAATCATGTTTAAATCTCTATTCTGCCGATATGACTACTTAGGGATCTGTGAGTATTGGAGTAGGAAGGTGCACAACCTTTCACAAGCATGCGTTTCTTATGTGGCATCCTCAAAGGACTTTAAACCCACATGTTCAGATAATAATACCTCAGTCAATTCAGTACAGTCAAAAGACTTCTAGAACCCACCCCTTAGTGCCCCTTACCATGTCTCCCTAAGGGTGTACAAATCCACTACTTTCATAGAGATTCTCTTTAAAGAACTAAAGGTCTTTTAATCTCCCTTTACCCTACAACATTAAAGTCTATGATTTCTGCCTCTTATTTTAATTTATCAATCTCTGCCTCAGTTTCCTTCCCTGGTACCACTCCTCCCAGCACAAGATGTAGCAGGCTTTAATAAAAGTCAGACCCATTCATAGTGGATTGCTCAATTCATTCAGAGTTAACAAATATCCCTTTGTTCTTTCTTCCTATGTCCTCATCTATAAAATTTGGCAGGGTAAATATCAGTCTTGTTGGCAAATCCCTTTAAGTACAGGTGTGTTCTTATGCAAACAAGGTGATTCATTATTCCTGTCATTTAGATTAGAGGCACTGCAAAGTCATCTTTACTGGTTTCGGGGAAAGCATGTTCAACATACTAGCTATGGGATCAAAATTAGTGGCCACATACAAATTTTTAAATACAGAAGGATTTCTTTTCTTTGTTTTCAATGCCAATTCTAGTAACATTACTTAGATATGTGAATGCCCCAGGCTTTTGCCAATTTAAATGTTTACTGCAATTTAAGAGAACTTGGATGGAATGACGTCTAAAGTTCATTTATCTTAAATTCAGCCACTTCCCTGCTTGAGATCTTGCCATTCTTATATCCGGGAGAGTGACACTCTAGTGTTAATGGGTATCTGTAAGTTTCAAACACAAACAGAACCTTCTTTTTCCTATGGAACTTGGAAGCTATATTAATTACATAAAAATTACATTGATGTCACTTTTGGCGACATTTGGCCATGCTTTTATTAGCAGGGAGCTGTTGTTTTCTGTTGGGTTATTAAGGTTTATTTTTAGAACATTTAATAAAGGTTTTATGTAGTTGCTAGGCATCTAAGATGGAAACCATAGGATTTGCATATGTACTTTAAATTGTAAATGCAAACCGTTTCTTATTTAACTCTAATTATTCCGTAAGTAGTGACTTCTTGGTGTGAGTGCATATGTGTATAGTGAATAAGCATGTGTCTGTGTGTAGTTTCCAGACGGTGCACAAATATGTGGAAGCCAGAGAAGGATGCCCACTCTTCTGCTCTTCAACTGTCTGCCTTATTTCTTGGAGAGCGACTCTCTAACTCCACTTGCAGTTAATTGGGTGGTCAGCAAGCTCTTCTTTATGCCAACATGTGGCTACAGACAGCTTTTCTTTTGTTCGTTTATTTGTTGAACTTGGTTGCTGGAATCTGAACTGAGGCCCTCATCCCATGCTTGCACAGTAATCTCTCTAATCATTGAGGCATCTCTTCAAACCCCTAGTTGCCAACTCCTGCGTATTACAAGTTGACTAGCTACAGCACAGCTTAACCACCAGGTTTTAAGTACCCTTCCCCTCCATTGTTGTTCTTCTTTGACTTATGGATCTATGCCTTGATCTAGATCACTGTAAAGAATAAATGTCAAAGAATTAAGAGTAATTTTCCACAACAGATCTGAAGATATTCATGTGGCAATGTGATCTGCCTATAACGAAGGGGCTCACAAAAGTTACTGCTTTGCCTAAGTGTAACAAATACACTTGACTACTGCTTCCTGCCTTCTGGAATTAAACACTGCAATCTCTGAAGTACTCCTCAACTATATCTCTCCCCTACTGACCCATGTTTTTGCTGTCTGACATATTGGGTGGTAATTAGTATGCAGACGAAATATGCATATGTCTATTTTATGAACCCCTGCAAACCATTTCACACTGCTGGTCTCTTTTGTTAGATAACATAAAGAAAAATATAAAATACTTTGGTTTTTCCATCCAAATCAGGCAGATAGGCAATATGGCACTGCTCTGCTAAGAAATTATTCTGCACCTACAAGCTAATAGCTTGAAATAAAAAGGATCCATCAGTAATTAGAATGAAACGTGATGTATGTTTTAGCAGATTTGTATGTCAATCTGCTTGCATGGATTCCAATCTGTAGTATTTTCCACTTGGCCTGTTTATTGAAAGAAGGTAATGAAATGTTTAATAATTGAGTTAGTGTGTTCAGAGGAAACAGGCAAACTTTACTTATATTGGAAAGATAAAAAGAACTAGATTAGGATGTCCAGCTTTCACTACTAGCTCTAAGTTATAAGAGCATGGAACCCTTTTGAGGCTATTTATTTCCCTCCCTGGACATGGGACCTAATGTTCTGTGGCACATTTATCATGCAACAGAATGATTTATATGCCTACATATTAGAATTCGCTTGCTTCAATGATGATACAGCAACTGAATGCAAAGCTATAAACTTGGGGTGGAGACAGACACAAACAGTAAACATTTTAATATTTAATCTAATTTCTACTTATCACTTGTCTCAGAACAATGGTGAGTGAAGACTAGACTTGAGTTTAAAAATAGAGAAAATAAGTCAACGCCTTGAAGTCATTTTATCTGAATTTCATAGGCTGCCCATAATTCCCGTTATAAATCAGTATTTTCTAATCTCTCTCTTGATGCAGTTCTGACAGTAACTGTGCTGAATAATAATTCTCTTCCTCATGTACAGAGTAGTGAAGAAGGAATAAATAGACCTTCTAGATAATTGCATCAGCTTTCCCCGCCAATCTGGTAGTGTGCTAGCATTTCAAGTAATGTCCCCTTTTGTCTCAGAGAGAAAAATCATTTTGTGATTTATTTTACTGGATTAAAAGGTGCAGACACTCGGAGAGTTAAAACATGACTGAAGGGTAATCAAGCATAAAGCATGCCAGAACAGCAGGTGGGTGTGCTTCGACTTCTCTGAAGCCCTTAAATTTACTTTTTTAAAGACTACTTTCCCATAAAACAATCAGAAGCTTGAAACACACGATTTACATAAACTATAGATAATGGATGCTTTATCTCTGTATTCTAGAATTAAGAAAGCTGGTGGTTCCGTGGGAAGCTTTCTTTCTGAGGTTTCTCTTTCATCAGATAATCTTTTGTCAAATGGGTTCTGGAATGAGCAACTTCTTTCAATGCCATTAGTTGTCACTGAAGGTGACAGCCTGCGGTTTAGGCAGAATTCTTACAATAACACGGAAAAACAGAATGAATCTCTAATGTTCTTTTTTTGTATTGCTTAGGAAACGCATAACATCAAAGTTTATTATACTTTTCAATTCTCTGCATGTCCAGAGTAAAAGATGGGTCTCAGTCCCTGCTAGAAATGGAGTTTGATTTCTCATTTCTTACTATATCTCCTTTCTGGAGAAGCAAGTTAGTCGCTTTATCTGCCTGTTTTCAGGGGATGGCCTTTTTGATTAAATGAGAGGAAGATGAGGACTTTGTGAACTTTACAATGCAAAGACAAAAAAAATAAGTTTTTAAACAGAATTTTAATATCCCACATGAAGACTGGAATCTTTCAGTATATACTTCAAAATAAATGAGATGTTTAAATATTTAATAGTTCCAGCCAGCTCCACTCTCCTAACAGCAAGATCTATCAACACTTCTCAATTGAGGACTTTGTGTACAGAGAATAAGAAAATTGGCTCATCCCGCTGGTTTTCATGCATAAGAAAGTGAGATTGTTTATTCTGAGAATTGCAGATACTATGTTTGTCTCATGCATATTTCCATGTATCATTATACACTTACTTAAAAGCATAATTAATAAAAACTAATTTTAATAGTAAGAACAGAGACCAAGACATACTATCTTCACCACCAGAAGAATCACATTGATAACACAACCAATATGTTTCTTCAGCCTTAATCTTTTCTTATAGTTTTCAAAAGCAATCAAAAATTCATTTTTGCAAGTTGAATGAATGCAAAGAAATGATTCATGTAACCCATTAATGGGGTCGTAATTGAGAAGATATAGCCGGTTAAAAATTTTTACGTAAGAGAAGGCTTTGCAGTCACGAGTAACAGGAGTCTTGGTGTAAGGCTAATTTAATTAAAAAGTGAATCATGTTCATGAAGTATTTCTGGCTATGGCTTTTGTCTAACAGAGTAAGCTCCTGCTTTAAGTCAGATCTCAGTGTGATGATGCTCGGACTCAGGAGGAAAAGGAGGGAGTCTTTAGACCCTCAGGAACTGCTCTGTTAAAAATTGTGCTCTTTCCCTAAAGACAGAATGAGCGTTTGTTTTTTTTAAGACACATGTTATTTAGCTTGGTAGGTTTACAACAAAAGATTGATGTAAATATTTGTATGGACTCTAACATTGGGTTTGATTGCAGATGTAAAAAGTACTTACATTTACTGATTTAGCAAAGCCATGTTTATCAGAATTCAACCATCTATACTTGAGGCAATCAATGAACAACGCCAATATTGGCACTCTCTCTGATTTTGAGCCGATTATGCCTGAGCGTCAACAAATCATGAAAGACAAGGCGTTCTTATAGGATTTATGTGGACAAGTAGGTCTCTCTGTGACATGTAGACGTAATCTGCTATAATATGTGTCCTTTTATTAACTAGCTGCTGACAGATTGGTTTTTGAAGAAAAGGAGACTGATTCTCTGTGTTAAATAACCTGACCGTTTCGTTCTTGGATATAAGCACACATTTGCCAACCGCTGATAAGCAAGCAGTCTACAAAATTGATGTAAAGGATAAAACTTCTCAAAAAACATAGATGTTAGATTGGTAAGGAGCTCATAAGAAATGTATGTATTAAGCTAGCAAAAAGGAAAGAATTTAAGCTACAGTTTTATTTTACGTCTGTAGAAAAACAGATGGAGTGAAAGCTGGTTTATTCTGCTCGATATTACTATAGTGTTAAAATTTAACAATATTTTTGTTACATGACTTATTTTTAGTAGAGTGAAATGCTATGGCTAATATTTTGAGTATTGATATTGTGCTAAATTTTTGACACTCCATTTAATTTTCAGCACGGGGAATTGTTATTCCTGTGATGTTATCTTTGTTTTTGTAGTGAGAATAAATAAGAATGTAAAAGCCCCTGGAAGCAAAATAAAGCAATAAAGAGGGAAAAACAGCTATTGTTTACAGATATAATATAAGGAGATTTACATATGGAAACTTTACTTTGATTCCTTTATGCCCAAATGCCTCATACTGCACTTTGCTTTCACATAAACCTGAGATGTGTTGCCTTTTAACTACTACCAATGGAGAATATAAAGACGCCCACATCAGGGCTAGGTTAGCCCTGCACAACACTCTGGAAGTCCAGCACTGACCTTTCTTTATTTTCACCAATATCACAGACTGCAATGACCACGTTAATCATCTGTACTTCCAGTGAAAGCAACTAAACCACAGGAGAGGAAGAACACTATTTGGCCTAAATTCACACCACAGGTCTAGATTTCTGATCCATAAAAGAACACAAGCTTTTTTTGTGGTCCTGCCCTAAGATTTACGGGTGAAACTTCACAAATCCTTATGAGAACACCTCTCAGCAAACTGGAAAGGCATGTGGAGTTCCTAGCCCCAGGGATTAGTGGAGGAGAAGCAGGTCTCCTTCTGAAATCAAGTGAACTAATATCTCCCTGGGCTCTGTTTTCTGTTTTCTGTTTTCTGTTTTCTCTCTCCTCTCCTCTCCTCTCCTCTCCTCTCCTCTCCTCTCCTCTCCTCTCCTCTCCTCTCCTCTCCTCTCCTCCCCTCCCCTCCCCTCCCCTCCCCTCCCCTCCCCTCCCCTCCCCTCCCCTCCCCTCCCCTCCCCTCCCCTCTCCTCCCCTCCCCTCCCCTCCCCTCCCCTCCCCTCCCCTCCCCTCCCCTCCCCTCCCCTCCCCTCCCCTCCCCTCCCCTCCCCTCCCCTCTCCCCTCCCCTCCCCTCCCCTCTCCCCTCCCCTCCCCTCCCCTCTCCTCTCCTCTCCTCCCCTCCCCTCACATACAAAAGAATAAATTTGGTCTGACAAACTTACTCATAAAAGGACCAGGGATCTGTATCCATTCCTCTGTTGAGGGGCATCTGGGTTCTTTCCAGCTTCTGGCTATTATAAATAAGGCTAATATGAACATAGTGAAGCATGTGTCCTTCTTACAGGTTGGAACATCTTCTGGGTATATGCCCAGGAGAGGTATTGCAGGATCCTCCGGTAGTACTATGTCAAATTTTCTGAGGAACCGCCAGACTGATTTCCAGAGTGGTTGTCCCAGCTTGCAATCTCACCAACAATGGAGGAGTGTCCCTCTTTCTCCACATCCTCGTCAGCATCTGCTGTCACCTTAATTTTTCCCAGATGTCCCTCAACAGAGGAATGGATACAGAAAACGTGGTGCATTTACACAATGGAGTACTACTCAGCAATTAGAAACAATGAATTCATGAAATTCTTAGGCAAATGGATGCATCTGGAGAATATCATCCTGAGTGAGGTAACCCAATCACAAAAGAACACACATGATATGCACTCACTGGTAAATGGATATTAGCCCAGAAACTTAGACTATCCAAGATACAATTTGCAAAATGCATGAAACTCAAGAAGAAGGAAGACCAAAGTGTGGATACTTTGCTCCTTCTTAGAATGGGGTTCAAAATACCCATGGAAGGAGTTACAGAGACAAAGGAAGGACCATCCAGAGATTGCCCCACCCGGGGATCCATCTCATATACAACCACCAAACTCAAACACTATTGCATATGCCAGAAAGATTTTGCTGACAGGACCCTGACATAGCTCTCTCTTGTGAGGCTATGCCAGAGCCTGGCAAATACAGAAGTGGATGCTCTCAGTTACCTATTGGATGGAACACAGTGCCCCTAATGAAGGAGCTAGAGAAAAGATCCCAAGAAGCTAAAGGGATCTGCAACCCTATAGGAGGAACAACAATATGAACTAACCATCACCCTACAAGCTGTGTCTCTAGCTGCATATGTAGCAGAAGATGGCCTAGTCGGGAAAAGCAGCCCTTGGTCTTGCAAATGTCATATGCCCTAGTACAGTGAAATGCAGGGCCAGGAAACGGGAGTGTGTGGACTGGGGAGCAGGGAAGGGGGGATGGAATAGGGGGCTTTGGGTATAGCATTTGAAATGTAAATGAAGAAAATATTTAATAAAAAAAAGAAAAAAAAAAGAAGAGTGAACCTAAGGCCATGTGCATGCTGTGCATAGTAGGCAAGCACTCCATTGAGCTACATCCCTAACACTTTTTGTACTTTAGGGGGAGAGCCACAGTAAGGGTTGAGACAATGTCTCTCTGTGTAGTTCTGGCTGTTCAGGAGCTGTATAGGTCAGACTGGCCTTGAACTCCAACATCCTTCAAGATACATCCAGAGTTAACATCATTTGTGCCTGTATAGAATGTTTAATTGAAAAAAAAAAAAAAGGACCAGGGATCTAATTATATTAGCTAAAACAATAAAACTGTTTAAAAACCATAGAAATAAAAGTCTATGACTCTAAATTCATACTTTTTGGATGAAACCAAAGCCAAAAACAGCAAAAGAAAATCAATGACAATTCAGATTTAATAAAAATTTAAAATTTATACTTCAAATGATGTCAGCAAGAAATTGGAAAAAAAGCTCAAGAAATGAGAAAATATATTTGCAAATCATAACTGTAATAAGGAATTTATAGGTAGATTATATAAAGGAATTTTATTATCCAGTGACAAACAGATGACAGCACAATTAAAAGTAGATAAAAATTCCTGTGTAGTGGCTCATACTTTTAATTTCAGCTCTGGGGAGGTTATAGACAACCTTCTATACAGAGTGAGTTTCAGGATATACAGATGAAAGTCTGTTTCAACATATAAATAAATTGTTAAAAAATTCAATAAAAATGCAGATAAGAGACTTGAATAGACATAGGTGCATCTGATAGCATTTGATATCTTTATCCTTTAGAGAATTGAAAAGGTACTTTCAATCAATGTTAATAATGTCAGTCTTTTTTATATTTAAACATTTTCCCATACAATACACTTTGATCATTTTCTTCCTCTCCCACAAATCTTTCCAGACCCTCCCCAGCTCATTGCCTGCCTGACTTCATAATCTGTCTCTCACCACAAAAACAAATATGAAACAAAAATTAAAGTCAACCAAAAAACCCAATAAAATGAAACAAAACAAAAATACCCAAACAAAATGACAAAACACCCCTAACTCCCAAAACACAAAACAACCCTCTCTACCCCCAATAAAGTATGGAGTCTGTTTTGTGTTGTATAACTCCTCTTAGGCATGGGTCCTGCCCTAAGGTGTCGCTGATGTACCCACTAACACTAATTTGAATAAAATGAATTCCGATCAAGCATCAGTTGCAGATAGGTTTGTGGTTGGGGTGAGGCTATAGCTCAGCCTTCCCTTCTCAGTGTTGGGACTTTTTTTAGGTTGAACCCCTGCAGGCCCTGTGGGTGCTGCCACAGTGTCCATGAGTTTATATGTGCATCAGCTGTTGTGTCTGGAGGACATTTATTGAGCCATGCACCACATCCATTACAGTCTTGCCGCCTCCTCATCCACAAAGATCCCTGAGGTCTTAAGGTAAGGAATTTGATAACAGCATGCCACTTGGGACTGGGAGCTCCAAGTTCTATTTTGTTGTTGCGGGTCTCTTTGTTAATTAGCAACCACTTACAGAAAAAGCTTCTCTGAGGAGAGTTCAAAGATTCACTGATATTTTGGTATAACAATATGTCTTTAAGATTCTTTTTATGAATAGGTTGAGGAGTTGTACTCCGATGAGGTGTCTGGAATATCAGGAGTATGTGTGCTACTTCATGACATAGTGTGTAGACCATGGAAGATGTAGAGACACAACACAGAAGGAAATACAATGTCACAGAATCCCTAAGTAGGGAGGGTTACTGGTTCCTGTGATACGTTCTGTATCACTTTCTCTGAGATCCAAGGTTGCTGCTATCTTTATGTTCAGTGAAATTGTCATGTACATAAAATTTCATTTTTGTCAACACTTCAGCAGAGAGTCAACCTATTCATCTTCAACCTATTCATCACTTGGCTGTACCCTACAGCAACGATTCGACTGATCCTGTTGCAATCATATAGGTAACAGAGGTCAGGCAACATATAGACTAAGGAAAAGTAGGGATGGATGATGCAAATAATTGAATTCATAAATGCCTCCCACGGTGTATTTCCCTTTGTATGCAACAGAAGTAGAATTCTTGAAATATGAGTCTTCTCAAAATGTTTATATTTCTATAAAAGTAGAGTCATTTTATTGCTCGAACCCAATATTTATGACAGATAAACAAAGTGGAGAATAATAACAAATTGTGGTATTTTCAGCTATAAAATCTTTGAAATGATCACATATGCCACAACCAACTTGAAGCTGAGAAACATTCCACATGAAATAAACTAGACATGAGAAGGCATGCTGTGTGAAATCTACCTCAGTGGACATTTATGGTAGAAAAACCAGAGACACAGAGTTAGTTACAGGACACCAGGGTGAAAAGAAAATAGGGGCAGGGTGTTGTAGAGTTTCTCTTCAGGATGATGGAGTCCTAGATAGACAATATTTATGATGGTTAATGGTTAGTGACAACTGTCAGCTTGACAGAATCTAGACTCCCTTGGGAAACTGACTTCTGGGTATGCTATGGAAGATTATTTTGATTATAGTAATTGATATGGGAAGTCCAGCCTTGGGAATATTTCCTGTGCAGCATATTGTGAACTGTATAAAATAGGACCATGTAGGGAGCATTAGCCCTGCATTAATTCCTCTCTGCTTCCTGATTGTGGATGTACTCTGCTTGGCCACTTCAACAAACTTCTGCCTCAACCTCTCTATCTTTTCTTTTCTTCTTTACTTTTTTTTCTCTTTTGTTTTTTAGTATTTGAGAAATACTTATACTTAGCTGTTTTATTTTGAAATTAATATTTATCAGGCTTTCCATGGTTTTAAAAATGAAAAGAGAACTAATATTCTTAAGAGTATTTTAATAGCTTTTGAATTGATATTATAAAAAGCTTTCTCCTTATGAATTAGAAAATGTCATGTAAACACAGTTCTCACTTGAAGATTTTTCTAATGAGCAACTCCCTAGGTAACTCTTAAAATATTTTAGGAGCTCAGTTATCAATCATAAGAATAATATTTTCTTGAATTTTTCCACGATGAAAGGCACACTTCAAAATTTCCCAGAAAGGTTGTAGTCATTCATATTTTTGTAAAATAAAAATAGAGAAATATCTATGAAAATATGATTGTCACCTAGATTGCATGGCTATCTAAGAATGACACAGAAACATCTTTCCATAAAAACACAGGACAATAAGTATTTTTATTAATTATTTTACTTTCATAAAAGGTCATTTCTCAGTGAATAGAGTTGTAGCTGTCATACATTAAATAGGCAAAGTTGCACGCTGGTATTTAGAAAACAGCTCAAATATGAAAAACCATGTTGCATTAATCTGTTTAAGTCAGACCATTTTTATAGTTTTATGTAGGGTTTCAGGGTTTCTATTCCTGCACAAACATCATGACGAAGAAGCAAGTTGGGGAGGAAAGGGTTTATTCAGCTTACTGTTCCACATTGCTGTTCATCACTGCAGGAAGTCAGGACTGGAACTCAAACAGGTCAGGTAGCAGGAGCTGATGCAGAGGCCATGGAGGGATGTTCTTTATTGGCTTGCTTCCTCTGGCTTGCTTTCTTATAGAACCAACACTACCAGCCCAGAGAAGGCATCACCCACAAGGGGACCTCCCCACTTGATCACTAGTTGAGAAAATGCCTTGCAGCTGGATCTCCTGGAGGCATTTCCCCAACTGAAGCTCCTTTCTCTGTGATAACTCCAGCCTGTGTCAAGTTGACACAAAATTAGCCAGTACAAGGATAGTAGTTTATTTTTCTTCTTAGGGATAATTTACAATAGTAAGAACTGTCCCTTATATTAGTGAGTTATGTATGTGCAAATTGAAACTGTAAATTGTAAACACCGGAAAGCACCATTGTGACATAAATATAGTAGTAGTATATTTAAAACGAATGTTAATGGAAGTTAAAATCACATTACTGTGAAACTTACCTCCGAACTGTTAAGAGATTTGTGGTAGTGGGTAATTCTTAAAGAGCTTCGAAAACACTGCATAATCTGTGTAACCCAGAATTATTATTTCTTTGTAACTTATATTCAGCTTGGTGAGTGCTTTTGATTTGGCGGATTGATAACATGGTATAATGTATTTACTTAGTTGGAAACAATTCTCTCTACATACTTTTTTAAAAAAAATATCTGCTAGATGAAACATCCAATAAAACTACCTGTACTAAAATTTGGGAGAACTTTAGGTCCTTTAAAAAGTATTAATAATCATTAGCTACATCTATGATATAGCTATGATCTATGTTTATTCTGGTTTACTTAGAAATGATAAACATTTAAAGTGTTAACATCTTATGAATGTAGTGAATTAATAGAATAAACATTTTGCAAAAAAAAAAAAAATAGGTCCTCTACCACAATGTGCATGTGCAACAATTTTTGAAATCACTGCTTTTCCAAATATGTCTTTTGGAGCTCAAAATAAAGAGACCAGTAGATCATTCCAAGTACCCTCAACATGTATGGCTTAGAGCACACTTTTACAGCTGACTCTAAAGCCCTTGAGAAGTGGGCTTTCCAATGGAAACTCTGAGAGACCACTCACTGTACATTGACAGGTACCATTATGATAAATGGACCATTGGGAGACATGATATAGGTTCATAGGTAATTAATGGCAGAAGTAAAATAAAATACAGGCAACCATTCCACTGAGAGCATGATGCAATGGGAAAAATCTCTCATAAAACACAAAGAATGTATATTTAGCAAAGAACAGTGAGGAAAGACTTGTAAAATAAATCAGAACCTGGGGCTATAACCTTAAGCAATCATTGCATATTGCCTTATAATTAGGAATTTTTAGAAAAACACCATAAAATTGATCCGTAGCTACACAAAATTACTCTATATAGTAGACTATGAAGGCAATGAAATATGAACTCGAGCACTCAAGGCAGCTAATGACACCCAGGGTTTTCTGGTTGGAAAATCCAGCTGTAAGTATTCCTAGAATATGGCTCCTTGTTGTACAAATGGAATATAACATGATTAGAACAAAGAATCACTGTGACCCATCATCTCTTCCTCAATGTCATGACATGCTTAGGTTTGGCCACAAATACACGCATACATATACGTGCACACACACACACACACACACACACACACAGAGAGAGAGAGAGAGAGAGAGTGAGAGAGAGAGAGAGAGAGAGAGAGAGAGAGAGAGAGAGAGAGAGAGAGAGGGATTTATATATTACCTTTCTAGATAGATTGAGAATATCTTCAGAATTTCTGGTCATAGGTTTCTGTTTTGCTTTGCTTTGTTTGATCTTTGAATATTACTTTAGCTCCAGTAATTTTATTTTTCTTTTTAAGAGAAGGAATGACTTCCACTATGTTGCCGAAAGTCACTTTAATTTCCTCTTCACACTGGACTTCAACCACTCCAAGAAAATTTAATGTTTGTAAGCCTATGGTGTTCTTTTGTAAGTAAATACATCCTACAGATTTCTTTCTAAAACAGATAGCCAAAGGAAAGATACAGTAGCCGTGATGCTGTAGGGTAGAATAGCAAAAGAGGGAGACATGATTATGATAGATAATTGATCTAAAGCTTTGAAGAGACTGGCATCAATCCTGTCTTGCTTCAGGGCCTTGGGATGGCAAGAAATTAATCCTGTATGTTAGATGTAGTGACTGAATCCCCAAGAGTTTCAGTGACTGACTGTGTTCTCATAGTGAAGTCACTGGAGAGAGCCATGATAGATATCATCCACCTACGGATGTGCTAAAGGTTTTTGATTTTAACATGTTCCCTGTAATTTTGAAAATGAATAAAATTCTTGCTCAAATAAAAGACATCCCCAACTGCTGTTTTAGAACAGATGTGGGCCAGATGACTGAGATGAGGTTGTTTCTGTGAGGAATACCTGAGTAGACTTTGCCATAGTTTCCCAAACAGCATTAGATGTAAAATCAACTTCATTATGTTCTCATTACTTATTTGAAGATAGCATTAACCGAATGAGGTTATGTATGCCCTCTTCTTTTAGCCATACTTTTAAAAATGCCTCCTACATTTTTGCAATGACTAATTCTTTTCTTGCTATTTGACCCTGGCAAGGTTTGGCTTTGAAAATGATTCTGAATCAGCTTCTCTGTGGTGAGAAAAGAAAAGAAAGCGAAGAGAATAAATAATGAACGTTTAATCTCAGGTTCTCAAAAGCACTTCTCTAACTTTCACGGAAATGTATTTTAATTCTGTTTGTTGACTAAGCAACTGATATCACCTGCTTCCCGTTTCCAGGTTAGTGAGTTTATAATTTTATAGTTGGGTTGTAATAATAATTGGAAATTTCATATTTTTGTCTTAAAGATAAATTGGAAGTCTGATGGTCTGGTAGTTTTATGATCTGGTTTAATTGTATTTCTGATATTGTGCAGAAATAAGGGAGATCTTTTAATATTAAAAATGTTGAATCCATTAATTTAGGGATATGAGCAGATATACATAAACTACAACTCCTGGGTATCTTTGGTTGCCTTGCCTTGATGTTTTGACTGTCATATGAAGTGAGAGTTATAGAAGACAAAGCTGGCTATACAGAACACATGCTTTGAACTAGCAGACATAGTAAGTTCACATGTTACACACGTAGCAAAAGAACAAACTAGAAAGAGATGGTATAGGTAGCCAAACTTATGTATTTCCCACAGAGAAGAAAATTACTTCCCATGGAACAGCTTTAAAAAAAATTCACAAGGTAGTTTTGTCTGAATTTTTATAGGGCCTCCATGGTTAAAATGCTGCCCATGTTCCTGTATAGGTAATTTCTGATAAAAAAAGATTTATTATTTAGCATATTTATCACTAGGTTTTGATTTCTTTATTCCAGCTTGCTCTCATTAAAATATTCATTCAGTCAGCAAGCTAGCTTCCATTTCATAAAATTGGGCCCCAGACATGTAAAATTTTGAGTAGAAAGTATTTATTAAAAATCCCTTTTGTATTTTTATTGCAAATGAACTCTGAGATAATATTTCCTATTTAGTATTTATGTTTCAATTGTTAACTAAGATTACAGATTTTTAACTTTGTCAAACTCATTTATTTTAAATCAATGAATCTAATAACTTTAAAATATTAAGATGCCTTTCATTTATATTTTGATCATCACTAAATTGATTATTTCTACTGTTTAAATAGGAAACATACAACAACGCTTACTCACTCTTTAACTTTTGTAGGTATATTTTAAATGGTGGCTATAGAACTAATCATCTAAATACGTTTTATGAATTCATGTAAGAGACTATGTTGCTTACTTTTATGTTGCTATGCCCTGAACAGCAAACAAGGGCCACTAATGGGCACTTGGATGGGTGAGTGGTGGTATATCTGCGTCTGCTGTACTTAAATATTGATGGACAGAGAAGCAGCAAGCTTGGACTGAACAAGGCATGGCTATAAAGCGCAAGGTTCCACTTCATATCTCTGTGACTCATTTCCTTCAGTTAGGCCCCACTTAAAGGGGCCAGCAGAAAGAATGAAACATGCAACCTCAGGAGGTATGGGGTTGGGGGGACACTCCAGAATGTACCAGAGACCTGGGAGGTGAGAGACTCTCGAACTTCAACAAGAGGGACCTTGGATGAAATGACCTACACTGGGGAGAGGAAATTTGCTAAGTCCACCTCCAGCAGAAAGACAGGGCATCAAGTGAGGAAAGGGGTTGCCATCCCACAGTGAAAACTCTGACCCATAATTGTTTTTGTCTGAAAGAACTCTAGGGATGGAAATGGAGAGAAGCCTGAGGAAAAGAAGGTCCAGCAACAGGTCCAAAGTAGGATCCAGCTCAAGGGGAGGTCCCAGAACCTGACTCTATTAAGGAGGCTATGGAGCACTCACAAAAAGGGATCAATCATGACTGCCCTCCGAAGGATTCAACAAGCATCTGAAAGAGTCAGATGCAGATATTTGCACCCAATTAATGGACAGAAGCTGTACACCCCTGTGGTTAAATTAGGGGAAAGCTGGAAGAAGCTGAGGAGGAGGATGATCCTGTAGGAGGACCAGCAGTCTCAATAAACATGGACCCCTGAGATCTCTCAGACACTGGACCTCCAACCAGGCAGCATAAAACAATTGTTATGAGGCCCCCAACACATATACAGCAGAGGACTGCCAGGTCAGGGTTTAGTCAGAGAAGATGCACCTAATCCTCAAGAGACTGGAGGCCCCAGGGAGTTTAGTGGTGTGGTGGGGTGGGGTGTGAGGACATCCTCTTGGAGACAGGGGCTGGGGAGGAGGTATGGAATGTGGAACAGTCAGAGGATGGACCGAGAGAGGAATAAAATCTGGAGTTTAAAGAAAATTTAAAAAAAATCGATAAAAGATTCAACAACCTCTCAAAGAGTGCCTCTAATGGAGTCCCAGATGTTGTCAACAAAAGATCATGGCACAGGGGAAATAGTCCACATTTAAATTACAAAGAAATTGCAAGAATAATAAGATGTATTTTCTTAAATCTCAAGTTAGAGCAAAATTTTAGACCTCATAGTTCAGATTATATTTCAAGCAAGGCATAAATCAGTAACCTGAACTAATTGTCTACATATTTAAAGCAAACACAGTAGCCTAATTATGTTGCTTAAATTTTAAAGATTAAAGTGATTAATTACATATATGTGTGTGTTTAAGTGAGTATATGTCATGTGTGTGCAGATATCCATAGGTTCCTAAAGAGGTCTCACATCTAGAGCTGGAGTTATAGACTGTTGTGAGCCACCTGGTATAGGTGTTGGAAACAGAACTCAGGTGTTCTGTAAGAAGAGCAAGTGTTCTTCACAGATAAGGCATTTCTTGACCCCTGATTCCATTTTACATTTTGCAAATGTTTAAATGACAAAACAAAGGAAGTACACATTGGAAAATGTATAGTTATGCTTATTATAAAGATATTAACACCGTTCTCATTTGCTTCATATATTTATATTCATTTCTATGCCTTTTGCTCTGTCCAAGCCAATTAATATCAATGAAATAGTTAGAATTTTAAAATGGCTAAAGTTTCTTGGCTTCAGACTTGCTTCTAAAACCCAGTTAGGATTTGGAATATGAGCCAAGTTTCTGAGCAGACATGTGTAGCATGGCCTTGAATATGAGGGTAATCACACCAGAGTGGCAGCTTATGTTAGACTGGCTGTTCCTGGATATAGTGGTTTGCCTTCAAGGAATTTGGGGAACATGGAAACTTAAAATAAAGTGATTCGAAGTAAAACTTGTAACTCAGTGCATGAAGATTTTTTGGCTTTACTTCCAAGACTCACGCTCCTCATATTTGCTCTTCAGCTCTGTGGCCTGTTAACCTTATTTAGAGGATGTAATATAAACCTTATATGTTTCAAGGAATCTCATTGCCAGTCAGATTATAACTAATGGATTTATATTCCATATCTCGGCAACAAAACTCTTCATTGTTCAAGTAAAGAAAAATTGATTTTTATAATGTTATTTATACTTTTCTTTCTTATTGAACTGACTAAAATTTTATACATTACAACCAAATTGCTAATTATACTTTAAAGATTACTCTCACTATGACTGATGGTTGTATTTTTCTTTATACTGCACAGCTTTGTAAATGTGGTGTTTGAGAGAGGTCCATATAATGGCTGCTGTTATAATTATTTCAAGTTGAATATTCAATATAACTCATTCACAAGCTTGACAAAAGGGCACTGGTTAACGATTGAGAAATCAGCTGTGCTGTCCACCTGAGGCTGCACATCATGGCCTCTTTCAGTGGAGGCTCACAGCACTGCAGCCATAGTGTAGACCTGTAGAGCAACTTCTTATTTGATAGCTCACTGCTTGAACAAGGATGGCCCAATAGTGTATAGGCTATACTTTCTTTACGATCTAAAGCTAGGAAGTTATCTAAATTTATTTTCTTTGTTTTGCACCTGGTTAAAATAGTTTCAACTTTGCACATATTCAAGAGGAAAGCATAGATATAATCCCTAAGTGAGAAAAATTGTTGCCAAATAGATGACATTTAAAAACTTCCAAATATATTTATTAACCAACTGGTTGTGTATAAACGGACTCTAAATTTATTTCTCTTTCCATTAACCAAATTACTGTATTGTCATATGGGATATTTTCCTTTTAACTGAAGTTCAAGTAAACATTTTATTTCTTGGAACTGTTTATTTGTTAAATTCACCGGTGTATACTGCAGCTCAATTTTACTTCTGATGTTGTAGTAAACTGATATTTATAATGTAAGATAGAAAATTCAGTTTGATTTACTTATGCTTCATTTTTATTTAGGAACATTTGGTTTTGTGGGATTGTTTGCAAGGACAAAAGTTGGGCAAAAAGTATATCAAGTCACTCAAGCTACATTGGAGTAAAGGGTTCTAGGTAGATGCCTACTGGGACAATTTTAATATTAATATTCTGATTTGTGGTGAGCACAATATTTCACTTTTTACATCATCCAAGACTTGATGCGTTTGTTTAGGAAGAGAGTATTTCTTAACACTTTCAAACATGCCAGGAGAAGATTCTGACATTTTTGTTGACTCGCAAGGTGTCCTGGCTACAAGTGGAACATACAACCCCACTGAGTGATTGGCTGTGGGTTGGTGCCTCTTTGCCTTGACTCTTCCCATCATCTCTGAATGTTCTTCTCTCTTCTGACCAAGTTACTCACACCAGTAAAGTCCCTTCTACAGAAGATTTTATTTTGAGTTAATAGATTCATTATAGTTGTAAGAAATAATTCAAGTGACTCCCATCCATCTTTGCCTAGTGATAAAATTTTATAATATGTTAGCACATACTAGAAGACAGCATATAACATGTGGAAAGTTTATTTCTGTTCCAGCAGTTGTGCTTGTTACATGTTTTGTGTTTGTGGGCATGTTATGTTTGTGTGTGTGTGTGTGTTATTTTTCACCATGTGTATAAGTTAACTGATACAGTTAAGACACAGGAAAGTTTTGTTCCTAGAGGAATTTCTGCTTCTGTCTCTTGTTGACCACTTCTCCACTGTCCCTATTAATTTAACATCAGTTTTCTCACAAATATGTTATGTTTGCTAACACAATAAACACAATATAGCTAAAATAAAGAGTATGGTAGTTCCAGTGAGATATCCTTCATAATATTAGGCATTTGAACACTTGTTCCCAGTTGGTGGCAGCAGTTAAGGAGTTGTGGTTTTGCTGAAAAAATTATGACTTGGAAGCAGCCTTTGAGAGTTTAAACACTCTTACCATTGCTCTTCAACTTTCCCTGGTGTGCCGACCTTTTATGATGAGTCCTAAAACCAGGCTTGGCAGCTCATACCTCTAATCCCAGTCCTGGGGAAGTAGACACATGTGGATCTGTGAGTTTGAAGTCATCCTGGTATACAGAAGGAGTTCCAGAATAGCTAAGGCTACACAGAGAAACCCTGTCTCAAGGGAATAAAAAAGATGGGAATCCTCACCTTCCAACTCCGGCTGCCATGTCTGCTGTCTGTTGCCATGCTGTCCTTGCCGTTATGAATTTTAACTCTCTGGAACTCTAATCCCAAATACTCTCTCTTCTATAAGTTGTCTTCGTCATGGTGTTTTATCACGGTGATAGAAAGTAACTAGTATACAGGAAAAACAACAGGCATTACAAACAGAAAAGTTTTAATTGAAGTACTCTTAGAGATCATTTAGCAGCAAGCATACAACTATTGTTCCACAACTGTAGCTAACAGACTGTTTATAAGCAACACCTCCCCCTGTTTAAGTGGCCCATGTGAATACTTTGAATAAGTGCCCTGCGAATCAATATATAAAGGTTTAAATGTGATCAACTGTTCTCTTCTTGCTTGTTAATTTATACGATCCAAACCTTTTGACTGTGTTGTTTTAACAGGACCCCTTGTAGAGAAACCATTTCCCAGTGGTATGTTGAGGAGAATTAAGCAAGAGATTATGAAACAATTAAAGAAGCTCAGGATATATGTTGCTTTGTTGTAATAAGGCAAATAATATTATCCAAAGTCATATTAGGCTTTTATTACATGTCATTTCTAGTTACTTATTTATTTTAAAAACTATTTTAAAATTTAGTTGATCTTCAGTTGAATGTAGGAATTTGGGCTGTTGTTATTTTGATGATTTTAACCTATAAATTTGTTTGTGATATCTATTATATTTCAGTCTCAATTACTCTGTCACCTGTCCCATTGATAATGTTGTGAAACCTCTATTTTATCTGAAAATGAACTTTTATTTTTGTTCTTCAATCTTGTCTATTATTAGCGATAAATTTGATGTCTTTATCCTTTAAGATGTTTGTAAAAGTGCCCCAATTTAGTTAAGGTCTGTTTAAGGTTGTCTGAAATTACACCTCTACAATTCAGGAAGCTTTTTTTCAGACATGTTGAGAATTCAGTGTGAATCCCACACACCTGGCAAAGCCTTTCTCCTTGATTGCTAATGAGCACCACTGTGCGGTCACGGCTGCCCTAGACAGTTTCTAAGTCACCAAATGACAAGGAACAGCATCTTCATGCATTAACCCTCTGAAAACTCACTAAGAAAAAATTTAAAAGAAGACTTACTTATTTTTGTTTTATATGTTTTAGTGTTTGCCTGAATGTATGTTTGTGTGCCATGGATGTGTCTTGGTGTCTGCAAAGCCTAAAAATGAGCAGTAATCTCTGGGAAGGTACTTACAGGTGCTTGTGAAAAACCATATGAATGCTTGAAACTCAACCCTGGTTCTCTACCAAAGGAGCAAGGACAGTTGACTTATGAGCCACCTCTCCAGCCTTACAGTAACCAAGAGTTACTGTAGTACAAAACTATTGCTTAATCCATCTGATGTTTATGCAACCTCATGAGGGAGTGACTGGTGGGGTTGATTTAAACCTGGAACAAGTCTCTTCATCTGAACATCTATTCACAGATGTTTTTCTGACATGCCCAAAGTTTCTTGGGTCAGAAACTTGAACTTCAGACTATGAACACCCTTTAGATACTTTCCATTGATGTCGAGTTGTTAATAAATATTATCTTAATTTCTCAATCTATCTGAGAGGTGAAATCAGAGAGTGGCTGAGTGTGAAACTATGTAAATGTTTTTGTTTGCACTTGCTGTGGTGTGTGGACCATATGAGGAGTAACACTACTAATAATGATTATTTTCTACTGTCAATTTGCTATTCTAGAATTATCTGGGCAGAGTTTCAGCAGGACTGTTCAATTAGATTGACCAGTGGGCATGCCTGTGGGGGAATTGTCTTAAGTATTTGTTAGTTAGTGTGGAAAGACACAGCCCACTTTAGGTGGCATCATTCCCTAGGCAGGGAAAGATGGGACTGAGCACATGTAAACATGTATGAGTGTATTTTTCTCAAATATTGGCTGTATCTATAACATGACTAGCTATCTCCTGATCATGTCACTGTGACTTTCCCTGAAGTGATGAACTGTCACCTGAAGTTGGAAGTTGAATAAGCCTTTTCTCTCCTAAGTTGCTTTTGACAGAATATTTTACTATGGTAACAAAAATGAAAAATAGGAAACTGTTTAAAACTTCTTCACCATGTTAACTTTGATTTTCTATTCCTTTTAAGGGTGAAAAAGGGGATAAACTATTATTTCATTTACATTTTTCAAATGAAATATTTGATTTAAAATTATACAAGTTGAACTTTCAAGATGAGGAATCTGAGAGAGCAAAACACCTAAAGTTTCCTATACAAGAAAAATTTTGCTAGAAAAGTTCACCTCTGATATCACCAATCCACAAGATATCTCTTTCTTTCCTTTACATACTGAAGAGTATGTCTGAAGACAAGAAGCATTTCTCTAAAATTTCAGTTTTATATATGCTATTTTAGCTTTTGTTCCCCTTCTCTTTCTCTTTTTTCTGTGTCTCTCTCTGTCTCTCTGTCTCTGTCTGTCTGTCTGTCTGTCTCTCTCTCTCTCTCTCTCTGTGTGTGTGTGTGTGTGTGTATTTTCAGATGTCTATCTTTGCCAATAATTTGGCTTAAAATATAAAGTCATCCATTTATCATCTGGATATGTGGTACTATTATGTGCTAATTTTATTATAAGATGACATAATTTAAAATTTTTCAAGAAAGAAGAATACATCTTTACTTCTGCTTACATTAGATATAGAGAGGGTTGTACATCCTAAATGCTGCTGGCATTCTGGGTAGAATAGAAACTGCCAGTTACTGGAGTTTTTAAGTCAGTGTCATAAAAAATTATAGTTTTATTTTATGGTTATTTGGGTATTGAGTGAGAGACACAACTAATGGTGTGTGGAACCATTGTTTAGATGCTTTTCTCTGAGCATAGTGGTTTTATTTGTGAACAGATTAATAATAAAACCAATCTATAAACAGCTTTCCCCATGAAAGTTTTGAATTTTATTTTTTCTCCTACTTAACGAGAAAGCTTAGTATCTAGTGACACATGTAGAATAAAAAAATAATATTCTTGGCTAGATTTTGCAAATTATATTACTTGGTTCAGTGACTTCTCACACAGAGCAGTACATTTTTTCAACTGTGAAAAGTACGAAGGTTTTATGTCAATCAGATATACCAGTTGTAAATTTGAACATCAAAGTACAAAATGCCAAAATGCTTGAAAATCGCACTGATTACATTTCCCATGGGAGACCACCCACTTTAATATTTCATGAACGACTTCTGTACATATATATGCACTTTTTTATTTATTGCTCTTGAAACTCTCAGATTGAAATGTTGCATAGCTGCCTATTGGGATAAAATGTTTGTTAGAAGTACGGGGAACTAACTGTAAGGGTATAACATCAGAATCTGAGGTCTTCCATAATTCAAATTCATTTTATACAACAGTCTGCTCATGCATGCAGATGGGCTAATAGCATAGCTCTAGTTATTAACCCAGTGTCACCTCTAGAATGCTACACCAGAAGATTATTTTCTGTGATTATAGTTTTGGATTTTTCAGCTAGATGACCTACTTTTGAAAATAATGTCATTTTTTTCCTGTTAGCAAAAAACAGATTTTGCTAAAATGAATTAACTCCATGGTTGATTGCCTCCTAACTCCACAGTCTCTCAGCCGGGACTATGTCATTGCATGCGTACAATGCACTGCTCCAGGTCTTGCCCCAGTAAGTCTCTGACATAGCTCTACATGCCTTTGCCTCCATCACTTCATTGAATGGAGATCTCATTCCTCGCTGATCCCTTTATGCAACCAGTCTTGCAAGTCTGAATTCAAATGAGCAGTACCTCTGTGCTGATGAAACATGCATTGTGCACAATTTTCTCTCTGGAGCATAGAAAACTTCATGTGATATTTCATTTC
Source organism: Mus caroli (assembly GCF_978045245.1). NCBI lineage: Eukaryota > Metazoa > Chordata > Mammalia > Rodentia > Muridae > Mus > Mus caroli. The sequence goes on from NW_028227258.1 coordinate 112,105,473, forward strand.
ATGTGAGACCAGCATGTGAATGGCACTAGAAAAATTAGCTACAATTTGCCAGTAATTTATTCCACTTTAATGTTCTATACTTCATTTGAATTTTAACCTATACTCTTTTGCAGACATATAAAAGCATGCTTTGCATGCAGGATTGTGTGCTTGCATATGTGTGAGTACATAGGTGAGGAGGCCGAAGGGTGACATGGGTGCCTTCCTTGATCTCCATGTTATATGAGGCGGTGTCCCTTGCTGCACCTGAATTTGCTATCTCAGCTAGACTGGGTGGCCAGGTGCTCCAGCAGTTCCCTGTCTTTGTGTCCCCGGTGCTGGGATTGTGTCTGAAAGTATAACTTTCTGGTATAGATCTCTGTATGTGGATACCTACATCATCTGTCTATGTTGTTATATAATCACTTCCAAAACTTTATAGCAGGGTTGCTGTTAGCACCCAAGTGTGACAGCTGGGTGAAAATGTCCCCTTTTCATTGTTTGCTTCTACTTGTGTTCCTTGGATCTCTGGGTCTACTATATTATTGTATTTACCTCTTCATTAGCCCTCAAAAGCCACAGAGAGAATGGTGCGTTTTGGCAGATGTCTGTTCTTTCTCAACTCACCTCTTCAGCCACAGGGCTCTTCTGTTTAAATTGCCTACATAGTCTGAGTACCAGATATTTTCATCTATCTTGAAATCCTTTTCTCCTAGATATTTCCATGTAACTGTGTGACTTCTGTCAAAATTTTGTCCAAATGTCACTTTCTTGATCTCCTCTTCCTAAAACCCCATGGTAATCTGCATCCCTGGCTGACCCCAAAGTTCCTTTCCTGGTTCTGGTTTTCACCACCAAATTTATCCTTTTCAAGTACATGGTAAAACTATTATTCATAATGTCAACAATGGGTTCCCATCTGTGATGTTTAGTTGTAATTGTCAACTCAGCATAATCTCAAATTGTCTGGAAAGAATCTTTGTGGGAATGGTATGGATTTTGTTGGCCTATGGGGATGCCAGGAAGTGATTTTCTTAACTAGGCTCACTGAGGTAGGATGACTGGCCTTGATTGTGGACAAGGGCATTTCATGAACTTGGGGGAAGAACTGAGCAGAAAGTATATACACACTCATCCTCTGTCTGCTCTAGATGGTGTGTGTGACCATTCAGTCCACATTTCTGCTGCTCTAATTTCCCTGCTATGACATGAGCTAAAATAAGCCCCTTCTCCCTGCTCTCATCAGGAATTTTATCACAGCAACAGACACAGAACCAAGCTATCAGCTCTGCTTACCCAGCTACAGTGTAAGTCCTTTTTTTCCTCTGAACAATGCCAAGTATAAATAGTGTTAAGAAAGTATTCAATGGATAGAAAGCTATAAAAAGTAATTGATTTTCAATATCTTAATTTTCTGTCACCTAGTTCCTAGATTCCAAGGAATCACAACTAAAATCAAGAATCTGTCACAATTAGAAAATCTAAGATTCATATAGAGATCGAAAGGATGCAGACTAGATTTATTTGCTAAGAAAAATTAAAACCACAACATGAAACCAGAGCACTAGTTTGCCTCAATGGTAGAACCATTGTAGATTTTTAGTCATCAAGAAATCTGCTTATTGTCTTACAGAGAGACAGATGGATGAAGTAAATCGTAGTAGCCAGAAACAGATCCACATGAGTACTGACAACTGGGTGGTGATAGACTAGTAAGACAGCAATAGGCAGCAAGGAAGCTATGTCTTAAACCATATGTAAAAAGTAACTGGACTAAACCACACACCTTCAAATATTAAGCATCTAAATGGGATCACCAGAGATATCCTTGCCACTTTGCTTCCAGTGATTCTCAACTTTCTATTAGTGACCCTCTAATACAGTTCTTCATGTTGTGGTAACCCAACAGCCAGAAATTTGTTTTATTGCTACTTCATAATTCAAATTTTGCTACTGTTATGAATTGTGATATAAACATCTGGGTTTTCTGATGATCTTATATGACCCCCCAAAAGCTGCCTTCTCTTGGAAAGTAATATTCTTTTTTTGTTGTTATTGTTGTTGTTCCTGAAATGACATTGCATACACCCAACAAAGTCATGGAGAACTTCTGGCTAAATGAATTATGGTAATTAGGCATAATTATATTCCTTCTGTTTGCGGTGCATGTAGCTCAGCCCTACAGCCTTTAAGTCTGAACCATCTTTAACAATGAATTTAAATGAAGTAGAAAGTGGGCAGGCATCACTACCACCACAGCCTCTCTCCCAGAATGATGAGTGTTCCCAGAAGTGTTTTATCTGGTTGTGGACAAAGACTGTTTAGTGAGGTATATAGTTTTCAGGAATCTCACACATGACTTCCTAACCCCTCACCCCTTTTCTGTGTTGGTCATGGAGTGTGAGGATTCCTTTCTTCAGTTCATTTCTCAGGAGAAATGAGCCAGGTATAGCTCAGCTGCTGGCACTTCTGTGAGGTGAATGTTTAACAATGAGCACCAAAGAGAAAAACAAAACCAAAGAAAGTGAAACAAAAAATCTAGGAAGGCAACTACCCAGTAAATCCATCTCTCCAGTGAAAGGAGGGGGCATTTGCTCTTCTGAGTCTCCAGTCCTAATCTCAAACCCACACATCACTAAAACAACGTCAATGTGTGATCAAACCATCGTCCTGGTTTTATTTTAATAGTTCACAGGTATTCTCTCGAGACTCTTAGTTAGATGGTTTTATGTTTTTAAAGGTTTTATGTTCTGGAATTTGAAATACTTTTAGGCGGATGATTTTAGCTTAGATACCATGTGAGTGGCTCACTATTTCTGAGATTACAATAGGAGTTTTTTTTTTTTGTTGTTTTTGTTTTTGTTTTTGTTTTGTTTTGTTTTACCCCCAGCTTTCATTTTCAGAGTCCACTCATGGGTGTAGAATGCTCAGCTTAATCGCTGTTCTAAATCCGATAATAAATAAAGTCTCCAAGATAAAGATGGTTAAGCCATGTTGTCTTAAAGCTGTTCCTCTGTTAAAATATATAGCACTGGAGTGTCTAAAAATGTGTTTTCTATGAATTTAACAGCCATGTTATTGTAGCTGAACACTATAAGGCGGAGAAAAATTGAGTACCATTTCAAATGGGTAGATATAATCATGATGAAACATTTGGCAATGTGTGCTTGGTATTTTAATATGTGCAGAAAATATAAGGTTTAGCTCAATTCAATTGCCATAGCACTAACATTAAACTAAGTATTTATCCCCAGTGTTGGACCTGAAACTTCATGCACAAAGTTACTGCTCTGTTAGGAAACCCTTGATAGACTCTAATAAAGTTACCAGCAAAATAGAGAATGTGATTTTCTGACCTTGGAAAATTTGCAAGTTGATGGATCTTTCAACCTTCTGAAGTGAAGCAGCCCAAATAATTCACCATGGTTTTCTTTAAAATAATGATAAAGGTATAAACATAGTAGTTCCTTGAAGTGGTGATTTCTTTTCAAAACGGATTAAGGCAGCTGTAAATGCAGAGAGAAAGGAAAGTGCACATTTCCCTGTGAGTGGTAAGTGAGCTGAATAACTGACCTTGCACTTAAGAGGTTCCATCAAATCAGTGTTTCAGATGGCCTTGCTTTGTTTACATAAAGTTTGCTTTCAATTAATGTTTACTATCTACACAGAAATGCCAGATGTAAGAGGCCTAGAGTGTCAACGTACAGCAGACTTACATTAATTTTGGTTAAGGGATAAATAAATAAATAAATAAATAATTAACTATAAAGTTGACTGACTTAAAGTCAGCAATTCTCTCAGCACTTGCTCTTCTGCCTCCATCCCAGCCCTGCCCCTATTTAACATTCCTTTCCCACCATTTCCTTTCCCTTTTTATGTCCCCAGAATTATATCCCCCTGCCCTCAAAATTACCCCCTAACTACTTTCCTGCCTTCTATGGTTTCAGCAGTTTAAGCATGTATACTTAAGATTTAAATGTAGCATCCACATATAAGAATGAACACGCTAAGATTGTACCTATGGCTATAGCTGACCTCACCAGGATTAGTTACAGTTCTGTCCATTTCACTTTTCTTTGCACTTCAATGATACTCCATTGTGCATCTGTATAACATTTTCAGTACCCACTCATCAGTTAATGCACACTTAGGCTGGTTTCATTTCCTGGCTATTGAGAATAAAGAAGAAATCCGAACCAGTGAGCAAGTATCTCTATGTACAGCATAGAGTGCTTTGGCTTGATTCTCAACAGTGTTTGTGGAGGTTTGGATGAGATGTCATCCACGACTCTTGGGCATTTGACTACTTGCTCTTTAGTTGGTTGCTGTTTGGAAATGATTAGGAGATATGGCCTTGTAGGGGGAGATGTGTCACTAGGGGCAAGCTCAGGGCTTCAAAGGCCTCGGGGCACTCCCAGTGCACTCTTTCTTCCTCTCTCTTCCTGTCCTAGATGTGAGCTCTCAACTCCTCCTGGAGCTTTGTCTTCACTCTGTCACAGTGGACCCAAGCCTCTGGAACTGTAAGCCCATTCAACACTTTGTTTCCTAAGTGCCTTGTTTGTGGTGTTTCATCACAGCAATAGAAATGTAACTAAAACAATGGTGTAGCTTGATCACATGGTAAATCTATTTCTAGCACTTTGAGGAACTGTATACTGGTTTTCATAGTGACTACACTATTTTTCACGCCTATGAATTGTGAATAGCTGTACCCTTTTCCCACATCCACATTTCCGTTGTTGTCTTTCTATTTTTATTCTAGTCATTTTGAGTAAAGATGCTTAAAAATGCAGAAACAACACCTACACCCACACCCACACACCAACACACACCAAAGCACGTGCGTGCGTGCGCGCACACACACACATACACACACATACACACATACACACACACATACACACATATACACACACACACACATACACACACACACACACACACACATACACACACACACCATGCTTTGGCTCAGGATTAATCTCTTACAACATGCTTCTGCTGTTGTTTTTCTATTCTTTAGCAAAATTCATGATTTCCATGCATCTTTGTAATGTCAGCATTTTGCTTTACAAAATCCTACCAGTACATTTACTGCCAGACAACAGGGTAAGAATCAAACAGAACTCAACATGGGAGTTTCCATGCAGATATATCCCATTTGACCTTCCATCTTAGTTCTTCCCTGCTTTCTCTCCCCTTCTCTGCCTCTCCAAAGCTGGGCTACATGAGCAACATTACTGGTTTCCAGTTTGTTCTGATCAGTGGAATCTCACGCAGCAGAGTGGAAAGGGATGGAGTTATAGGTGCCTGCCTATGGAGTGTCAGTCACAACTGGAGTGATTTATTTCTTCTAACATTCTCTACTCCCCAAGCCTTCCCAAGGAAACAGCCCTGGGTTCTTAGGAAGCTCTGGATGAGTTCTCCGAGGTTCCCTCCCCCATGTAGTTTATTTGTGGGTACACTGTTAAAGCTTTCTAAGATGATCCTGAGTAGAGTTCAGTTTCTTTTCTACTCTCTCCATACAAAACGTTTTCAGTAAGGTTTATGAACGTTTTTCAATATTAAAATGCAAATAATGCTTAGTATAACTTTAGGTTTTTAGAAAATACTAATTAATAACCACCTACCTTTTTTCCCTCCTCTTCTCACTCCTCTAGTTTGATGCAGGATCTTGCTGGGTAGTCAAGGCTGGCCTGGTTAGCTCCCGACTTCAGCCTCCCAAAAGCTTGGATTGCAGGCATTTATCACGATGTCCAGCTTTGCTATTTTTTCAATACTTACATTAATACTCACATCCTAGATTCTAGTTGTGGGTATATAGGAAAAAATAAACCATAAATACTGACTTTAAAATGAGTGTTCTGAATTCTAATGACATTGATGCAACAATTTTCAGATAGGATAGCATGGGGAGAGTGAACACATTCCAAAATCAACATTTCACAGAATTAGTCTTGGTCTTAACATCCTGGTAGAATTTCATAAGGTACCCTTGCAATAAATTCCAATTGATACTATTTTCAACAAGATAGATGAGTGCCGGTAACTTTCCCTCTCTGAGCTCTCACTGCACTATGAAAAACACAGCTAGTATCCTCAAAGAACTTAGAGAATCTTTCTTTTTCTTTTCCTTCTCTTTATTGTTGCATCAAAACATAAACTTGCAAGAGATTGCAACTTGAGGTGATGATTTTAGGAGCTACTTGAGGAGAATAATAATACCCTAAAGACTGTATTTTACTCTAAGAAGCTTTTATTTTTATTTTTTTTCAAATGAAGTGATGGAAAGACAAAAGAATTTGTCATCCAGTAAAAGGTTTTCCCTCCTGCCTGTCCTTTGACTACAAGCGCATTTATCAAAAAGAACACAATGAGCATGCATTATACAAAGCAGAATTTTACAGTGGGTGATGCTCACAGATATGAAAATTAATGAACAAAATATGTCAATTTCAAAGTGCTAGACATTCTAATTTTCAGAGGAATAAAATCAGTTATGCTTCCTGAAACTTAAAAAAATAAAATTGGGCAACTAATACAAGTTGTTGAAGCCTTGGCCACTGATAATAAAATCTGAATCACAACATTGTGTTTTAGGGAGTGTTTTTGTCTATACATAAGCCAAGCTGATTAGCAGAGTGACTATGCCCATCAGACGTTTACTCTGAGCATTTTATCTGTCCTTGAGTTGGGCTGTATAAATCAAACAATACTCGTGATCTTGAAGTAAGCACGGCACACATTCATCTTTTTTGTTGCTTGGTATTTTCTTAATGTCTGTGAGAGAGTTCTCATATATCATATGCACTTGCTTATGGCTGCCTCGGACTTGTTTTCTAGTGAAATTTTAACTGAATCAGGACTAGTGTCTTTGGCTCATGGATGGTGTAGCATAGTCCTTTAGGATTTCCTGAGGCTGTGGTAGGCAGGTTTTATCCTCACTCTAATGTTTGTTGATGGATCCCAGTGATTAAAGCTGTTTTGTTGCATGTGCTGAATTCTCTGATTATAGTATTCCTATGAAGCATAAGAATAGTTATTTGAATCGAGCTTCAGAAACATGAAATTTTCGTCTTGAATGAGGGCTGTCCTGTACTTTGCTCTCCATATAAATGCACTAGCAGACTTTGGCTACATAACATGGAGGCTTTCTTTGACTGCAGATCTGTGCCAAGATATACAGTGGCTTTCTAAAAATTCTTAGAATTGAACCTATGCATATTGGACAGATGCATACTTATGTGTATATATACACATATATGGATGCATGCATATATATGTACATATGTAATATATGCATAATAGTATAGAAGTATAATTTTTCTTTTCTCACACAAACTAAGAAAGAGCTGGAAATTGTTTTCTTATTATGATGTTTGAAGAGGAAGGCTTTCAGAATGTTTCATCATGAAAACCCATCATAATCAAGACTCAAAAGTATGTGGAATATTAGATATGCTAAGCACACTTTGTTTTGACAGGCAAACTTTTATACCATAAATTTAATGAAAATCTTTTCATTTCATGCTACCCAAGCTTAATTTAAAAAAACATTTAATTTTTTTTTTTTTGCAAATTTTTAACAAACACCTTATCAAAATGATTCCCAAAGGAAACTTAGGAAAGTGATTTGAAGCAAAAATGTTTGAAAGTGACTTTTTAAAAGTTTTTACTGTATTATAAATCTTTTTTTAAAAGATTTATTTATTATTATATCTAAGTACAGTGTAGCCTTCTTCAGACACACCAGAAGAGGGCACCAGATCTCATTAGAGATGGTTTGAGCCACCATGTGGTTTCTGGGATTTGAACTCAGGACCCTCAGAAGAGCAGTCAGTGCCCCTAACAGCTGAGCCATCTCTCCATATTATGAATCTTTTTTTCCTTGACACTTAGAGTGTATATAACATTCTTTTTTTTTACATTTCATTTTTTTATTAGATATTTTCTTCATTTACATTTCAAATGCCATCCCGAAAGTCCCCTATACCCTCTCCCCACCCTGCTCCCCAACCCACCCAATCCCACTTCCTGGTCCTGGCATTCCCCTGTACCTCATCATATGATCTTCGCAAGACCAAGGGCCTCTCCTCCCATTGATGGCTGCCTAGGACATCCTCTGCTACTAGAGACACAGCTCTGGGGGTGGGGGTGGGGTGGGGGTGGGGTGGGAGTGGTACTGGTTAGTTCATATTGTTGATCCTCAAGAAGAAGGAAGACCAAAGTGTGGATACTTCATTCCTTCTTAGAATGGGGAACAAAATACTCATGGAAGGAGTTACAGAGACAAAGTTTGGAGCTGAGACGGAAGAAAGGACCATTCAGAGACTGCCCCACCCCGGGACCCATCCAATATACAACCACCAAATCCAGACACTATTGCATATGCCATGAAGATTTTGCTGTCAGGACCCTGATAAAGCTGTCTCTTGTGAGGCTATGCCAGTGCCTGGCAAATACAGAAGTGGATGCTCATAGTCATCTATTGGATGAAACACAGGGCCCCTAAAGAAGGAGCTAAAGAAAGTATCCATATTATGAATCTTAACTACAAAGTTTTCTCTTTACACTATTTTATAAAATACCCACCTCTGAATTCCATTTGTGATTTTTTTCCTTTAATATACATAGCCTGCAAGTGACTCTGCTGAAACTCAGAAGATATAGCCTGGATAAGGGGAGGCACTGTTATATAATCAACATGACTTTAAGCAGAACCTTAATAAGTTTACAATAGAAATTTAAAGTGTGATGCACACCTCTTAAAAATGTATGTTCCTCTACTTGGACCATTTTAGGAAGTAGGCAGAGCCCAGGTGGAATAACCTGCCTTTAAAGCCAAGGCTCAAATGCCCATCATATTGAAGGTGAGAGAACGATGTTGTTTTATGGAAGTTGCTAAAGGTAGAAGATACTGTCCTTTGGTATTGGACTTGGGGGCTTTGAGGAAAACATACACATAAGTTAAGACATGAAGATAGTAGAGATGCATTGAGGTGGTTTCTGGAAGCTTCCTGGAGCCTGTTGCCTACCCTTCTTTGAATCTTGTTAACATGCATGGATTCTACAAATTTGCTTTCTGTTGACTATTTAGTTCTCCTCATAAACTTAAGCTGAGACATAAATTAATAACTAATGCATAAGGCAGCAGTTCTAAACCATTAGTGAGGTCACATATCAGATATCCTGCATATCAGATATTTACATTACAATTCATAACACTAACAAAATTACAGTTATGAAGTAGCAACAAATAATTTTATGGCTGAGGGTAAACACAACATGAGGAATTGTACTAAAGTAAAGGGTCAGAGCATTAGGAAGGCTGAGAACTGGGTATGGGCTGGAGAGATGCTTTGCACATGTAAGGATCTGAGTTCAAATCCTTAGAATTCACAAAACACCCCAGATGCAACAGTGCTGTCTGCAATTCCAGGGCAGGGCAGGTAGAGCTCCCCGGCCAGCCAGGTTAGTGGAATAAGTGAATTCCAGGTTCAGTGAGAAACTATGTCTCAATATATATGGTGGAGAACAATTGAGGACAGCATGTGCACAGATATGTGTGTGTATGCACTCTTACTAATATATACATACACTACATACAGATACATACAGAATACATACACTACATACAGATAAACCCCTCAACATACACATGAGAATTACAAAATTGAATGTTAGCCACATGGCATTATACAGATAACTTTGAGTGACATAAAAAAATGAGTATGTGTTCTAGATGTCACCAATGTTTCCTCAGGTAGGAAAATATTTCCTTTTCCTCCTCTTCTTACTATCACATTCTTGCACATGTGAGTTTTGTTACTTCATATTTGATTCCCCAATAGTGCTAACTCTGAAAGCTTAGTGATAACTCTGTGGGTTATTGCTTTGACCTGTGTGTAACAACAAACAGGAACGGACTACAGAAAGCTAGTAAGTGGTGTCCACACTTCATGACTGTGCATTCATGGAGTAACACTGGCTTTCTACAGCAACCAGGGAATGGACTTAGCCTGCCTGTCAGCCATCACATTAGTGGGTAATAAAAATGTGGCTTATAGATGCAATGGGATTTTACTAAGTCATATGAAGAATGAACTTGTGAGTGTCTGGAAAGGAGATGGTATTGGAAAGCAGGTTATTCAGTACAGTGTCCCTGGTCCAGGAAGAAAAATGTGTGTATTTCTCTGTCCTGTGTGGTCCTAGCCTCAAACATAAGGGCATGCAGGCAGGTATTTGTCAATATGTGAAACGACTAAGAAACTAAAAAGGGGGTCATGTGACTGAAAAAGAGAAGTTTTAATGGAGAATTTGGGGAAAGTAGTAGAACTAAATGGAAAGACAAAAACTAGGGGTGATGAGCAGAGACTAGAAAATAGAAAAAGTTGGTAAGGAAATGGGAGGTGGAGAGCTGACCAAGAACTCTATACTAAAACATTGCATGGAAACCTATCGATTTCTATGGTAATTGTAAAAAATGTAACATAGTGACAAATGTGCTTCATAATTCATATTTGTGCACTTTAACATGTTGAAGTGTTAACTGAATATTGTGGTATTTTAATTATGAGCATTTGGTAGCTCTCTAAGATTATTGAGACATGGCAGAAATGTTAGTATGAGTGATGAAGAGATGGTAATATGGTTTACTCCTAATTAACTTGACAGCTAGTTTATTATTCCCTTAATACGTCATCAAAATGAGTCACGAACTGTCTTCTGATTTGTTATGTTATGAATCCTGAACTGTGGAAATTTTGTGAAGATTTTCAGTTTATCTGTGAAACCAATTAACTTTATGAGATGTCAATGAATACAAGATAAAACTATTTTGCAGTAAACATTTATGTAGTTAACATGCTAAATGGGACTGTCCATGGGGCAGGATCAGTGATTCCGAGTTAAGTACTAGTTGTTTCCAGCACCCATCCCTCACCATGCCTGACTGCCCATTCTGAGCTGGCAAAGATCCAGTGCCCTCTTCTGGTCTCCATAAGCACTCACACACATGTGCTTACATAAAATAAACAAGCATATGCATAACATAAAAAATAAGCCTGCTTTCAAAAGGTAAGCATGATTATCTAGTTATCATATGGTGAGTAGATCTTAAAGAAAACAGATATGATTATCTACAAATCATTTAAAATAACAAAACCCCTGCTTTTTAAATTATGGCCTTTAGGATTTCATCTCCCTATCAAACTTGTGTGCTACATTGTCAGAACAATACAGTAGTCAGCACAGATACAGGATTCAGCACTGCAGCCTCTTGTTACAATCGTGAGATTCATGAACGTAGTCACAATCACATTCATTTTGTGTATATAATTTTTTCTGAAGTTAAATGCGGGAGTTTAAAAAATAATTTTGTATCTCCCCTTCCTTGGTTTGTATGTATGATACCACCTTACTGTGAGATGGCAAGTGCCATCAGTAATGGAAGACTTGCTGTTCATAGAAAAGCATAACAAGGTGTCTGTAAGCTCGGAGACTGCCTTCACACATTTAGTATTTGTTCTTACTGGTTATGGTACTAGCACACACATGGACACTTAAGTAGAAGAAAAATAATAAAAATAGAGAAATGTTTACATACTTAAGAATGCTGAATTCATTATTAGCTATTAGAATAGTACTTAATAGAGTCTTTGGTAATTTTCATTGTGTATGTGTGTGTACATAGTATATGTGTGTGTGTATATTTTGCATATGAATACACGTGTGTACATAGTATATATGCATAATACATGTGTAAACATGTTTGTATATGAACATCTGTGTGTACATAGTGTATGTGTGTCTACATGTTTGTATATGCATATATGTGTGTGCACATAGCATATGTGTGTGTACCTCTTTGTATGTGAGTGTATGTGTGTAGGTATGCATGAAAGTATGTGTATGTACCTGTGGGGACTAAATGTCTTCTTCATTACTACTACCTCAAACGCTCTCCACCTTAGTGTTTTGAGACAGTGTCTCAGTAGACTGAAGTTCAATGGTTTGACTAAGTCTTGGTACAAATTTCAAGGACCAGCCTGTCCTGCCACCCTGTGTTGGGAATTCAAATGCGTGCCTTTTCACCTGGCTTTTTATATGGTCACTGGGGAATCAAACTTGATCTTTCCCAGCAAACACTTGAGCAACTAGGCCATCTCCCTAGCATCAAGAAAATGTCTCCTGATTATTTTTGTATATTAGAGTGAATAAAAGAATTCAGAGAGGTATTTGAATTAGATAATACACATCTATATCATTTGTACCAGCATATGGCTTTTGTAACAACTGAATATAACTGTAACCTAAAGGTGATTTTTAAATCTTAAATGTCTTTGTCAGGATCTTTTTATACAACACAATTTATAAACTCTTTTTGAGGAGAAATTAAATTTCTTGATAAGATGCTTAAGCAAATATGAATATTATGGAAGTAAAACTTGTGTTAAGAAACTACCCACCCACTGGTTGATTCTCAGTTGACCGAGACAGATGAAATATCTTTCAAAATGCTTTCCTTGTTTTTGAATGTAGCCTAACAATGACTTGAATAATTCTTTATCGGAGAAAATAATCCTACCCCAGATCTATATTTGAATCGATCTAGCCGTGTTGTTTTGGTTTAAATTGTATAAAGAAAACACAAAGAGGCCAAGTCAATGAAGAAATGGCTCAATTCTAAGGGCACAGAATTCAAAACTAATAAAAATTATTATCGACATCTTTAAGTTTAATGCCAGTGAAATTTCCAGTGAAATCATGCAGGTTGGCTCACCAGTGAAGCAGTTGGGGCATAATTGTTTGTCAAGCCACGACTTTCAATAGTGCCTTTTGCTGTGGATTGTAAGTTTAAATTTTGAGAGGATCAGTGTTTTTTAAAAAGACCAAGGTGTGGGTACTTTGCCCCTTCTTGGAAATGGAAGCAAGGCACCCATGGAAGGAGCTACAGAGACAGAGTTTGGAGCTGAGATGAAAAGATGGACCATCTAGAGACTGCCATACCCGTGGATCCATCCCATAACCAGCCTCCAAACGCTAACACCATTGCATACACTAGCAAGATTTTGCTGAAAGGACCCTGATATAGCTGTCTCTTGTGAGACTATGCCGGGGCTTAGCAAACACAGATGTGGATGCCCACAGTCAGCTATTGGATGAATGCCAGGGCCCCCAATGGAGGAGCTGGAGTAAGTACCCAGGGAGCTGGGGGGATCTGCAACCCTATAGGTTGAACAATAATATGAATTAACCAGTACACCCCCCCCCCCGCCAAAGCTCATGTCTCTAGCTGCATATGTATCAAAAAATGGTCTGGTCGGCCATCAGTCGTGCAGACCTCATATACCTCAGTACAGGGGAATGCCAGGGCCAAGAGGTGGGAGTGGGTAGGTGGGGGAGTGGGTGTGGGAGGGTGTGGGGGTCTTTTAGGATAGCATTGGGAATGTAAATGAAATAAATACCTAATTAAAAAAACAATAAAAATACCGTGACATCGATGTACAAATACTTTTGTATGTTTTTTTTCACATGTAAGTTTACTGTATCCTTGTACTTAAAAGTTAGTCTCTTCTTCATTATCATACACACATATTTTAAAGTAAATATTAAACAGAAAGGAACAATTTGATGGTCATTTAAGAAAATGGTCACTGGTCATGGTGGCACATGCCTTTAATCCCAGCACTTGAGAGGCAGAGGCAGAGGCAGGTGAATTTCGAGGCCAGCCTGGTCTACAGAGTGAGTTCTAGGACAGCCAGGGCTATACAGAGAAACCCTGTCTCAAAAAAACAAAACAAAACAAAACAAAAAGGTCTTTAAAAAGGTGATAATACATGTGTGGATATATTTGTATTCAAGTTTTCCTTGGAATAAAAGATGACATCCCAGTGCATTGAAATTGTTTTAATGAATGGATGTTTCATTCAAATATTCCTTCAGGAATAAAAAGTAAGTTTGGCTAATTTCAGTATTATCTAAATTTTACACTTTCTAGTCAAATCCCTGACAGATTTCTGTCTAAAAGGAGGCTTAAAGTCCATATGAAGTACGTAGAAGGCTGTATTTCCACCTCTGCCTAACACAGGAAGTTATTGTATACGCTGACAGTACCAGCACCTGACCTTGACTGGTGATGCCTACCCTTATTTTAAGCCCAGTTCCACCTTTCCTCAGCATGGCTTTGGCAATGACATGGCTCTCACCGGCCCCCTGGCCAGGGGACCTGCAGGGTATTTGCACTGGTTTGAAACAATAATGAGCTCCCTATAAGGGCAACACTGAAACTTATCTGTCATCCTGACATGTTAGAAGAAATCTACTGGAAATGTTGGTGGCAAGAACATGAAATGGACTTGTTGAGATATAAGATATCCAAAAGGAGATGCATTTAAAGACATCCCATTAATCAAACTGACAGGGGAAAAGCCCAAACAGAGGAAAGACTACAGATGTCTTACTGAAGCATGCCTCATTACTTTTCCTCCCCCCTCCTTTCTCCATATTACCTGTTGGAACATTTCTTGAGTCTAAAGGCAGTAGCTGTCAAGAAAGTGGTTTAAATCCTGGCAATTACCATATAAAGTAACTTATTTCAGAAATGTAAATATGTTAAAATTTTTCAATCTTACCTTTGAGATTCTAGTTCTTTCTCCCATCCAAGATTAAAAAATAACACATAATTAGAGATCAGAGAGGAAGCCTGCAGACAAGCAATCTATTTTTTGATGACTCAGCTGCTTTTCACACATGCTGGAAAAGTCTTTTTTTAAGGCTTACTTTTATTTTAGTCACACGTGTGCAGTGGTGTCCACTGAGGTTAGAAGAGGGAGTTGGACCTTGGATGCACAGCTATCTTTTCAGACCCAAGAGAAAAAATTAATGAAAGTGCTAACTCCAACACAAATTAAAATATGCTACAATCTTTAAAATACATATTTTTTTATTTTTCACTAATTCCTTTTTAATTTTTTATTGTTTTTTATTTATTTATATTCCAAATGTTATCCCCCTTCCTGGTTTCCTCTCTGCAAACTCCCTATCCCATTCCTCCTCCCCTTGCTTCTATGAGGGTGCTTCCTCACAACCCCCTGCCCCCACTCCTGCCTCACAGCCCTAGCATTTACCTATCCTGCAGCATCAAGCCTTCACAGGATCAAGGGCTTCCCTCCAACTGATGCCAGATAAGGGCATCCTGTATTTAAAAATGGGGTACAGAGCTGAACAAAAAATTCTCAACTGAGGAATCTCCAATGGCTGAGAGGCACCTAAAAAAAATGTTCAACATCTTTAGTCATCAGGGAAATGCAAATCAACATGACCCTGAGATTCTATCTCACCCCAGTCATAATGGCTAGATCAAAAACTCAGCTGACAGCAGATGCTGGCGAGGATGTGGAGAAAGAGGAACACTCCTCCATTGCTGGTGGGATTGCAAGCTGGTACAACCACTATGGAAATCAGTCTGGCAGTTCCTCAGAAAATTGGACATAGTACTTACTACCCAAGGACTCAGCTATATCACTCCTAAGCATTTACCCAAAAAATACTCCAATATATAAAACAAGGACACATGCTCCACTATGTTCATAGCAGTCTTATTTATAACAGCTAGAACTTGTAAAGAACCTAGATGTCCCTCAATAGAGGAATGGATACAGAAAATGTGGTACATTTACACAATGGAGTACTACTCGGCTATTAAAAACAATGACTTCATGAAATTCATAGGCAAATGGATAGAATTAGAAAATATCATCCTGAGTGAGTTAACCCAATCACAAAAGAATGCACATGGTATGCTCTCACTAATAAGTGTATATTAGCCAAAAAAGCTTGGGATACCCATGATACAACTCAAAGACCATATGAAGCTCAAGAAGAAGGAAGACCAAAGTATAGATTTTTCAGTACTACTTAGAAGGAGGAACAAAATAATCAGGAGGTAGAGGGTTGGAGGGACTTGGGAGGAACACAGGAGAGGGAGAGAAAAAAGGAAGGAGAGGAGTGTTGAGGACACAGGGAGAGGAAGAGAGGGTCAGGAAATTGAACAGAGACATGTAGCAATGGGGAATAGGGAACTGAGGTTAGCCACCAGAAGTCACAGACGCCAGGAAAGTCAGAGGCTCTCAGGTCCCAACAGGGAGGACCTTAGCTGAAATAACCACCAAAGGGGAGAGAGAAACTGTAGAGAACATATACAGAAGGTTAAGCACAGCCCCCAGTTGAGGGATGGGGTCACCCACCCAACTCAAAAGTATTAACCCAGAATTGCTCCCGTCTAAAGGAAATAGAGACAAAAAGTAGAGCAGAGACTGAAGGAAAAGCCATCTAGAGACTGCCTGACCTGTGAATCTGTCCCATATGCAGCCACCAAACCCAGTCACTACTGCTGAGAGGCTCTGCCACAGTCTGACCAATACAGATGTAGATGATTTTTCATTAATTCTTTAATTCACTAATAGAAAGTGCAATTTTAATGTTTTGCCTCTATCAAGTCTTTAAGTATAGTGCCCACTGTTATCCTAATTTGACTAAAATCAACATACTGTATCTCATCATTTGTGAAAACTAGTTAAAAAAAGTTCTATTATCTTAATGTTTATAGACCAAACAATCTGTTAATGAAATATTAATCTGTTAATATGACTGGTTTGGTACAATGGGGACACAAATTCAAATTACATTTCCATCAGCACACTTTGAGATAAATCAAGCTAAATTGAGAACAGCAAGGCAGGAGTTGCTCAAACTGCCTTTCCAATTCTGAGTACAGCTTGTTTATCAGTGACTTCTGATCTCGAAGAAGAATGAAGGAAGGATGAAGGGTAATCCCTGTCAGGCCTGCTCTCGTATTACTCTTGTCTGAACCCACTAGACTCATATGTGTTCCCATTTCGTTTGGAAATGTTCCCCTTTCTCCTCAGCTTCTTTTGTCTAAGTGTTTGAGATTTTTCTGTCATAGTTCCATCCCTGCCCTTTCATCTCAACGGGGACTATATTGGTCCAAAGACCTATTCACTCTTTCTCCTGGTAAATTTTAGATATTAAATTCTCTTAAACCTGTGGCCCATATTCTACTAATATCTATCCCAAATCCAGGCCCTCTAGAAACTTATATTTCCAAAACAAAACAAAACAAACAACAACAAAAACAAAAATAAAAAAAACCAAACAAATACAAAAACAGAACCAAAAAGATTCAGACAGTAGACTAGTTATCATTTTCCAAATATCATGGAAAGTCTACCATGATTTTTAGTGGACAATGGTTTCCAGATAAAATAGCTGAAATTTAGACTAATGAAGTTACCATAAAATCCAATTAATAATAGATAGATGAAAAGACAGAAACATTTGTGATGCCAGTGGTGTGTTTGCTTAACCTCTAGCAGTATCACACATACCTCAGTGCACTGAACGGGCATCCATCCTCACTGATTGGTTCCACCTTCTCCATCAGGGCCTCACTGTTACACATACAAAATTCTTCTCTGATTTCCTCAGTTTAATAAATACCCTGAGCATTTCCAAGACCAAGGTTGTCTCTACTGAAGCATGTCATTGTGTGTACAGTCCAAATCTACATCAGCCAAACATGTCTCTGAGGAAAGTGATAGCACACATTTGGCATTCTCTGTTTCTTTTCTTCATTTTTATTAAAATATGTTTAAACTCTCTACTAGTAGTAGTATTCATGAACCCATTGCCGAATTCAAAATGGTATAAGAAGGGACAAATGTCACTCTGTCTTCTAGCTTCGTGTTCTTGCAAGTAGCAATGCTCAACTGGCATTCCAGGGCATGAAGAACATTTTATTTTTGGGACAGTAGCTTTAGCAATGTTGCAGAAAATCTGCAGAACTTCTGAGGAAACCTCTTTTCATGTTGTTCCAAGGTGTGTGTGTGTGTGTGTGTGTGTGTGTGTGTGTGTGTGTGTGCATGTGTGTGTGTGTGTTTCTGCATGGATGTGTTCTGGTGAGCACACTGAGGTCCGAGTACACCTTCT
Source organism: Mus caroli (assembly GCF_978045245.1). Classification (NCBI taxonomy): domain Eukaryota; kingdom Metazoa; phylum Chordata; class Mammalia; order Rodentia; family Muridae; genus Mus; species Mus caroli. Next base: position 112,123,461 of record NW_028227258.1, read on the forward strand.
AGACATTGGTTCTTCTTCTGTAGCATCCAGGGTTTGAACTCATGTCATTATGATTGGGTGGCAAGAGCGTTCTTCCTCTGCTAAGTCATCTTGCTTGCTTAAGCATCTCATTTGATCTGAAGCTGCAAAGGCCCTTCGGCTCCCATTCATTTCTGAAGGATATCTCTGTTGGAGATGGTATTCTTGTTTGATGGGTTGGTGCTTTGCTGCTATTTTGATGTGGTTTTCCCTAACACTTTGATTTTAGAAGACAATTCTCCCTCACCTGGCTGAGTTTCTGCTGAGAAGCCTGCAAATTATAGTACTCCTTCATATGTGATATTCTTATCTCTTGCTGCTTTAAAGTTTCCCCTTTGTCTTTGATTTTTCACAGCTATGTCACAATGAATTTCTTTCTGGTTTGTGTTTGAAGAGAAACTGTCCCGAGCTATTGTTCTCGCCAGCAAGAACACACTCGGACAACTGGATTCTTCTGCAGCAAAATCTTTATTGCTTCTTCAGGAGGGAAGACCCAGACCCCGGAAAATGGCTGTTGCTTATATAGCCCTCAGCCATGGCGTTTCAGCACCTGATGTGGTGTGTCAGCTCCTGATTTGTTGCTCGCCCATCACCCCATTACTACGCCCTGAGATGGGCAGTGACTAGGCATGAGTTCACTCTCGCCCCTGCGTACAAGGCTTGTTTACTAGTTAGGCACAGCAGAGGCCAGTGCCATCTTATAATGGCGATTGCTCGCTGCACGGCTCTCCACAGGAAACCACTGTTCTTCTTGTACCTAGATGTTGGCTTCCTCTTCAGACTAGAGAATTTTCATCGGACATTTCTTAAAGATTAACTTGGACCCTTTATCTTCTTCCCCTTCTCTAATTTATACCTTTCTCCTCTTCTTCCTCCCCTTCCTCCCCTCCCTCCTCCTCCTTTTTCCTGTTGTTGGTGATCCAAGCAGCTCTGCCTATGACAGGCAAGCACTCCACTGGTTCTGTGCAATAATCCCCATCATCGTTGTGTTAATACTTCTTTCCCTTTAACAGTTGAGTAACTTCATGTGCTCTGTGTTCATGTTAACCCTGACCTCAACATGTGGAAGTCTTTGGAAATTCCCTGACAGTCATTTCCTCAGTCCTTACATTCTCCATCTCTAGGATTTCTGTTCTTAAAAATCAGTTCCCTTTCTTTCACAAGCTTCTAGGTTTGTTCATGTACAATTTTCCAGCATTTGGTTTATTTTTGCTGGCATATGTGGGAGCTTTAAAAATCTTATTGGGATTTTTTTTCTTATCTTCGATACATTTTAGGGAGTACATTGCTAGAGCCTTATTAGCTCCTTTAGAAGGCCTAATGATTTCTTGAGTGTTTGTTTTCTCTGTGCCCTGAAGTTGATATTCATACATTTCCAGAGACAACTACATTTTCTGGATTCTGTAAGTATGCTTTGGCAGTACTAAGCCTTCATAGTTTCTTCTAGTTTATGACTCTGCCTGGGTTGACTAGCAGTGTTCTTGGGAGGCAGAGTTTGAAGTTCTCTAGATGATTAGACTGGTTACTACTCTTGCTCTAGATTCAGGTGAGGTGACTATTTTGATTTTCTTTTTCTATGTGGCAAGACTACTAATGGAACATTTTGGTGGGTTTAACTATTGAATAGAAACTACAGTAACATCTGTTTCTTAATCAAAATGTACTACTGCTTACATTATCAGTTGAAGATGTTAAATGGACCAGAATATTATGAATCCAAGTGCTTTGCTCATCATGAATGGTAAGTAAGGATCCTTTCCTTCAGCACTTCGGAATGAGCATGCAGTCCGAGGTGAGAAACAGTATCAAGTCCAGAGCATGGCAGAACTGTGGTTAACTTCCTCATCTTATTCACCAGGGTGGGCTTTCCCCTCTTCTAAGAGTGGGCTTTGGAGAGCCAAAGAATGCCATTTAAACTTCCAGAGGTGATTCAACTAATGTCTGCTTGCTGTTGTAGTTTCCTGTGGGGTTCTTCCTTCTCCCACCTCTTCCCAACCCACTACCATTCAACCTTTCAACCCTCTCCACCTCCTGACTTCCCACCCTTCCTGACACCCCTCCACACATGCCCATCCCATTCCATCCCTATCCCCCACCTTCTACTACCCTCCATCCCACTCCGCTCCCATCCCCAGATCCTAAAGCCCCTGAATGTGCAGGTGAAAGGTATCTTCCAAACCTTGCCCTGGCCAATAGTGCAGAGCCACACAACCTTGTCTCAGAGACTCTGGACACCTCCTTAGGGGCATAAATACACCTCCCTGAGCCCCTGCCAATAAACCTATTGAACCAGTTCTCCTAAGCTGTTCCTGACTTTTTTCCCCAGATCACTCATTGCCAACTGAGATCCTGCACTGCACACTAGAATCCAGCACCACCAGCCACTCACTTAAGCTTTTCTCCCTCCAGCCCAGCTCAGTGCTCAATAGGGCTGGCTACCGAAGTGGGAAATGGACACAGGGTGGCATATAAATTCTACATGTAAAAGCAAAATAGATTTAAGCAAATCAATAAAAATGAAGCTGAGCACTAACATCAAACTAAAGAAACCTACCAGAAGACAGAATAAGTGCAGTATGAAGAAGGTAAGCAGAAATTACCCAGCAGGCACTGTAGGCAGACAGGTGACTCTCTTGACTTAGAATTACAGGTGACAAAACAAATGACAGCAGGCAAGCTGCAATACCTCAGGAGTCATGCGAAAAAGATTCTGCCAGGGAAACAGAGAGGGTGGGACAGTTGCAGCCCTCTCTGTGGCATTGGTAAAAACTTTCATCCATAATACACATTATTAACTACCACAGATCTTTCTTGATCTCTATGCTGCTTTCTGTGGTCCAGAGGTTTGCCACCAGGGCAAGATGTAGTGGTTCCAGGATACTGGAAATAAAATCTTAGAAATTACAAACTTTTTGATTTACAGAACAAATGAGTATTTTTAATAGGTAGACATATTTCATGTGGAATAAATTAATGACTCTATTTCAATATAGTCAACAGCATTCTAGTACATAATCAGAGTCAGCGGTGGATTTTAGATTACTCCCAATATGTTTGACAATGCCATCATTTGTGAAGGGTAGATAAACCTCACAGGGCAAACCATCATGAACTTAGATTCATGGCCACTAGATTTGACCTAAAAGAAATTCTCAACAGAAATATAAGCTTACAGACCATGAATAGGAATAAAGGAATAGTTTGCTGACTAGTGAAGATTTGGCTCAGAAGTCAAGTTCGTAGGAATTACTTTTCTTCATAAAATTCGAGTTATGATTATTGAATGGATGTTGTCTTTACACACAAGTACATACTGATGCTCTGTTGGTAGATTCTGATTATCCGAAAGGATGTAGAATGACTTTTACACTGGCACAGGATTCTTAGGTACCATGAATAGCTTATACCATAGAGCTGCATCATCAGCTCAGGAGGAGCTTGGCCACATGTGTCTTTAAGAGAGTAAAAGATTGGAAACACTCCTGAATGATAACTTGCAAGTGGAGGGTTTTAGAACTCTGGAGACCACTGCACCGAATATACTGCTTCTCTTCCTTGCTCTTGTCTTCTGAAGTCTAATCCCTTCCACTCACCCCTGTTACCGAAATGACCAGCTTGAAACTCATATGAGCAAAGTCAGTCTACAATATTAGATGCATGAGATTTATGATTTGATTAAACACAAACATGATTGATTAGTATTTCTTTTTTTTTTAAGAGAAAAGAGAAACTAGGAGGCAATCACTGGGGAATGGCGTGATCTAAGTGCAGTGGAAGGATGGATCTGAGAAACAATTATGGTCATGTTTGGCTTTGTGAGTTGTGATGACACATGTATTTAGACTATTAAAATTGTCTGGGGTCACATCCCATCCTCTTACAATGACGTTGACTTTATGGTAGTTCATTTTAATGAAATTTAGTTTTCAGAACAAGATTTATGATATAAATCTTAAATGTAGGGAAAATAACTTCTGTTATTTTTTAGTTCTAGACATTGAATATCTGGCTCTAGACCCTGATTGTCACATGTGATAGGATGGTAGAGGAGTCTTAGTTTTATTAGAATTAAAATAATTTTATTTTATCTACATTTTTAAATGTGAAATAAAATTATTCTCAGTCTCTTACACTATGGAAATTAACTCTCTAGCTGTTGGTTGATGTGTCTAGCAATGCCTACTTTTGTTCTTTATATTGCATTATGACAAATAGTTCTTTGGACTTGATGCTTAAGCAGTCATTGCCTCATTGACTGTGGCATTGGCCCTCAGTTTCTGACCCTCCTACATTTACTTAGGTGGATAGTATTCACCAGATGCTGATTAGCTTAGAACTAAAATACATAACTTGCTTCTGCCCAAACCTCTCAATTTAGCATAGACAAGAAGAGCTTTTCTTAGAACTGGGCCATAGAGGCTTCCTTTGAGTCCTATCGCATGGAGGTTCCTACACATGTAGTACCTTGTTCCTACACACCCAGTATCTTGTCTACAGTAAATTGTTGAAGGGGCACATGGGCATCTGACACTTCAGATGCTATGCTCAGCATATGGAAGCCAAAGCCCTGGACTCTCCTCTTGTTGAAATACTCCCACCGAAATGTTTCTTTACCACTTGTCATCTGTTATAGAAATAGAAAATGGCTGCCACCACATGTCATAAAAGCTTAAGGAGGGAGAAGCTTTGGTACCACAAGAGCAGTGAGTGACATCTGAGCTATGGAGTACTTAACCTAACCACTGCCTTTTCAAGCCTATAATTTCATATACTAAAAGCAATTTAGACCAAAAAACCTATCATTTCCAAGTAATGTTGAGAATTTATTTTCTCACTTCTTTATTCTTTTATCCAGATTCATGGTCCTGAAGGTACTGGAGAATCAGCGTAGTATTTAAAGATGTTGTATTTGCTGGCTAAGAGTTACTTTTGCAACATTAAATGTCACAAAGAAGTTTATAGGTACTTAGGAACAAAGGGATACTTGTAAACATTTATGAGGGGATATACTATAGAAACTTATAATGAATCAGGGGAAAAGCCACAAGAGAGGAAGAGGGAATTACACATAAACAATAAGAAAAAATAAAATGAATTTTCTTTTGCCAGAACAAGAGAAATAAGCAGCTACAGAGGAAGACACTGGGATAGTTCATAAAAATGCAAATTAGTTATCCTACTTTGCCTGTGTTTGAAAATGAAAATCACAAGAGTAAGCTATCATTTCACACCAGCTGATCCGGAAAAAAAATCTGAAGGACTGTATGAAATAACAGCTATGCTGGTGGCGCACAGGAAAGTCAGTCACCACAAGACACAGAGTAAGAAGATATTAATGCCTGAAGCTAGGTATTGATTAAGAGATGACAAGCTTGAAATCGCTACCCTGCTGAGAATAATTAAAAATTGAAAGCTGAAGTCGTGCTTAAATATCTTCAATGTCACATTATTTGTAGGAGGTGAATTCTGAGAAGTGATCTACAGTAAGATCAATCATGGAAATAAGTGAATAAATGTTATCAATACAGATACAGCATGAGAAGCCAGCAAACACACTGCTCTGTCACAACACACATAGACTTTTTGCGAGAATTTTTAAGAAAGCAAGCAAAACATATACTGAGGTATATAATCTAAATGGAGTAACACTTTAAGTCTTTTAAAAACACACACGAGCAAAAATCACTTTGAAGCAGGTTCTCAAGGGTGACCATCGTAAGACAGAGAGTTTGGGAGGGGATAGGGATGAAGGTCCATCATGGAATCTAACAAAGAAAGCCCTTGAGTGGCTGATGTTAGACTGGGGAGGACCACATAATCCAAGCCCTCAAATGTCTAAATTTATCAATATAACAACAAAGACAACAACAACAAAATGTACTTATGCAGCATGTTCTTCCATATATGTACTAGAGCTCAGAACACACTTGTAAGGAGAAATAGTTTGCTTTGTTTGATCACGGGTAGCCACCCTGCTAAAGGCCCAGATTCAACAATCTTCTCTTTCAATCTTCTCCACCTTGTGAAACTTTTATTTGAAGTTTTAACTCCCCCCACCCAGTAAGACCGTTATTCATACACACCCCTCTCCCTATCCTCCTGGAGCTCAATGGTCAGTGTGGGTGGCTGACTCTTTCTCTCTCTCATTTCCCTTGCAGAGAGTCTTTAAAAAAAAGAGATAATCTGGAAAGACTGTGAGGTCAAGTGCCAGCCAAGGCCAAAAGACACAGTCACCACCTGTGTTAGGATAAGAACCAGGTGACTCTCTGTGCCCTAGTTGTGTTCACTTGGTTTGTATTTTCCTGTGTTTAAGACCCAGATTATTCTTTGTTTCTAACACAATGACAAAATAAAAGGATATAATATACTATTGATTATGCTATTCCAAGGGTGTGACTCTTAGAAGGAATAAAAACCAAATCACTTCTAATTAAACTGAAGTGCTTACTGCAGAAGATCATCCATGCTTCCTGCCCTCCATATTTATCAAGCAGTGTGAATTCCAGCTGCAGAAGTGCCATCTGTGGCCATTCGTACAGCCTTTGAGTAGGTTCAGGTCAAAGACTCTGTGATTTAATGGAAGAAAGGAAATGTTTTACTCATCTTGAGAACTTTGCAGTTTAAAGTGTAGAAAAAAAAATCATTTATTCCTGGATAAGAAAGAACTCCCTCAGAAGTTTTGTTTCTAATTTTATTAAAGTTAAGGAGGTTAAAGATAGCCATCTTAGGGGGTGGGCAGAGAGTCTGAGAGTCTTCTCGAGTCCACTTTAGAATTTGCTTTGACTGAGGTCATCATTAAGAACAAGTTTCTGCTTAAGTTTTAAATTTTTCAGCAAGCACTGTGAAGGTTTTCAGAGCACTACAGAATCTGATCACGAAACAAAAGTTTGAATGGAGGACTTTGATTACTGTTGTGCAATAGCAAGTATACCAGAGATTTTATCCAAACACTTGGTGACTGTCCAGTCTGTTTTCTCTCTTACAATAAATGCTTTTTATACAATGTGTAAATTGCAGAACACTCATTTTCTATTTCCTCAGAGAAAGAAGTCTCAAGACAATGATAGAACATTTATGTGTCATTTGAGGATCAATATCTGCAAAATAGAATATAGGTTAATAGTATTGGGAATTTCTAACTTCAAATAGAGGCAACACTGAAATTGCAAACCAGTTTATTCCCCATAAAGACTGAATGTTTTATATATACATACACACACACACACACATACACACGTTTGTTAGAATTAATTTATTACAACTTAGGACTTCCAGATAAGGATAAATGAGAAGGTAAAAAGCAAAGCAAATTGAACCTTTGTTTCTCAAACATGTTCTATGCTACTGCCATGGCTCCCTCTCTACTTATTTGACAAAGCACATAAGCTGAAATGAAATAAAGGAGGAGGAGAGATGGGGAAAAATCAGAAAATGCATAGCAGACCAAAAGAAGAGAGAATGAAAAATAACAGAGCTCTGTTTATTTCCTTTTGTTTTGGCCTTGAAGAAGTCAAGGCGGAAATTTGAAATTCCTACTCAACCTCAGACAACATGTTGTATGGTGATTTGTGACAAAATGGGTCCCTTCATCTCTTCTAACCCATGGCAGCATATGCACTATAATTTCTTGCCACATGTTTTGTTTATTTTTCCATGCAAATTTTATTAAGGAAAAGGATCTATGTTAAGTATACGTGGTCTGGCAGGAGCCTGATAAAGCTGTCTTCTGAGAGGCTCTGCCAGTGTCTGGCAGATGCTCACAGCTTTCCATTGTACAGAACACAGGGTCCCCAATGAAGGAACTAGAGAAAGTACCAAGGAGCTGAAGGGGTTTGCAGCCCCATAGGAGGAACAACAATATGAACTAACCAGTACCCTCAGAGCTCCCTGGGACTAAACCACCAGTCAAAGAAAACACATGGTGGGGCTCATGGCTCTAGCCACAAATGGGAGGAAAGGCCCTTGGTCCTGTGAAGGTTCTATGCCCCAGGATAGGGAAATGCTAGGGCCAGGAAGTAGGAGTTGGTGGGTTGGTGAGCAGTGGGAGTGAGGAGGGGATAGGGGATTTTCCCAGGGGAAAGTAGGAAAGTAGGGAAGGGGATAACATTTGAAATGTAAATAAAGAAAATATCTAATAAAAAATGGAGAAATCTAAAAAAAAAAAAAAAGAGAGAGAGAGACAGAGATTAAAAAAAAAAGTATACATGGTCTGTGTTAGAACAGTGAATTTCCCAGATAATTAAAAACTACGTATTAAGCATTTTCATCCTGTGCCTTGCCCAATGGAATCCTGAAACAATACCCCAGGCTCTCATCTCTAGACAGCTAAAAACCCCAAGTTTGAAGGGCAGTGTTTGCATTTTATTCTCCTACAGCAAATCCTGAGGGATGCTTGACAAAGACAGGAGCCTCTTCCTTCTTTGAAACTGCTTTCTCTTCGGTGTCTGAAGTCCAGTTTACTCTTCAGAGTATGTTACTGTGTTCAGAAAACCCACAGTGTCTCTTCCTTTACAAGGAGTTCTCAAAGCTGTATCTCCAAAGTCAATTGATTTCTGGAATTTTAACTTGCACTTTTATGTGGCTGCTTCAAGAAATTCGTATCTGTGCTTTTAATGAGCTAACCAACTATTCATCTTAAATTTATACACATTCTATGTATTTTGACTTTTGAGTGCTCATGCATTTTGGAGTGTTTGAAGAAAGTTAAAAATAAATAGCACCTTTTATTTTATTTTTATTTATTTATTTATTTATTTATTTTTGTCGTTCTTGAGTTCTGGATTGACAAATAACACAAAAGGCAACTGGACTGTAGGAGGTCAGATGCAACTTTTACTCCATCCTAGAGCACTGAGGGGCAGATGCTTCACTGAGGAGAGAGCACAGTTTGATGTATGACTGAGGCTCATAGTTGAGGCAGCGCAGAGTGGCCCAGAGAAGAAAGGAAGAGGGGGAAGATCACACCAATAACTCTGTCAGCCTCCATCCATCCTTCAGCTGGCATGAGTGGTGGGGAAGTGGACAATGACATGGAAGTGGAGACTGGGATGCTCACTAAGCCTTTGACCTTCTCTCCACAAGACCAGAAACACACAGATAAGGAAGAAAAGTCCCTCACCATCCCAGTCATGTGTCTGTCTTCCTCCACACTGGGGTTTTGGTTTGTTTGTTTGTTTGTTTGTTTGTTCATTTGTTTTTGTCTGCCAAAGCCAGAATAGAATCTCCACATCACAGAGTTCAGGGGCTTTGTTTATAATGACTCCCTTCAACTCCACATTCTCTTTTCTTGTCCATCTCCTATGCTATTTCCAATTCACAATAAAGCACTCTCTACTTCTCAAGTTATGCCTTGGGTACTAGAGTGTTTTTTTCTTTTTTCATTATGTCTGCTTTCAATCTAAAAGCTAAAAAAAAAAAGCCAGTGTTGTCTTCTAAATGCATGATTTTCACTATTTTGTCCATTTCCTTGTGTTCTCACACTAAAATATAGAGGGACATCTTCTAAAACAAGATATGACTACACAATCGTTATCATTGTGGCTAAGTGTAGAAGCAATGGGTCCAATGAGACCTGAGTTAAATTTTCTTTCTTCCCTGCCGGTAAATGGCTACAGAAAATTGGGTAAGTTACTTTTCTGTCTGAGAATGAGAAAAAAAAAAAAAAAGAACTCGAACAGATCAATAAGCAATAAAGAAACTGAAATAGGCACTCAAGTTTTTCTCTCACAAAAGACCACGTATTCTGAAAAGTTTTATGTCTGAGTTCTTCCAAACTTTAAAAGACTCACAACTGGCTTTCTTATATCAATTAACTTGATACAAAAACAAATGAGACAACAACAACAACAAAAATAAGTGGCCAAATGAAATTAGCAACACATTAAAGCATATTGTAAGAATAGAATTTCCACCATGAAATTTGAGATTCTTTATTTCATTATGTTTTTTTTTTTTATTTGTGTGCACGCATCTGTCTGTGTATACACATGAACATATACATGTGTGCTCTCAGAAGCTAGAAGAGGATGTCACATATCCCATGACCGGAGTTACAGGGAGGTGGAAGCTTATATGGGTGCTGAGAACCAAATTGGATTCTCTGAAAATGCAGCAAGTACTGTGAACTGTTGAGCCATTTCACCAAACACCTGAGAATTTTACCATAAAATTGATTCATGTTTTCAGTACCATTAATTTAGCAAATAAAAAATAATAAAATGGTTTCAAGTTATGTGACACAGCAGTCAATAAAGTTAAATATTTTTATTGAAAATGAAATACATGTTAAGATTGTCATTATATGGTGCAGATATGCTAAAGTTTTATATACCAAATCTCAAAAAATAATATGTTTATTTTTTTGACATAGGGAAAATTACTAAATTACCCACTATATCATTTCGAGGGATTTTGAATTTTAAAGAATATTGTGCAGTTGTGGCACAGGATAATGAAATATAAGGAGATGAAACTTATTATTGGCAAGTAACATGAATATCTATATAGAAAAAGAAAACAGCAAAACCAATGAGATAATAGTCATCAGTCCTGCTCCTTAGTACAGAGAAGGCAGAAGCTCAGAGCAGCAATATGGAAGCAGAAAGTGTAATAACATAAAATACTATATTGAGAATTAAAGCTGTACTCCTGGTGACCTGAGAGGGTGGGGAGGCACTACCTGCATCCGTGACAGCTCACAGCCACTGCTAGGCGATGCCTCAGAGCTGACAGTGTTCATGCAGCAAGCACATTATGGATTTGGGCATGCTCAGACCATGTACTCCAGGACAAGAAAAACATGAGAGTTCACTCAAGAAAATCTTGGCATGTTATGTTTGCAGGGGAAAAGAAAATCAATGAACTTTTCAAACAAAACTATAATATGTTGTGACTTTGGGCTTTGGTGAAACAAAAAAAAATAGATATCGTGGATTTTCTTATGGGAGCTGTTAAAGAGCACTGCCCCACAGGGCCATCAAGTGGATGATGAAAACATGCAATTGGAAGTTGACAGCAGAGATATAAAGTGTTCTTAGCTTATCACTCATCTTGTTTAAAAGAAAATAAATAGATCTCATATGTATTCTATTCATAACCATGTCCTCATTCATATACGAAGCGAATGAACTTTGCAATATAGCCATGAAATATTGATGAAAGAGCATTACAAATTCCATAGCATTAGATACTTCTGGAGGAAAGGAAGCCTGAGTAGAACAGGCTGGAGAGAATCTTAGCAGAAAGCAGAATCACTTTGAAATAAATGCTGAAAGCTAAGCCCAGTAGAATAGGCTTTTACCTAAACCTACTAGGGGGCTGAAGCATGTAGATCACAGATTAAGGCCAGCCTGACTTTAGTAAGAAACTTTGAAGAGGCATCTTGTGTTTAGTATCCTGAGAAAGTTAAAGGTATAAAAATATTCTCAACAAAAAGTTGCCCATACATATACCTTTTATGCTGGTAGAAACATAAAAAACAAACAAGCAAACAAAGCACCAAGACAAAAACAACAACAACAACAAAACTCAAGCAAAACCTTGAATAACAGTAAAAAATAAAGTGAAATAGAAGAGTGAGATGATTAAATTAGGGAAAATACATGTGTTTATATATTTATATGGCTCAGAAATTTTGAGAGAAAAGAACATATCACAGGGAGACCCAACAATTTATATAAATTTAATAAATACTAAATAATGTTGAATAGTATCCCTTAGCATATATATATATATATATATATATATATATATATATATATATATATAGCTTAGCTAATATATATATATATATATATTACAAGAGAATTTGCCCTGGAAAATATAGAATGTAATAGAAAAAAAATACATTGGGTTTCACAAAAGCAGATGAGGGGTTTTGTGAAAGTCACTTATACTTGGAAGATGGGCAGGAGAGAAAGAGGGGCAGGGTAGGGCTAGGGAAATCTGAGGTGGAAATTTCTGGTTTTGTTGTAGTCTCAGTTGTGTTATGTGATGCTCTTCTGGAAGCTGTCTTATGAGAGGATGTTTTGCTGAAGCAGATACTTGAGAGGATTTGTGGTGTTTGGAAAGAGTATAAGTATAACCCAATAAACATTGAACAACACACTTGCATTGGCTGTGAATTTTAAGGTGAATGTGAAGGCCTTGGAGAGAGGCCTTGGAGGGACTAAAGGACAAAGAGAAATTTTGTAATTAAATTATACTTTCAAGAATGTTTAAAAGACTATTGAATTTAACCATTATTATTTCCCCTTTGCTCCAAAGATCTTCTGTTTCCGATATTTTCCTACTTGTGATTCAAAATTATATTCTATCCATTAGTTTAAGATTCATACTACACTCTGAAAAATGATTGTCATTCTATCCTAAGCTAGTTCGAAGTGTGCCTTCTCCAATCTAGATGCCTGGCTACATTCCAATGAGTCTTAACTCTGTTAAGATACCTACTTATAGACAGTGCATTGTCTGTGGTTACCTTAGCATGACTTAAGACATGAAGCAACTTAGCATGGCTTGTTTACAAGCTCATCTTCACAGCTCTATTACAGCTAAACTGAGTTCATCTCCCTCATGAAATTCTGCTTGGCATGATGCTTTAGAGGTAACACTGTCTTCCCTCGCCATGATGCTAGGCTAGCTGTTGTTGGAAGGAAAGATACAACCCAGCACATTTGCACTTTAACCACATGAAATATTGCTAGTTCCAAGGATGAAAGTGTCTAACATTGTTATCTTGCAGTGTAGATGGACAATCGAAAGGAATAGTACTCAAATGAATGTTTAATATATTCTCTATTATAACATAAATGAATATTCATCAGAGGTAGTATCTAGATTAACCTTGTTCATGTACAGACTGTGGAGATAAGAGTAGCCTATTCCAGGGATAATTTACTTATGAGCCTACTGCAAGTCAACAAGGACACATGCAAAGTGCTCTGTTGTTAAAAATATGTAAACTCAATCTACTGACCTCCTTCTCTCCTGCCTTGTGGTCTCCTCTGACCACAAGCCTGGGAACCCTAAACCCTGTCTATGTCTTTTCTGTCCATTCATTGGCTATAGGAATATTTATTCACTGACCAGAAATAATTTCGGAGCAGGGTCACATAGCCTCACTTGGGCCTCCATGGGACTCTCCCTTTGGGCAACCAGGTCTTGGGGGCCTGAACTTAGAAGTGTGATACACTTCATAGCAACAGACCAAACCTCAACAGTGCTCTCATCAAATTCCATGGCATGACCCAATCAAATAATTATAAATAAAATACCAGTCAGCTCTAGTTGGGATTAATCTCAGATACTTTTATAATACCTTTCTCTCATCTATCACACTTATCTCTTTTTTTTTCCAGGACCATATCGATGACTTAAAAAGGGATGGGTGTAAGGAGCTAAAGGGGTCTGCAACCCTATAGGTGGAACAACAATATGAACTAACCAGTACCCCCAGATCTCATGTCTCTAGCTGCATATGTAGCAGAAGATGGCCTAGTCGGCCATCATTGGGAAGAGAGGCCCCTTGGTCTTGCAAACTTTATATGCCTCAGTACAGAGGAATGCCAGGGCCAAGAAGTGGGAGTGGGTGGGAAAAGGAGTGGGGGGGTGAGGAGAGGGTATGGAGGACTTTTGGCATAGAATTTGAAATGTAAATGAAGAAAATACTTAATTTTTTAAAAAGAGCATTCATATAAAAATAATCAATAAAAGAATCTAATATAGAAAAAAAGGAGGGGGGGTGTGGGTATCCTTGAATGCTTGGACTCCTGAGATTTTCTATACCACATAAGTGTAAAATTATAAACTTTTATTTACTTGAAGAGACTTAAAGTTCAGATGGATATATGCCCATTCAGTGTCTCAGAAATCCTGATATTTTGCTTATGAATAAAGGATTCTAATACAGTCATTGAGATGAGAGCAAGATCTGAGTCTTTGAATATCTGTTGCTCTTACAGTCAAAACCTGTGTCTGGATTCCAGTTTCAAGTTCCCTTAGCAGGAAGTGAAGTCTAGATATTTTTAATATTTTTAAGTCTTTGTGATTTATAATTAAGTCTGAGTGTCTTTTAAGGAAATTGAAAGAATAATTAGGTCTTACTTCAAAAGTCTATACTGCACAAAATTGGACAATATTAATGAAATGGGTGGTTTTCTGGACAGATACCACTTACCAAAGTTAAATTATGATCAGGTAAACTATTTAAACAGCCTCATAACCCCTAAAGAAGTATAAGCAGTCATTAAAAGTTTTCAAAAAAAAAAAGAAAGAAAGAAAGAAAGAAAGAAAGAAAGAAAGAAAGAAAGAAAGAAAGAAAGAAAGAGAAAAAGAAAAAAGCCCTGGGCGAGACAGTTGTAGAGCAAAATTCTGTCAGATATTTAAAGAAGATCTATACCAATACTTCTAAAACTATTCCACAAAATGGAAACAGAAGGAACACTGTCAAACTCATTCCATGAGACTATAATCACCCTGATACCAAAACCACACAAAGACTCAACAAAGAAAGAAAATTTTAGAGCAATTTCTCTTATGAACATTGATGCAAGAATACTCAATAAAATACTTGCAAACTGAATTCTGGAACACATCAGAAACATCATCCATCAAGATCAAGTAGACTTCCTCCCAGAGTTTTAGGGATGGTTCAATATTCAAAAGTTTCATCAATATAATCCACCATATAAACTTCCTGATAGAAAATAAGTCACATGATTATCTCATTAGACACTGAAAAAGCCTTCATGTTAAAGGTATTAGAGTAATCAGGGATTCAACGCACCTACCTAAACATAATCAAAGCAATATCTAGCAAGCTTATAGTCAATGCCAAACTAAATGGAGAGAAACATAAGCATTTCCACTAAAATCAAGGACAAGACAAGGCTGCCCACTCTCTACCTATCTACTCAATATAGTACTTGAAGTTCTATCCAGAGAAATAAAACAACTAAAGGAGATCAAGGGTATGCAAATGGAAAAAGAAGAAGACAAAGTATTCCTATTTGTTGATGCTATGATAGTAAACATAGCCAACCCCCAAACTTCTACTAGAGAACTCTTACAGTTGATAAACACCTTCAGGAAAGTAGCTGGATACAAAATTAACTCAAAGAAATCAGTAGTCATCCTTTATTCAAATGATAAACTAGCCAAGAAAAAATTAAGAAACAACACCCTTTATCATAGCCTTGAACAATATAAAATATCTTGGTGTAACTCTAAAGAAGCAAGTGAAAGATCTATATGACAAGAACTTCAAATCCCTGAAGAAGAAATTAAAGATATCAGAAGATGGAAAGATCTCCCACACTCATGGATAGGCAGGATTAACATAGTGAAATGACCATTTTACCAAAAACAATCTACAGATTCAATGTAATCTCCATTAAAATTCCAACACAATTTTTATGGACCTTGAAATTCTCAACTTTATATGGAAAAACTAAAAACCCAGAATAGCCCAAACAATCCTGAACAAAAAAAGAACTTAAGGAGAAATCACCATCCTGATTTTAAGACTTACTACAGAGCAATGGTGACAAAAACTGCATGAAATTGGTACAGACGCAGACATGTTGATCAATGGAATCGAATTTATGACACAAAAATAAAATCACAAACCTATAGACACTTGATCTTTGATAAAGAAGTCAAAACCATACAGTGGAAAAATGAAAGCATCTCCATCAAATGATCCTGGACTAACTGATGTCTACATGGAGAATAATGAAGATAGATACATAATTATCCCCCTGCACAAAATTTAAGTCCAAGTGTATTGAGAACCTAAACATAAAACAAGATACACTAAATCTCATAGAAGAGAAAGTGAGAAATAGCCTTGAACACATTGGTACAGGAGACAATTTCCTGAACAGAACACCAGGGCTCACACTCTAAGATCAACAATTGATAAATATATCCCCATGAAACTGCAAATCTTCTGTAAGACAAAGGACAATAGGATAAATCAGCAGCCTACAGATTGGGAAAAGATCTTCACAAAACCTACATCTGACATAGTGCTACTATCAAAATTTTACAAAGAACTCAAGAAGGTAGACAGGAACAACACAAAGAATCCAATTAAAAAATAAGGCACAGAACTAAAGAGAGAGAGAATTATCATCAAAGAAATCTTGAGTGGCTGAGAAGCACTTAAAGAAATGTTTAAAGTTCTTAGTGATCAGGGAAATGCAGATTAAAACAACTTTGAGGTTCCATCTTACACCCATCAGAATGGCTAAGATTAAAACTCAAGAGACAGCACATGCTGGCAAGGATTTGGAGCAAGGGCAACACTTCTTCATTGCTTCTGGAAGGGAAAATTTGTACAACCACTTTCAAAATTAATTTGACAGTTTCTCAGAAAACTGGTAATAGTGCTCCCTCAAGACCCAGCTGTATCACTCCTGGGCATATATCCAAAAGATGCTCCAACATCCCTCAGAGATACTTATGCAACTATGTTCATAGCAGCTTTATTCATAATATCCAGAAACTAGAAAGCACATAGATTTCCCTCAATTGAAGAATGGATAAAGAAAATGTGGTATATCTACACGCATGGTATGTACTCACTTATAAGTAGATATTAGCCATAAAATACAGGTACCATATTATAGTCCACAGACACAACGTGGCTAAACAAGAAGGAAATCCAAAGCAAGAAGTTTGAGTCTCACATAGAAAGGGAAATAAAATAGCAATAAGAGTCTTAGTATACCCAAGATATAAGATACAATTTGCAAAACACATGAAACTGAAGAACGAAGACCAAAGTGTGGACACTTTACCCCTTCTTAGAATTGGAAACAATCACCCATGGAAGGAGTTACAGAGACAAAGTTTGGAGCTGAGACAAAAGGATGGACCATCTAGAGACTGCCATATCCAGGGAGCCATCCCATAATTAGCCTCCAAACGATGACACCATTGCATACACTAGCAAGCGTTTGCTGAAAGGACCCTGATATAGCTGTCTCTTGTGAGACTAGGCCAGAGCCTAGCAAACACATAAGTGGATGCTCACAGTCAGATATTGGATGGATCACAGGGCCCCCAATGGAGGAGGTAGAGAAAGTATCCAAGGAGCTAAAGAGATCTGCAACCCTGTAGGTGCAACAACATTATGAACTAACCAGTACCCCAGAGCTCTTGACTCTAGCTGCATATGTATCAAAAGATGGCCTAGTCGGCCATCACTGGAAAGAGAGGCCCATTGGACTTGCAAACTTTATATGCCCCAGTACAGGGGAACGCCAGGGTCAAAAGGTGGGAATAGGTGGGTAGGGGAGTGGGGGGAGGGTATGGGGGACTTTTGGGATAGCATTGGAAATGTAATTGAGGAAAATACGAAATAAAAAAATATTTAAAAAAAAAGAGTCATAATAGCCATAAGAGACAGATGGGGGAGGGAACTGGGAAGGAGGGGGATGAGATTAGAATGGAGCATTTAGGATCGATGTGGGGAAGGACAGGAGAGATGGCTAGATAGCCATGAAAATTAATGTAAATCTGCAGTTGACGGGGAGGAGGAGGTAGTGGGAGGCATCTGCAGAATCTCTACCTAGGATAAGAGAGACAACCAAGAATCAATGGGGGTGATCTTAGCTGTGACTCACTGCATAGGGGAGATGGAGCTTGAAAAGCCCACTTCCTATTGCCATGCGAGAACCCTAGTGGAGAAACAGAGACACCAACCCACCCATAAAACTTTCAACCCCCAATTTTTCTTGTCTATAAGAAAGGCAGGCACAAGGGCTGCAGCAGAGACTGAGGGAATGACCAAACATTAACTGGCCCAACTTGAGACCCACTCCATGGGCAGTCACCAATCCTTGACACTATTAATGATAGCTATGTTTGCAGACAGGAACATGCTGTCCTCTGAGATGCTCTCCCCAGCAGCTGATTCAGAATGGTACAGACTCCAACAGCCAAACAATGGATGGAGCTTGAGGACTTTTATAGAAGAATAGTGGGAAAGATTGTGGGAACCGAAAGGGATAGGATCTCCACAGGAAGACCTACAAAGTCAAGTAGCCAGGTCCCGTGGGGCTCTCAGAGTCTGAACCAACAACCTAAGAATATACACAGGCTGTAATGCACACATGTGTAGCAAATGTGTACCTTGGACTTCATGTGGGTCCCAAACAAATGGAATAGGGGCTATCCCAAAAGCTGTTGTGAGTATGTAGGATATGTTCTACTATCTGTCCTGCCTTGTCTGGTCTCAGTGGGAGAGTGACTATCCTCACATAGACTTGAAGTGCCAGGTTTGGGGGGATACCTATGGTGGGACTCTATCTACTCAGGCAAGAAGGGAAGGTGGGAATGGGGGCAGGATTGTGGGAGGGGGTAACTGGGAGGGAGGCAGTGAGCAGGATGTAAAGTGAATAGGTTGATGAAAAATTAAATTTTAAGAATTCTGAGTGTCTTACATTCTTGTAACACAACAGGATACTTTGCAACAGTTCTTGCAATTTTCTGTACATCATTACATGAAAATTTCCATTCCCTTGTACTTCTGTCCTGTCTTAGTTCATACAAAATAATGCATGATGGGTCAATGTCAAGTATCAGTACTGTAGAAGGTTAGACATGATCAGTCATCAGTCATCATTGAAGGGTTCTCATCAACATTTGATTGAAGGGGATTGGGACTTGAGGCTCCAATCTAAAGAACTGGCTTTCTCTGACCCTCTCTGTCATCACCTATCTGACCTTAGGGTGACTGGAATTCCTTCATCGTTTATTTATCAAGGGTGATTCTTGGGGATAAATAAAAAGTTAGACCTGAGTTACTACAAAAGGAATTTTTCTCTGATGGCAGTGAATGTTAGACTGTTCCCATGTTTCAGAGGAATCTGAAGCATGATTTACTACAACTTGAGAAATCCTACGTCAGTCAGCAAAGGACTCTGAGTCGTTGTTAACTTCCATGGAGCCATGGTCAAGGTTGTATTATTTAATTACCTTGAATGAATAATTAGCCGGATAGTTTGAAATTATTTTCATGTCATGTTGCATGCTACATTACTTTAAAATTATTTAAGCTTTGAAGAAGGGATAAGAAGGATGTATAAGTATGATTTTACCTAATCTGTTAAAATATATGATTCTCTCTACTTATAAAGCCCAAATAGTTAAATTGCACAATTAAAATAGTATACAATTATCAGATAATGTCCTTGAATGTAATTTATTCATTTATTAGTTTACTGTGTGTATATGTTCATGTGTAGGCAGATATATATTTACATGTGCATAAAGAGGTCATAGGTCAACCTCTGGTGATATTTCTCAGGTTTTCTCTGCCAGTTTTTCTTGAGACAAGTTATTTACTGCTCTTGAACTTGCTGCACTGCCTAGGTTGTCTGGCCAACAAGCCCCAGGGATCTTTCTATCTCCACCTCCCCAGTGCTGTGCTGGGACTCTAAGAGCACCACCAGGTCTCTGTTTTCCTGTGGGTACTGAGACTGAACTCACGCTTTCACTCTTGCAAGGTAACCAGTTTACCCATTGAGATATTTCTCCAGCCCAAGAGATATATTTTACAATTATGGGTCTTCTGACAGCATGGGTCCTTGAATACAATACTGAACAAAATCTCTCTAGGACAAAACAAAGAAGTTTGCAAAGTCATTGAGACAATTTGCATCTTAACTAGAATGGGAAGGGACACACATTTTCTTTTTGAATCTCAACTGTTTAGTGAATCCCAGGGATCTGCTTGTCTTTGCTCCCTGAGCACTGTGAATATCGTACATGCTGCTATATGTAGCTTTTATTTTCTTACATGTGTTTTGGGCTCGGGGTCTTGTGTTTCCAAGTCAAGTACTTCACTAACTAAGCTGTTACTCAGTTCTATGAATACATTTATTTGAAATAATTCTGCAACCTGGAAAGGGTGAACTTACTAGCTCATGTTGGAGCAAAAGCAGGATTATTTTAATTATGCCTAGCAGTTAGTTTCCCACAAAGCCTGTATATTAGCTTAGGAGAAATATGTTACCAAATGGTGTCTGAAACAACAGATCATTTTATCTCAGTACATTAGAGTCTAGTGGTCTTAGATGGAGGTATCACCAGGGTTAACTACAACCTAATGCTGACTTCTTCACTTGTAGATGGCATCTTCTCTCTTTATGCCATATCTCCTTTCTGTGTAATGGTCCAAGTTTGCTCTTATTGAATCACCAGTTAAAAGTCTGATCTGTTGTACTACCTCCTTCTAAGTTAGTCATCACCTACAGACCCTGTGTCCTAGTCTGGTTACAGTATATGATAAAGAGACTGGTACTTTGATATGCGGATTAAGGAAGGAAATGAAATTCAACCAGTGCCACCCCACTACTTCATTGTCTAGAAAATTTTCAGTTTTCAGAGTTCATTTGCTTGTAGAACATGTGTCATTTCAGGGATGTTTTTCATTTTTTTGAACTGAAGCCGGATGAGTGTGATTCCAATTCAGTTCTTATGTTTCATTTCATATTATAAGGGAATCATCTTTAAATACTTAAATTAAAATATGAAATGAGCAAATGGTGCAAGCTTGTCCTTCCTCAACATAGTTAAGTAAGAAAATAATGTCAGGTGCCAATTTGTGTCTTTGCAAAGCTGGAATGGGATTATTTTTGCAGGAACTTAAGCAGCATGAGCCAAACAGAGTTTATCTGTATTCAAATGTAAGCTTCCATTTAATTAGAAAAAGAATGAGAAGAAAATGTATTTCCTCCATATTAATAAAATATTACTCAGTGCAAATTTGAATACAATTTTTCTAAATTGCGTATTTTCAAAGCTTGGATTAACTGAGATCTGTGCCCATAAAACCTCAGGGGCTTGTCTTTGAAGCAGTCCTTGGTGTGTCAATAAAGGGAGTCATGGGTCTTGATAAGCAAGAAATAGGAATCTTGGGGGCACATTTTTATTGGCAAATGAAATCCTTTAAAAAGCCAACCTTAATTTGTAGCCATGCATTCTGGCAGTTGAGGACTTACAGTGATATAGATGGAGATAAGAAAATGCAGTGGAAGAATGAAAACCGAAAGGAACTCTTGAACCTAAGCAGAAGCTGGTAGTGCAAAAATAATAGCTAAACCATAGCTGCACGAATAATGGGATATAAGAGTGTTTGTACATTACAAAGAGTCACCACATATAGATTGAGCGGTTGTTCCTTGCCTGTGACACTGTAGGCTCCCTATTCTGTTCTCATCTTGGGAATTCAGAAATGACTTTTCATACTCATCCATTTAATCCATGCTCAGTCCCCCAACGCAGATGGCAGACAAATCACTTCCTCCTAAGTAGAAAGAGCAGGTGCATGAAAGTAGCAAAGACACTTGGGTAACTAATAAGGATACCAGAAAGGGGAAAATAAGAAAAGCTTCTAGTCTTCTGGAATTTAGCATCAATAATACGAGCAGACTCCCATGTGTCTCTTCTCAGGTACTGACCAAAACATGAAGAACAGTGACAGTCATTAAAACTGAAACCTCCCACACTACTGAGACAAGAGGATGACACTGAACACACAGAAGCAATATGGGGACCAGCAAATGAACTAGGAAATTGTTGTATATGATCTCATAAAGAACCCATGATGTTGAACAATTAATATACGCCAAACATTCCCAGAGAGACTGCCATGAGTATACTCTAACATGCATGAAAGTGGGTGGTAAAGAGTGGACAGAGAGTAGAGAGAGGGAAAGAGACATGCTTAGAAAGAGAGATGAAGGCAGTCGATAGCTGCAGTGTTAAATAACATTGTTTTGGAACAAGTACTCCACACAATTAAGCCATATAATATAAACTATTATTATTTTAGGTAGCAATTCGTGGTATGGTAATATTTCTTTGCAGATAACGTAATTGTTTACTAAGAAAACCAGAGAATAAATCAATTTTTAAAAAGCTATTAGAAATTGAACACAGTTTTATTAAGATGATTTATTACAAAATAAATGATAGTTGTTGCAGTAAATCTCCAAACCAAATATGTTCCAGCAATGATAACACGGCTCAATTAAAATGAATACATGCTGTGTGCCTAGATTGGGCAGTTCTACCACTACACTACCATCTTCCATATCTATGAGACCCCTTAGTCTTTGCGGTTTCTCCAGGCCATATGCTTCTGCTCTGCTTTTCTTCTTCTTCCTCCTCCGTATACTCTCCCTTTTCCTTTTTCTCCTTATCCCCCCCCCCATTCTGCTCCACCTTCCCTTTTATCTGCTCAATCATCAGCTATCCTTTATTTTACAAATTAAGGTGGGAAACAGGTTTACAGCAAATCACCTGAGTGCTGACTCATTCCTTGTTCAAAGCCACTCACAGAACAATGGAATTGATATAAAATATAATTAGCCCCAGGGCTATCCACAACAGATAGTAACTTTCCTATCACCAAGCAATGAGAGAAGGAGAAGAGGGGAAGGTACTGACAGAATTTTGATGTGAGTCCCAGACTCAACTAAGCCATATAGTGAGAATCTAGGTTCTGGAAGTCATGCAAGACAGGTGGGATGTAATATTGGATATGTATAAATAGATATGCATGTCAAAATACCTTAAAGAACGTTCTAGTTCTACTGCTCCTGGTTCATGGCATAAGTATACAGAGAATCTTAACCACAAGAACACTGATTTTGAAAGGTAACATTTATTTTTTTTTAAATGTAACTTTAAAACAATGTTTTTTATTATTATTAGTGGGATGGTTTCACATGTGTTATTGTAAAACGAGTGCTAGCTTTTGTCTAGAGGACTCCTGAGTTTGTTCCCTGGAACTGGTAAAGAATTGAAGGTAGTAGAAAGGATGGACCAAGATATTTAAATACTTTTCTGAAATAGGGAAAAACCTAAATCTCAAGCAAGAGAGATTTAAAACGAAGGGAAGCTTTTTGTTTAGATATTGATTTATACTTGTTAGAGAAGTAGATATGACCATGAGCGGCCAGGCTCCAGCCAAGCATCCTGCAAACAGAGCTACATCACAGAGAGAAGCAAGCTACAGGTCTATTCTATACAGTCTTTCATCTAGTCCTTTTGGCATATTTTAAGCTTTGCTTAGATTTTTCCATTCAGTAATCCCTTTGGAAGATGTTATTTTCTTCTTGTGAAACAAACACAACATGCAAGCAACTTTGAAGAGACAGCTTTTCAGGAGCTATTAATATTTTCTAAAAAAATGAATCTGAAAATATTACATGCATTTTTAAATAAATTATTTATTTTAATCTGTTTAGAGGACCACTGTTTTTAGTCATCTATTTTTAGAAATGAAAGTTGTCAACTCAATGCATTGAAACTCTGTTAATTTCCATAAATCTTCCAATATATTTTTTTTCAAAATGTTTTGAGCTGCTTTTCTGCCTCAAGATGGTTTCTTCCCCCTACCAAGGAGCCAGATCAGAATGTCTGTATTCTGTAAGTGTCTCCGCTAACTGACAAGAAAAGACCCAGGATTACTGACTCTGTTGACATTTAAGGGAAGTCAAACCTACTTATCCCGGGGAAGTTGAAAGTTGATGTTTAATGTGTTAAAGTGCAGACACAGAGCTTATACTCCAGAGAACTTGAGGCTGGAAGATAACCACAGAGTGAAAGTGGCAGAACAGAGCCAAAGGTCATTGAGAACTTTCATTTTTATTATAGCCATCTGGGAACAAATCAGTGACATGGATGTCGAAACAATGCATTCCATCACTGCTCCTAAAAGGAGCCCTGGTGAGCCAGGTTTACCAGCTAACACATCCTCCCCCACCCTCTGCCCTCCCCCTCCCCACCAAGACACCAAGGAGCAATAGCACCAAGAATCTGGATATAAGAAGCCCTGTATCAGATTCTTCAAGGGCATCAGAGCCATACTATCCATCTATTGTAAAATTTAATGATCTAGGGTGTATTAAGTGCTTAAATCCATCTATGAATACTGTTTTCACTGGAAAATAACAGTTATACAGTCTAAGTGCCCTGTGCTTTCTCTCCCGCTCTAGATGTTGTGCCAGTTTGGATTCTGCCTATTTGGTGTTATCCTCAAATATCCAGGTTGTAATGTTCATCAGAGTCTAGTAGTAAAACAAAAACTGGCTCTAATGGAGGGAGTCAAAAAGACTTTTATCTGCCAAGAATGGGACAATGAGTGTAATTTCAAGACTGCCTGGAAGTGGAGCTCATGATGGCCTCCAGGACCCCTGTGCAGACTCATGCAGCAGAAGGGGCTTGCAGATTAAACAGCTGCAACTTCCTCAATCCAAGGCCTGGGCTGGCCACCCCAACTACCGACACCTTTACTGGAATCATTTGAAAAAAGGGAAGCAGTTTTGCATCTGTCAACCGGCGGCCACCTTCTTCCCTGGCTGTGCTCAAGCCACTGCATTGTGGACAGATTGTCACTCTTATTGTTCTGTCTGAACTGAGGTCTGGAATTCACCATCTCAGTCCTTCCACCTAGCTCCAAGGTGGAGGAATGATGCTCTGTGGCATCTCTTGATAAAGTTGCTCACTGGGTGGGGATACAGCGTTCAGCATTCAAGTTTAACTCACTGCAGAGACACAATTTTTCTGCTTCAAGAAACTTTATATGCCCCAGTACAGGGAATGCCAGGGCCAAAAAGTGGGAATGGGTGGGTAGGGGAGTGGGGGGAGGGTATGGGGGACTTTTGGGATAGCATTGGAAATGTAAATGAGGAAAATACCTAATAAAAAATATTAAAAAAAAAGAAGAGGAAAACGTGTTTGGGATGTATTGTATGAAAGAATCTACTTTCAATTAAAAAAAATAAAGAAATATGTATTTATTTTTAAAAAAAGAAACTACTATTAAAGAAATAGTTGTGCTGATGTTTTACACGTGAGTCTAGGGTCTGTCAGATCAGTGGTACTCTGTCCCTGAGCTATCCCAGAATATTCTTGGGAACTGTCTTATCAGAACCGGCCCTCCTACCCCCATGACATTCTCTTTCAAGGATTGTTAGAATCTACTTCACATCTATTGGGAACACGGAAACCCTAAGCAAAGGCAGAATAGCTAATGTTGTTAGCTTCTTCTCTGTTTGTATATGCTGTGATAAATTTAATGAACATATATATGTAAATACATCCAGATTTTATGGATTATTTATTGATTCTCTTCATCGCACAATAAAATCAAAATGGCCTAAATATAATGATATTTTTGCTATGAATTTTTGGCATGATAAGCTTGCTAATAATGCTGAGTTCATATTAGTTATGATCTTAAGTCATCAAGATGAATTATCAGGGAGCTGAGTTCCATATGATCTGTTCTATTATCTTAAGTGCTACAAATTGGAATGAGGATTCCAGAGAAATGTAATATTGAAATTTCATAATCACAGCAGATGATGATGGAAGAGAAGTAATAAAAAATCCAATCATTTGGTTCTTAGAGCCACTATATTCTTTTAACCTATGGTTAAAAGAATATACAAGGAAAGAATATGCAAAATTATGTTCAGAGTCTTAACTTTCAGTTTTCCTAGATACTACCAAAAAGTGGCAAGAATGAAAATATGTCAGTTTCATAATATAGGAAAAGAAAAGGAAACCGTTTTGTTGTTGTTGTGGTTGTTGTTAATTGTTGTTTGTTTTGATTTTCTTTTTGAGGTCAGGTCACTTCATAGGAAATTACTTCACACCCATGTTAATACTATTTTCAGTTCTTGAACTTGGTCCCTTTGGACATTTATAATAACTGTACATTCCAAGTTCACATGATTTTAATTACACTATACTATAAACAAATTCAAGCAGTGGGGTTGGGAGGACGGCTCAGTGACTAAGTGTACATTTTGCTTTTGTAAAGGACTCTGGTTGGGTTTTCAGCACCCACATGCTAGTGCCCAGTCATATGTAATTCTAGATTCAGAGGATTTAATTCCCCTTTGGCCTCTGTGGGCACTGAACTGAAGTGATATGCTTACAAAAATACAGGCAAAAGTCATATATGTACAATAAAAATATTCAAGCCTGAAAATTATTTTGATTTGTTTCTACTGACACCAAAGAAAATAAGGTTTTCAATATTAAAAGTTAAAGCTACAAGATTTCCACATTGGTAGCAACACATTTCTCTTCTAATTCAGCTGTTCAATACAGCCTGATATGAACCCGGGCTGCTATGATTGAGGAATTGTGAACTCTGTTCTAATTGTTTTAAGAAGCAGAGGAATCAAATTCTGCATAGCTGACCAAAGAATCCTAAAGCCATGCTTTTCATATTTTAGCTCCAGAATAACTTATCTCCTATTCTTTTTAAGTTGAGAGTTCTGTCTTTGCATTAACCCTGGAGACTGGAATTTTCAGTGAGGGCAGTGAACAAGGAAATGCA
Organism: Mus caroli; assembly: GCF_978045245.1. Lineage (NCBI taxonomy): Eukaryota > Metazoa > Chordata > Mammalia > Rodentia > Muridae > Mus > Mus caroli. The sequence goes on from NW_028227258.1 coordinate 112,149,847, forward strand.
GAGGATGCAGGATGGAAATATCTCAAGGTGAAATTACTTGTGAAAGCCGGCAGAGAGAAAAAACAAGTTGGCCCTTAGATTTCTCAGCTCAGTAATTCGGAGGCTGGGAGTGCTGGGCACCAAGTCAGGGAGTTCCATGATAGGGCAGGAGGATGGTGAGTTTAACATTAAAATGAGTTTGGAGTGCATAAAAGGGAGTTTAACGTGTTTGTCAGTAAGTGCGAGACATTATAAGCCAGAAAGAAGATTTGCAAAGTCAATAGGCATTTTCAAGCCACCAGTTAATGCTCTCATTTTGAAGAACTTTTAAGAAAGTAATACATCCTAGCTATAAAAATTCAGTGTTTCTAAGGACCCAAAATGTGGAGTTTTAGCCCATTAGATTCATAACATGAGTGTTTAATTATGAGAGTTGTGGTCTTTAAATGATGTTTACCAACAAATGAAACAAATTTATTATTTAGGAAATCTGTTGGTTTTGGTAAGGCGTAGTCATAGGGTGTTCTGAGGACAGGAATTCTGAAGTATGAAGGCTGCAGTTTCCTTGTGCTGGTCGGATAAGCACCCCATCCTTTTGATGACTTTGCTAGCAGTAATGAGTGAATGACTTTGAATTATACGAAGGTTAATTAACTGGTCATTCCTGATGAGAGCATAGCTCTATTGTGGGTCATTTGTGAGACATGGTAAATGCATGGCAGATTGAACTTGACATTCCTGTCTCAAGCCATCCTTTGTTTTGTTCACAGCTCTGAATACAGTTCCTGATGCATTTTTGCCTGCTGCCATGTGTATAAATTAACCAAGTCTAAAGTGGTTGGATGAATATAGAGGTTAGATAGGTTAAATCTATTCGCAGGTGCACATTTCTAGAGACAACTAGGATTGGAATGTCTCCAATGGGGGGATTATGTCTCTAAGGAGGCCCTGTAGTAACAGCAAATAAACAGTAATTGGGGGTAGAAGTTACATAAAACATGAACCATTAGCAAAAAAGGAAAAGGCCAAAAAGTCCTGAAGGATTTTTTTTTTTTTTGTAAATGATAAGAAAGTAACTATGACTTCTCTGAGGGAACCAAGTTGGCTGAATGTGATCTTAATCCCTCTCTCTGTTCCCCCAATCCTCAGTCTCACCCTTAGCTCTGCAGTAGGAATACCTTCTGCAGCCCTCTCTGCCCTCTGCCCTCCTCTTTTGTTAAACCCAGCAGTTCTTCCCCTCCTAAATCCTCATCTCCAGCAGGTAATCTCAGCAAAGCCAAAGGGCACTCCTACCAGGGAAGGAGGTAGGCCACCTGGGAATCTTTCCCTTTTTTTGCTCTTCCAGGATCAGTCCTTCAATTCCATCCCAGACTCAGGAGTATACCAGGTGCAGTCTTATCCCTTTCCTCTCCATGCCCAGTGGATCACAAAAATCTCTTCCAATCGTTCTTCTGCCATCTTATCTCATTATCCTAGCCTCTACTACCAGTAGACATTCCCTGTGAACCCACCAGCAGGGCTGGTCAGGGGAAGAGGTAAGTTAACTAAAGACCATCACCTCTCCCTCCTCTCCTCTTAATTCAGTCTTCCAGGCTTATCCCTAGCTCTGCAGAAGAATACCTTGCAGCATCCTTCATTCTAAGCATCCTGCCCATGATTCCCCAGACCTTCCCCTCCTTTTTTTCCCTAAAACTTCATTTAATATTAAATTATAAACAGTTTATTAGATTACAAATGTTACTTGAAAATTTCATTAACAATGGCTGCTTGCAATTCCAACAAATAAATGCATATTTTTCTATGGTCAAGCACTCATCTTTTTCCATAAAAGTTAATTTTTTAACTTATTTTTTTAATTAGGTATTTTCTTCATTTACATTTCAAATGCTATCCCAAAATTCCCCAAGACCCTCCCCCCCACTCCCCTACCCACCCACTCCCACTTCGTGGCCCTGGCGTTCCCCCATACTGAGGCATATAAAGTTTGCAAGACCAAGGGGCCTCTCTTCCCAATGATGGACTACTAGGTCATCTTCTGATACATATGCAGCTAGAGACACAAGCTTTGGGGGGTACTGGTTAGTTCATATTGTTGTTCCACCTATAGGGTTGCAGACCCCTTTAGCTCCTTGGGTACTTTCTCTAGCTCCTCAACTGGGTACCCTGTGTTGCATCCAATAGCTGACTATGAGCATCCACTTCTGTGTTTGTCAGGCCTCAACATAGCCTCACAAGAGACAGCTACATCAGGTTCTTTTAAGCAAAATCTTGCTGGTGTATGCAATGGTATCAGCATTTGGAGGCTGATTATGGAATGGATCCCTGGGTATGGCAGTTTCTAGATAGTCCATCCTTTCATCTCAACTCCAAACTTTGTCTCTGTATCTCCTTCCATGGGTGTTTTGTTCCCAATTCCAAGAAGGGGCAAGTGTCCACACTTTGGTCTTCATTCTGCTTGAGTTTCATGTGTTTTGCAAATTGTGTCTTGTGTCTTGGGTATTCTAAGATTCTGGGCAAATATCCACTAATCAGTGAGTACATATCATGTGAGTTCTTTTGTGATTAAGTTACTTCACACAGGATGATGCCCTCCAGGTCCATCCATTTGCCTAGAAATTTCATAAATTCATTGTGTTGAATAGCTGAATAGTACTCCATTGTGTAAATGTATCACATTTTCTGTATCCATTCCTCTGTTGAGGGGCATCTGGGTTCTTTCCAGCTTCTGGCTATTATAAATAAGGCTGCTATGAACATAGTGGAGCATATGTCCTTCTTACCAGTTGGAACATCTTCTGGATATATGCCCAGGAGAGGTATTGTGGGACCCTCCGGTAGTACTATGTCCAATTTTCCGAGGAACCACCAGACTGATTTCCAGAGTGGTTGTACAAGCTTGCAATCCCAACAACAACGGAGGAGTGTTCTTTCTCCACATCCTTGTCAGCATCTGCTGTCACCTGAGTTTTTGATCTTAGCCATTCTGACTGGTGTGAGGTGGAATCTCAGGGTTGTTTTGATTTGCATTTCCCTGAAGATTAAGGATGCTGAACATTTTTTTCAGGTGCTTCTCAGCCATTCGGTATTCCTCAGGTGAGAATTCTTTGTTTAGCTCTGAGCCCCATTTTTTAATGGGATTATTTGATTTTCTGGAGTCCACCTTCTTGAGTTCTTTATATACATTGGATATTAGTCCCCTATCTGATTTAGGATTGGTAATGGTCCTTTCTCAATATGTTGGTGGCCTTTTTGTCTTATTGACAATGTCTTTTGCCTTACAGAAGCTTTGTAATTTTATGAAGTCCCATTTGTTGATTCTCCATATTACAGCACAAGCCATTGCTGTTCTATTCAGAAATGTTTCCCCTGTGCCCATATCTTCGAGGCTTTTCCCCAGTTTCTCCTTTATAAGTTTCAGTGTCTCTGGTTTTATGAGGAGTTACTTGATCCACTTAGATTTGACCTTAGTAAAAGGAGATAGGAATGGATCAATTCACATTCTTCTACACAATAACCACCAGTTGTGCCAGCACCATATGTTGAAAATGCTGTCTTTTTTCCACTGGATGATTTTAGCTCCCTTGTCAAAGACCAATTGACCATAGGTGTGTGGGTTCATTTCTGGGTCTTCAATTCTATTCCATTGGCCTACTTGTCTGTTACTATACCCATACCATGTAGTTTTTATCACAATTGCTATGTAGTACAGCTTTAGGTCAGGCATGGTGATTCCACCAGAAGTTCTTTTATCCTTGAGAAGAGTTTTTGCCATCCTAGGTTTTTTGTTATTCCAGATGAATTTGCAAATTGCACTCTCTAACTCAGTGAAGAATTGAGATGGAATTTTGATGGGGATTGCATTGAATCTGTAGATTGCTTTTGGCAAGATAGCCATTTTTACTATATTGATCCTGCCAATCCATGAGCATGGGAGATCTTTCCATCTTCTGAGATCTTCTTTAATTTCTTTCTTCAGAGACTTGAAGTTCTTATCATACATATCTTTCACTTCCTTAGTTAGAGTCACGCCAAGGTATTTTTATATTATTTGTGACTATTGAGAAGGGTGTTGTTTCCCTAATTTCTTTCTCAGACTGTGTATTCTTTGTGTAGAGAAAGGCCATTGACTTGTTTGAGTTAATTTTATATCCAGCTACTTCACCGAAGCTGTTTATCAGGTTTAGGAGTTCTCTGGTGGAATTTTTAAGTTCACTTATATATACTATCATATCATCTGCAAAAAAGTGATATTTTGACTTCTTTCTTTCCAATTTGTATCCCCTTGATCTCCTTTTGTTGTCAAATTGCTCTGGCTAGGATTTCAAGTACTATGTTGAATAGGTAGGGAGAAAGTGGCCAGCCCTGTCTAGTTCTTGATTTTAGTGGGATTGCTTCCAGTTTCTCACCATTTACTTTGATGTTGCCTACTGGTTTGCTGTAGATTGCTTTTATCGTGTTTAGGTATGGGCCTCAAAATCCTGATCTTTTGACTCCAATTCCTGATATTTCCAATACTTTTATCATGAATGGGTGTTGAATTTTTTGAAATGCTTTCTCCACATCTAACGAGAGGATTATGTGTTTTTTGTCTTTGTGTTTATTTATATAGTGGATTACGTGATGGATTTCTGTATATTATACCATCACTGCATCTGTGGAATGAAACCAACTTGGTCAGGATGGATGATTGTTTTGATGTGTTTTTGGATTCGGTTAGCAAGAATTTTATTGAGTATTTTTGCATTGATATTCATAAGGGAAATTGGTCTGAAGTTCTCTATCTTTGTTGGATCTTTCTGTGGTTTAGGTATCAGAGTAATTATGGCTTCATAGAATGAATTGGGTAGAGTACCTTCTGCTTCTATTTTGTGGAATAGTTTGTGAAGAACTGGAATTAGATCTTCTTTGAAGGTCTGATAGAACTCTTCTGGTTCTGGGCTTTTTTGGGGGAAGGACTATTAATGACTGCTTCTATTTCTTTAGGGGATATAGGACTGTTTACATCATTAATCTGATCCTGATTTAACTTTGGTACCTGGTATCTGTCTAGAAATTTCTCCATTTCATCCAGGTTTTCCATTTTGTTTAGTATAGCCTTTTGTAGAAGGATCAGATGGTGTTTTGGACTTCTTCAGGATCTGTTGTTATGTCTCCCTTTTCATTTCTGATTTTGTTAATTAGGATGCTGTCCCTGTGCCCTCTAGTGAGTCTGGCTAAGGGTTTATCTATCTTGTTGATTTTCTCAAAGAACCAGCTCCTCTTTGTTTGATTCTTTGAATAGTTCTTATTTCCATTTGGTTGATTTCCCTCCTGAGTTTGATTATTTCCTGCCATCTACTCCTCTTGGGTGAATTTGCTTCCTTTTGTTCTAGAGCTTTTAGGTGTGTTGTCAAGTTGCTAGTGTGTGCTCTCTCTAGTTTCTTTTTGGAGGCACTCAGAGCTATGAGTTTTCCTCTTAGAAATGCTTTCAGTGTGTCCCATAAGTTTGGGTATGTTGTGGCTTCATTTTCATTAAACTCTAAAAAGTCTTTAATTCTTTCTTTATTCCTTCCTTGACCAAAGTATCATTGAGTAGAGTGTTGTTCAGTTTCCATGTGAATGTTGGCTTTCTATTATTTATGTTGTTATTGAAGATCAGCCTTAGTCCATGGTGATCTGATTGGATGCATGGGACAATTTCAATATTTTTGTATCTGTTGAGGCCTGTTTTTTGACCAATTATATGGTCAATTTTGGAGAAGGTACCATGAAGCGCTGAGAAGAAGGGATGTCCTTTTGTTTTAGGATAAAATGTTCTGTAGATATCTGTTAAATCCATTTGTTTCATAACTTCTGTTAGTTTCACTGTGTCCGTGTTTAGTGTCTGTTTCCACGATCTGTCCATTAGTGAAAGTGGTGTGTTGAAGTCTCCCACTATTATTTTGTGAGATGCAATGTATGCTTTGAGCTTTACTAAAGTTTCTTTAATAGATGTGGCTGACCTTGCATTTTGAGCATAGATATTCAGAATTGAGAGTTCATCTTGGAAGATTTTACCTTTGATGAGTATGAATTGCCCCTCCTTGTCTTTTTTTTAAATTTTTAATATTTTTTATTACGTATTTTCCTCAATTACATTTCCAATGCTATCCCAAAAGTCCCCCATACTCCCCCCCCCACTTCCCTACCCACCCATTCCCATTCTTTTGGCCCTGGCATTCCCCTGTATTGGGGCATATAAAGTTTGCAAGTCCAATGGGCCTCTCTTTCCAGTGATGGCCGACTAGGCCATCTTTCGATACATATGCAGCTAGAGACAAGAGCTCCGGGTTACTGGTTAGTTCATCATGTTTTTCCCCCTATAGGGTTGCAGATCCCTTTAACTCCTTGGGTACTTTCTCCAGCTTCTCCATTGGGAGCCCTGTGATCCATCCAATAGCTGACTGTGAGCATCCACTTCTGTGTTTGCTAGGCCCCGGCATAGTCTCACAAGAGACAGCTATATCTGGGTCCTTTCAGCAAAATCTTGCTAGTGTATGCAATGGTGTCAGCGTTTGGAAGCTGATCATGGGATGGATCCCTGGATATGGCAGTCTCTAAATGGTCCATCCTTTCATCACAGCTCCAAACTTTGTCTATGTAACTCCTTCCATGGGTGTTTTGTTCCCAATTCTAAGAAGGGGCATAGTGTCCACACTTTGGTCTTCATTCTTCTTGAGTTTCATGCGTTTAGAAAATTGTATCTTATATCTTGGGTATCCTAAGTTCCTTGTCTTTTTTGATAACTTTGGGTTGGAAGTTGATTTTATTTGATATTAGAATGGCCAGACCTTCTCCTCCTTCTCACCTTTCCCAACTCATTGTTATTTCCCAGCTCACACTCAGCTGTACCCCCTGCTAACCCACAAGTCACTCCTACCAGGGAACCCTGTAGGCTGACTAAAACTTCACCTCTTTCTGTTTCCCCAGTTCTAATGCTTTAGTCTTACCCCTAGCTTTTCAAAAGAACACCTGGTGCATCTTTCCCTTCTCACTTCTGTGAAAGCTTTGAAATCAGCAATTTACCACCTTTATTAAGTGTTAGCTCTCAATATCTAGAAATACATTTTACCTGAAATCCACAAGAAATTTTTACCAGACAACACAGTCATCACACTCTTCTAAAACCCAGAGAAAAACAAAAAGTACCAAAAGATGCTCTGACATTCCACAAAGACACTTGTTCAACTATCTTCATTAGCTGCTTTATCCATAATAGCCAGAAACTGGAAACAACCTAGATGTCCCTCCACTGAAGAATGGATAAAGAAAATACAGTGTATCTACACAATGCAATACTATTCAGCTATTACAAAATCAAAAAACACAAACAAAAAACAAAACAAAAACAAAACAAATCAGACATCATGAATTTTTCAGGGAAATGGAGAGAACTTGAGAATATCATTCTGAGTGAGGTAACCCAATCCCAAAAGGACATTCATAGTATGTACTCACTTGTCAGTGATACTAGCCATAAAGTACCGGTGCCATATTATACTCCACAGACACAAAGAGGCTAAACAAGAAGGAAGGCCCCTAAAAGGAAGCTTGAATCTCACTTAGAATGGGGAATAAAATAGTTATAAGAGTCATAACAGTCATAAGAGGCAGATGGAGGAAAGGAACTTGGATAAAGGGGGGATGGGGAGTGGAATGGGTCATTTAGGATCAGATGTGGAGAAGGACAGGAGAGATGTCTGGATGGCCATGAAAATGAATGAAAATCTCCAGCTGATGAGGATAAGAAGGTTGAGAGCATCTCTAGGATGAGACAGAGACCTGGGATAAGAGAGGTGCCCAAATATCAATGGGGTTGACCTTATCTGTGAGTCACTACATTCACAATATAGAATCTGAAGGGGCCATGCCCTATAGCTCATCAGGAACCCCAGTGGAGCAAGAGAGACACCAACCCACTCACAAAACTTTCAGCCCAAAATTTATAAAAAATGTTGGCATCGGGGATGGAGTAAAGACTGAGGGAATGACCAACCAATGACTGGACCAACTTGAGACCCAACACATGGACAAACACAAAACCCTAAGACATTGATGATACTCTGTTATACTTGAAAACAAGAGCATGTTGTCCTCTAAGTGGCTCAACCCAGCAACTGACAGCCTGATACAGATACCCACAGTCAAACAGTGTATGGAGCTTGGGGAATCTTATGGAAGAATAGGAGGAAGTATTTCAGGTCTGAAGTGGATAAGAACTCCACAGGAAGACCAACAGAGTCAACTAACCTGTTCCCTTTGGGCTTTCAGAGCCTGAACCACCAATCAAAGGAATATATGGGCTGGACCTATGCCTCTTTTCTTTTATGTAGAAGATGTGCAGCTTGGTTTTCATGTAATTTTTGAAAAACTGGAATGGGAACTATCCTAAAAGCTGTTACTCCTAAAAACTGTTGCCTGTATGTGGGATATGTTCTTCTAGCTGGGTTTCTTTGTCTTGCCTCAGTTGGAGAGGAAGTACTTTGCTTTCCAGAGAGAGAGAGAGAGAGAGAGAGAGAGAGAGAGAGAGAGAGAGAGAGAGAGAGAGAGAGAGAACCATCTATACCAACCACTTTTGGGAAAACACCCAAAAGACAGGTTATCCTACCACAGAGACCCTTGCTCAACCATGTTCATTGCTGCTTCATTTGTAATACCTGCCAATCAGAAATAATCTAAACTTCCTCCAAGAGATGGATGAATAACAAAAATTTGTGGTATGTTTACACAATGGTAAATTACTCAGCTATTAAAAATTGACCTTATGAAATTTACAGGCAAATGGGGGAGAGGAGGTGGCTTTCAAAGAGGGAATGTGGGTTGAAAATCGACTAAATTTGAAGGGCATTTGATGGTTGGTATAATAATGTAGTGCAGTGCAAGCTTTCTAAAGTATGTGAAGGTGATACTAATGAAATCTCCAAATAGTGAGGGAGATAGCTCCCAGTTGGCTATCTATTGTTACCAAAAGAAGTTCTAGTTCCATGACTGGATTACATCCAATTGAATTGTTGGTTATAAGGGTCCCATGTAAATTCTCCTCAAATCCATGTTATTGCCAGTGGAATAGGCTTCTTTCCACATAATGATAACAAGGCTCCATTCCTGAAGACAAATATTACTTTTCATACCAAAAAGAACCAATAAAATGAGCCCTGATGTTATTCTGCTATACTCATAGATCACGGTCTTCTTCAGCCTTCATTAGGGAAGCTCCTTCTACAGTAGATGGAAACAAATATAGAGACTCAGAGTTGGACATCACACAGAAAGAGTCCTTGAAACACAGAGCTCTAAATAGGATGTCTCCATCAAATCCCTCAGGGCTCAGCAAACCACATGGATGAAGAGGCATAAGATATATAATGGCCAGAGGAGACAGAGTATACCAGAAGAACAAGGTAATCCAAATCAAATGTGTAAAGGTCATATGAATTCACAGAGCCTGTTGCAGCAAGCACAGGGCCTGTATGGGTCTGAACCAGGTCTTCTGCATTATATATTGTAGCTTTGAGTTTAGTGTTTTTATGGGACCCCTGTGTGTATGAACACGTGTGTCTCTCATGGTTGTGCCTTCTCTTGGGGCTCTTTTCCTTCTGTTAGTTTGCCTTGTCCAACTTTAATGTAATATTTTTAGTTTATCTTACGATATTTTTTTATATTTTTATTTTTTATTAGATAGTTTCTTCATTTACATTTCAAATGCTATCCCGAAAGTCCCCTATACCCTCCCCCCCACATATCTTATTATATTTTTACCTTGTTATATTTTGTTGTTGCCTCTTAGCCTGTTCTTTTCTAATGAGAGACAGGGATTGGATCAGATGGGTGAATGTTAGAAAGGATCTGGGAGGGAGAGGACACTGTAATCAGGCTATATTGCTCGAGGAAAAAAAATCTATTTCTAATAAAATGAGGAAAATAATGAGTACTTGAAAATGAAAGAAAGATAGAAAGAAAGAAAGAAAGAAAAAGAAAGAAAGAAAGAAAGAAAGAAAGAAAGAAAGAAAGAAAGAAAGAAAGAAAGAAAGAAAGAAAGAAAGAAAGAGCAAGCTACACTAAATACGGAGATGGGACAGATCCTGGAAGTAACTCTATTCAAATCCATACGTAGGTATGCGGAATGCAAAGAGTTCAAGTATCCAGTGTGTATGGCATTTACCAGTGGTGAACAATATTGGTCCCTAACTTCTTTATGATTTTGTCAAGAATTTGATCAGAATACAATTGTTTTGTTTTCCTTTAGCAAAGGCTTCCTTTTAGCATGCGATGAGATAAGGAAATAAACCTGTCCAGATGTGTGTCCTGATGTGCTCATTCCTGTTCCCCCTGAGAGTGAGTCAGGAGACCCACTGTAGCCCAGGGCAACACAGTGAGATGGTGTCTCACAAACAATCCCCAAGGCAGTGCAAATTCAGCTCCTATAGGACCTACCACGAGTCATATTCGTTCTCCCTGCAAATGCTTATATCTGCATGCTTTAATAAATTTAAAATGTATGTCTTTATGTAAAAAATCTCTAACAAATCATTTTGGAAAACTAAAACATGGGTTTTATTTTGTGCTATATAACATAATACATATAAATTGTCCTAAAGTATTTGAGATACTTGGGATTTTTAATTCTATCCAGATCATTATGTCTAACTGTAGCAACTCTATAAATGTTGAAAATGTCAACTCAGTTTAATGTGACAAAATGACACTTCATTAGAATCTGCTCTAACAAGGATTCTACCTTCTTTGTCTTATTGCCACAGCTGAACACAGAGATCATTTATTTTTATATTCCCTTTTCCTGGCAATAGCATAGGAAGCTAGCTGGCCAAGTGTGATAACTAAAGCATGTGCCTGTTGTATTAATAATTTCATGATTAGCTGTTTGGGGATTTATGGATATGTTGTAAGGAACTCAGATTGAAATAGAGACAGATACACTCCAGATAGGGTCAGGTGCCATGTGCTTTGTAAATATGAATAAGTTGTGTTCTTTGCCAAATTTTTTATTACAACTATAAATAGTCACATCCCATTGCTCAAGGATAATGCAAGGAAAGACAAATATGATTGGTTTATACAAATACATCCCTAGCAGTACTGCTATGAGGCAATGGTATTCATTTATGCTCTGTTTTATGAATAGATTTTTGGGTAACATGAGCAAATAAGAAACCTTTAGTAATTGTCTTAAGAACATTTCTGTTCTTACACACACACACGCACACACACACACACACACACACACACACACACACACACACACTTTAGCTAAGTCAGATCTATCCATTCACTGATGATTTCCAGACCTCTGTTATTATCTGACTTGACCTTACACTGGTTGTTGGTGCTAAGGTAGGATGGTAGTGCGTAGAGTTAACAACAGGGCTACTGTACTCCTTGTATTTCTGATCATTTCGGAGTCCAATGTTGATCGATAACTGTGTATTTTAGTGCAGGAGAAAAAAATGTTCCTGATATTCTAATGCTATCACTCAAAGCTCTAGAAAAAAAAACCAGTCCTTGGATAATCATAAACTACAATTTATTTTAAATCAACATCGAACATAACATGTGAAAAATATTATGCTCTTTGATTTTGACACATGAATTAGTTCATGGAAATATGTAAAATATTTATTAACTAGAACTAGTCTTAGGAAAGTTGTCAAATGAGTCTTACTGGGCAGAACCTATGGTCATTAATCCCACTAACATCTACATTACATAAAATGAGAGGAATTGGGAAGGAAAATACTTTGAGTGCAATAGTATGTGTGAAGACTGAGAAGATAGGGAATAGAGAGATGGCTCAACAGCTCTTGTAGTTTTTGGAGAGAACCCAGGCTTGGATCTCAGCACCCATAGATTACTTAGAACTATCTGATGCTTCAATTCCAGGGATCCAATGCCCTCTTTTAGCCTCTGCAGAAACCAGGAATGCATGCAACATACACACACACATACACACACACACACACACACACACACTACCCACATACATAAAAAAAAATAAATCTATAAGAAAAAAATGAGAAGAGAGGGGTCTAAGAAGATGAGTCAGAAAAGCTTGCCATGCAAGCATGAAGAATTGAAGTCACAGCATCCACCTAGAAAGTCAGATGCTCCAGAACATGCCTGTAACCCTTGAAAATGGAAAGGCAGGAGGGAGAACATCTAGGGCCTTCTGGATAGCCAGTGTAGTCAACCTTGCAAGATGCGTTCAGGAATGGAGCCTGCCCAACACTAAGGTAAAGAATATTACAGAGAGACATCTGACATTTTCCTCTGACCTACACACATGAGTATACACACATGTGTGTGCATTAGCCCCTACCCCCCATCCCCCCACACACATAATGAGAATACTGTTGCCTGCCAGATGTAAGCCATATCATTGGAGTGCCTAATTAGATCATTTGGGTGGTCTCTCAGCATGAATTGAGCACAGCAGGTCAACCAGAGACTGTAATATTTTATTTTTAGTATTATTTTAAAGACTGATAAAATAGATGAGTAATTCTTGTTTAAACTCTGCCAACAGCAAGGTAAATATTGTAATAAAACAGTTTCTCTGTATTATGAGGAAATTTAAAATGCAAATTTTATAACAAATGTAGGACACAGGAATCAATAAATTTCCTGCTTAATCCTGACCTTTCATGTTCTTACTTGCAACCCCCTGATTGTTAGAATAAAGCCAGGTAAGTCCATGCATGTGAAGAAGGTGAACCCTACTAGGTATGGACCAACTCATTGGAAGGCACGGTGACAGACTGTGTCCTAAGGTTTAAGTTTATCCTTAGATACTAGAATAAGGCTAATGTCATATGTATGGTTTGGAAAGAATCAACAGAATGGAAAGGTCTGCCAGAGGCCACTGGGATGAATCACAAAACAATTTGTTGAGTCCTCCAAAAGGATTAACAACCAGGATGGCATAAGAACTCCTATTTTAAGACTTCCATTAGCAGCTGTGAAGATCTGTCCTATATAGCAGTTTACACTCTTTAATAGATCTTATATCATTAGCTTCTTCACTTGTAGCATTTCCTTCTCTTTGTAAGAATTTATCTCTGCTGTATATAAAGCAAGAACTAAAGGCATTTCTATTAAGTTTTCTTGTTAAATCAGCAAGAAAGCTGGAAAAAAGATTTTGACCTTACACATTTTTTGTTGTTGTTCAAAAGTATATTTAGCTGCCTGGTTTAAGAGGCTTGTATTCACAGAGAAATTTTATTTGCACACAGTAAAGTTATTAACACACAAACTGTTGATTAAGCGTTTTGTAATAGCTACCATTGTTCAAGGACTCTTATTTTCTGAGTAAACAGTGAGAAGTGGGGTGTGCTATAGTTGTTAAGTGTTAGTCAGACTCAGCTAGGAGGCTTTGGGTCTCAAAACTAGAAACATTCTTTGACATTTTTGCAATGCACTGTAGCCCATGATAGAGTTCTCTCCAATAGCACACGAAATTATTACTGGCCCTTCTGGGGCTTGGCCTATAAAATATTTGGTTTTGCATTTAACCAGTCTTCTAGGGAATAAGTGATAGATGCTATTCATCTATTTATCACCCATCTGCATCTATCTATATCTATCATCACTGTCATTTATATCTGTAGCTATCATTTATCTATATCTATCTATATCTAGTACCTACTGATCAATCAAACTTTCTATGTTCTTTTTATGTTCTATCATCTATGTATCTATCTATGTATCTATCCACCTATCTCTATCATCCATCACCTATCTATAATTTATCTTATTTGAATTGTCTATATCATCTATATTTATCTATGTATCTATCTCCTTTCTATTATCAATCTATCTATAATCTATTTATCTTATTTAAGTGTGTGTGTGTGTGTGTGTGTTCTCCTGTGCATTTGTTGGTCAAATGCACCTCTAATGTCTTTCCTCAGGATGTCATAAACCTTTTGTTTTGTTTGTTTGTTTGATTGTTTGTTTTGTTTTTTGTTTCTGTTACTGGGCTGGATCTGCCAATTTGGCTATCCTGATTGTCCAATGAACACCAGGGATATGCATGTCTTCATGTCCCCTGCATTGTGATTACCATCACACACCATCACAGCAGGCTTTTTAAATGTGAATTCTTGGAATGGAACCTCCATCCTCATTCTGCAATACAGACACTTTATCAACCGAGTGACCTCCCAGATTAAGACATGTGTGTTATGATAATGTGCCTTCTGAGCCTAATTCTGGGCATCATCTTGACATCTTGATGGGGATTAGTTATGTGGGAAGATCTGTCTTAGTATGGAAAGGTCATTTCTTAGGCAGGGAGTCCTGGACTAGTACATATTCTTTCACTCTGCATTCTGACTATGGAACTGTGTGACTTTTCAACTGCAGGTATGCCATCCGGGTTTCTGCAGCCTTGACTTCCCTACTGTGATGGGCCTTGAACTATAAGACAGAACAGGACTTTCTCCTTTAAATTACTTTATAGCCATATTTTGTCTCAGTAGCACAAAAGTAACTGAAACATAAGGTGGTGGAAACAATTTGCATCTGCACTCAGATATGATAGGGGAAATTATTTTTTTAGAGTAGTGATTGATAATTATAGCGCTGAGTCTTGAAGACTTGACCTGAATTTTTTTTTCCCTGCACTTTGGTCACTGATTGTCCCATTGGTTGTATACATTTACCTTTAGTGTGACTGCTTTTAGATTCTACAGAGCAATTCTACAAATTAATTTTAAGTTTAGTAGATAGATAAGGAATAGATTGATTAATGAATAGATAGATGATAGATATAGATAGATATAAATAATTGATAGAAAGTTATAGATAAATGGTAGGTAGATGATAGATACAGGTAGATATATAGAGATTATAAATAAATATGTGGTATATTACATATTATTTTGTCAAATGCCTGGGAGTTTTCCATATAAATCACTAACAAGGATTCATCTTCAGGAGTTTTCAGTCCCATGGAAAAGTTAAAAGTATAGAGGAATTTTAACCCAGCAGCATGGTTGCTCTGGGAAGGGATCACATCCAAAGACCTTCTAGGTCTGTGTTATCCATCTGGGATTCAGATTCACTTTTAACCCCAAGAGACACAGTCAAGCAGATCACTGAGTTCAAAGCTAGCCTGATATAGAGCAAGTTCTAGGTACAGAAAATCCCAGGTTCAGGTGTGGTTGTACATGCCTTTAATCCTAGCAATTAGTCAGTTCTGTTCAGTTAGCTCAGGAGGCAGGGCAATAGAGTTGAGTTTGTTTCATCCAGCCCATTGCAGGTTGGCAGAATCAGTTGAAGCCAGAGAATAAGAAGGATCCAGAAGATTAAAACAGATTGCTAGAGCTAGTCTGAGGCCAAACAGAGCAAAAAGTCAGAAGCTGAGAGAAGTCAGATTGACTCAGTCAGTTTGGAAAGGAATTTGAGCTATAACAACTGAATTGAAACAGCCAGAACCAGAGTTCAGAAAGAACTAGAAAGGGTGTGATTATTCAGCAGTAAGTCTTTGGAGAAGACAAAGTACACTAGTGGGTGAACAAAAGATACTTTGCACAGAGGACATTTCAGGTTGATGAAACTTTGTGGCAAGTAACACTTTTTCCAGAATAGAATTTTTTTTATGACTAATGGTCAGATTGTGTAGGCTAAGATCAAAAATTATTATTCTTATACTACCATGCAACTAGGCAACAGATAGCTGTAATCACTTAAGCAACTATGACACTAAGAATATATTGGTGCTTGGTTTTTAGTACTGCTAAAAAAATAAATTGAGTATAATTATCAGTGTCTGAATTTTGTGATCTCACACATTTAATGCAGTCTACAAAATATACTTCCCCACCCACTGTAATTTTATTTAGTGTTTCCTGTAATCTTGCATATTATTTAAGATAAGCACACAACAGAGAACTGTTTTGCCAATATCATGATGTATGAATTTTTACAGAAGCCTATGGAATGGACTGAGTCAAAGTGGTTTTTCTTTATAAGTCATTGACACTATGCTAGAATAAAATCTGAAAAGAGGTCCCAAGCTTAATGTATTTATATAATGTAATTAGTGTTATGCATTGGTGTGTGGGATCCTAGGTTAAGAATCAACTTTAAAACAACGTTCCTCCATAGCTGCTTCATGGTATACCACCAGCTCAGCAGAGAGAATGTGTGCTGTGCAAAGCATGAGCAGGCTTGAAAGTCATTGAAGATGGCCACCTATGTCTTGACTGTCAGTGTATAAAACCAGAAAATGAAAATATAGGTCTTTGGTTAGTGGTTGAAATGATATCTGAAGCAAATCTCTGCTACTGTGTTTATTTAATAACAAAATGAGTCTTATTATAAAAGCTAGCAGTGATAATTCAGTAAGATAGATTTTCATGAATTAAGTAATTAGGCATTAAAGTGCTTGCTGGGCAAGCATGGGGAACTGAGTTTTTGTCCACAGCATTCATGTGAATAGCCAGATATGCTATTTCATATTAGTAATCCCAGGGCTGGTCATGTAAACTGGTGAACTCCAGGTTCATTGAGATCTGTTGCCTCAAAATGTAAAGTTGACTGTGATTGAAAATGTCCAGTGTTGACTTCTTCCCTCTTCAGGATGCATACTGACACCTGAGTAGTTATGTATGCCCCACCCACCCACATACACCCATCTGCAAACATCTGTAGTACATACGGTGTTTTATTCTAAGTAGCAGAATAGAATGCTTGTGACGAAAAAATAAATATGCTGATACCTATATAGTAAGAACAGATTCTCAAGCTTTGTGCTAGCTGCTTATTAACATTCTATAAAGCTACTACAAGTTCAGGTCTGATGACAGATCGCAGGTTCCTCCAACCATTATCTTTCACATTATGTTATGACATATTGTCTTTTTGTATCAATATTGTATCTGTGATTGTCATTGTGGGTGGTTCATAAGATTAAAAGATCTTTTATCATTCTTTTTTTGAGATTGTATTTTAACAGCAACATTTTGACATATTTGTGCAGGTATTGAGGCAGAAGTACAATTTGTGACATTTGACTCTCTCATACCATGTGTGTGCCAGGAATCAAACTAAGGTCCTCAGGCTTGGCAGCAATCACCCTTAGCTACTGCGCCATCTCACCATCCCAGCTCTAAGAACAATAACAGTTGTCCTGGGCTAGAGAGATGGCTCAGTGGCTAAGAGCACTGTCTGTTTTTCTGGAGACTCAGAATTCAGTTCCTAGTACTCACACCAAGAAGTTCAGAAAGATCTGCAATTCCAGCACCAAGGGAACCTATACCCTTTTCTTGCATACCCAGGTATCCACAAACATGTACATACACTTATAAACTTGCTACACACACACACACACACACACACACACACACACACACACACACACACTAAATAAAATCTTAAAAAGTTGCTGTCCTATGTAAAATCTAACGTATTGGGATGGAATTAGCATTTTCCATTTAAAATCTTTATTTATTTTCTTCTGTATCTGCATGTATCTATGTATGTATATGCCAGATATGTGTGGAGGCCTGAGGTGTTCAGAAGAGAACATAAAATCTACTGGACATGGAGTTCCTGCCAATGTGGGTGTTAGGAAAGAGCACTAGTCTTCAGGAAGAGCAGGAAGTGCTCTGAACTACTGAGCCATCTCTATATCTTACAGAGTATTTCATAAGCAGAGATGAAAAACAAGAATATTTCTATGTAGCAGATGAAGTGTTAAAAATAAAAGAGGCAGTAGAAGAAAGCATCCTCCCACAGCAAGACAGATCCTTGGGTTGACCAGAAGTACAGGTCTGTGGCATCTTTGTTCCTTAACCTATTTAGCCAAATCTTAGGACACACAGTAAAAGACAATACACTCTCTGCACTGCAAGAGAAGACTGAGGACATCACTGTCCCTTTCTTCCTGTATGTGCTCACAACTCGAAATAATCAATAATGGACAAATCAGGCAATACTGTTCAATTAGCCACACAAGAATATACCAATTCATGAAATCACAGGCATTCTGAACATTGGGTCAAAGTTTATGTACCTGCTCTGAAGTTTTCATGAAACTTCTTTAGGTAAGTTGACTATTTAGATACTGAGATATTTGAACAAAAATTAGAAGGTTTTTATTTTTTTTTAAAGAAAATTTTGGGTGAGGTTTGAATTTGACTGAGCGTAAATAATGTTCAAGCAATTGGTGCATTTGCATGCTAATATTTCACGGTTACATCTGCTTCTAAATTTCCACTTCAGTAATGGGATAATATTCA
The DNA here is from genome assembly GCF_978045245.1 of Mus caroli. Classification (NCBI taxonomy): domain Eukaryota; kingdom Metazoa; phylum Chordata; class Mammalia; order Rodentia; family Muridae; genus Mus; species Mus caroli. The sequence goes on from NW_028227258.1 coordinate 112,168,104, forward strand.
TGGGGTTTTCTTTTAGGTTGTGCCAATTCTATCGCTATTCAGACTAAGGCTTTCTTGGCAGCTGTAAATTCTATTTTCATTTAATCCTTCCCATATATTTGCAGTACTCCTCTAGCCTGTGGCAAATCTGTAGAACCTTTCCTGTGCAGAGCCTAAGTTCAAGCTTTCTTGGAATGTTTGTCTAGTTCTTTCCAGTGCTATTTAGAGTGTTTGGTCCTTGTGCTCTGTGATATTATTTCTCTCCTTTCCTTCACATTCTATTAAAGGTTGAGGACTAAGATTTTATATGGTCAAGAAATTCTTTACCAAACATTTATGTGAAATACACAAGCAAGCCAACTAATTAGCCAATAATAAAGCCAGAATACTGGTTATATGTGACTTTGTATGAATAAAGAATAATTTTTTGAGGAGCTGGGAAGTCAGTGTCTTGATCTACATGAGAAACATACCCAAGTGTATGTTTTAACAATGGTAGAAATATATCAAGCTGTGTATTTGCTTACTGGACAATTTCAACACATTATGTTTTAAAGTTAAAAAAAAAACAAAGTTTAAAAGGAAAGAAAAGAAAAGAAAAAGGTACTAATATTACCCATCTACAGTATCATTTTAGAGTTGCAGTCTAATTTTGATGTCGTTGCTTCTAAAGTAAATGAAAAGAAACCAAGTCACAGGGTAAAGCCCATGGAAGGCGAGGAGCTGGAAATCACATCACCACCGGAGATAACCAAAACAAGAGGAAGGTATTAATCACTGTAGCGCTCCAGCACTTGCTTTTCTGGCTCGGTTATCCACACTCAAGCTGCCACCACTTTTTAAATCCGTTGCCATCCTGAATATAAAACAACACCTGGGAAAACAGGCAACACGCAGCAACAGCTGTGATATTTGGCATAGAAGAGAGGAAGAAAGCAGAGATAACAGCGAGGAGCAAAGTAGCTCTAACTCTGGGCCAAGTATCATCCACAAGCCCAATAGTAGGTGGGGACTGCACGCCGGAAGGACCCTCTAGTACCCTTGCCTCAGTCCAGACATACCAAGGAAATTTCAGCACAGTGAGTCCAAGTCAAATCATGCACGTACGAACATCAGTCAAACTCTGTCTTGTGAACATTTGTCCAAGATCTCAGTACCCAAAATTATCCCTGCATGCTAAACCTATTACCTTAAGGTTTTCTAAGTAGTGAGCTGGTGCAGCAAACCTCGGAAGATAGAACTTTGCAGGACCACTCACAGCCTTCACAGTTTCTTTGCACTTGCCAACAGTCTTAGGTAGTCTGGGTGGAACATCTCTGAGCTTTACATCTGTGTGCTTGCTGAAGTCATGCCAAACAAAGGGCACCAAAGCTCTCTTTGGGAATTTGGGGCAGTGTGTGTGAACACCAAAGGAATATGATATAGGGAGTCTAGATAGAGTCATTATTGCCAATAGTAAGAATATATTTATAACGGTAACTACTCCAAACACTCCTAGTTTTCTCTGAATGATTTCTAATACACACACACACACACACACACACACAAAAAAAAAAAAAAAAAAAAACACCAGGCAAATATAAATCAAGCAAATCTCCCAAAACCAATCCAGTGCTTGGGAAATATAGAAAACTAGATTTTTAGCAAGAAGCAATGTTAATAATGAACAGAATAATATATTGACAAATGATTTAAATTCTCTAGCGAGAAGAGGCTATTATATTGTGTTTCAAGAAACAGTCTTTTGTAAGATAAGAACCACGTGACAAAATTAGAAAGCAAAACTCTCAAATTCCCTACAAAGTAGATTTTTGACGAGTTTTTCTTGGATGAGTCCATCAGCCAACTCTAGAATGTGCCTAGGAAACCAAAGAACAAATGTTGTGGTTTTATACCATAGGTAGAGAAAGAACATGACTTTCAGCAAGAATTTGTAAAAACAGATTACACATTCACAAAAATGTATATGTGTTTCTATAAATTGAAACTGATTATCATAACATGCATGACGAAAAGTTTAAAATAATCATTCAAAACAGATGACTAGGATTCGTATTCAGTTAGAAATTTAAGACTATAAATCTAAGTGAATTCTGGAAAAAGGGAGATTATTGAGAATCGATAAATTATATATGCTACTCATAAAGATTGACTGTCATGGCAGAAGACTTGAGATGGGGTGACTTATAAAGAAAAGAAATTCATCTTGCCTCTTGGTTCTGGAGGCTGGGAAGTCTATGAGGATGGTGCTAGAGAGAGGACTGTGTGCTGGTTTGTTTGTTTGTTTGTTTGTTTGTTTTAAATAATTTTTATTAGGTATTTTCTTCATTTACATTTCAAATGCTATCACGAAAGTCCCCTATACCCTCCCCCCACCCCACCCACTCCCACTTCTTGGCCCTGGTGTTCCCCTGTACTGGGACAGAGTGGTGAGGAAGGCTAGCCAGATCAAGAAAGGATTCCTACTTCAAAAGAATAAGATAGAAGAGCAATTGTGGAAGATTCAGAACATCAAGTTTACACCTCCACAGGCATGGACACACAGTGTCCCCACATATATGTGAACATGAAAACACGTGTGCAAATCGTACACACGAACTCATGAAAAGAAAGCCAAAAAAAAAAGCCAAAAAACTGAATTTCTTTCCTGTCTGTCCATCTGTGTATCCGTGTGTATCTGTCTTTCTGCCTGTCTTCCCATGCCTTCAGTTGCAGTCCTGAGGATTGAATCTAGGGCATCACATTGCCCCTGTTGGGAGAGGTCTCTACTGAGCTTCCACACCTCAACTCTGGATTATCCCTTGAGTACTTTCATACCTTGGCATCGTGAAACTGGAATCTCAATGGCACTTAGAAATACCATTTAAAAATCCTGGCAGTGGAATGACAACAGATTAGACAATAATTGGCTAATTGATGCTTCTTGGGAAAATAAAATTAATACACAAAAGTTACTAAAAAAAAAAACAACTTATGCAAAATCAAGTGATCTAAATTGAACTTACAAAAAGAAACCTAAAAGACACATATCTGAAGGCCAAAATGGGGAAGAGGGTGGAAATAAAAGTATCGGCTCCTTACACTGTCCAGCATGAGTGAAGAATATTGTTGCAGAGAATCTTCAATTTCTGTTTTCAGTTCAGTAAGGAGATCGTGGTGGACAACATAATGGAGAAAAGGAACCTAGTTACAGTTGACTTTATTGCCAGGGACTGAATTGCTTGAGCAAAGCTGAACCATCAAAGAAAATACCTCGGGGATATGCAAATCAGCACCTCCTGTCTAGATGGCAGCTCATCTTCAAGAGGAAATGCCAAATGCTGCTGGATCAGCATTTTCATGCTGCAGTTGTGATCCTAGATCAATACCTACCTGCCACTTTCATCCCTACTGAGCAAACAATGCCCCAGACTCAGGAATCTTTGTTCAAAAGAAACTCAGAAAACATCTAGACCCCAAGAAGGGTAAGAGCAGGAATCACTGAAACCAAAACTCGCAAGAATAACATGCTGACGGAAACCGATTTTCCAGAATTGCAAAATGAAGTTGCAAATATATCTCTTTTTATTTTAATTTTTATTTTTTATTAAATGTTTTCTTTATTTACATTTCAAATGTTATCCCCTTTTTTGTTTCCTCTCTGAGAATCCCTACCCTCTCCCCACTCCCCTTGCTCCCCAACCCACCCTCTCCCACTTCCTGGCCCTGGCATTCCCCTATACTAGGGCATAGAACCTTCACAAACCAAGGGCCTCTCCTCCTATTGACCAACTAGGCCATTCTCATGCAGCTAGAGCCATGAGTCTCTCCATGTGTTTTCTTTGATTGGTGGTTTAGTCCCAGGGAGCTCTGGGGTTACTGGTTAGTTCATATTGTTTTTCCCCCTACGGGGCTGCAAAGCCCTTCAGCTCCTTGGGAATTTTCTCTAGCTATTTATTTGGGGACTCTGCTCCATCTAATAGATGACTGTGAGCATCCACTTCTGTATTAGTCAGGTACTGGCAGAACCTTTCAGGAGACAGCTATATCAGTCTCCTGTCAGCAAGTTTTGTTGGCATCTACAATAGTGTCTGGGTTTGGTGGTTGTTTATGGGATGGATCCCTAAGTGGGGCAGTCTTTGGATGGTCATGCCTTCAGTCTCTGCTCTGAACTTTGTCTCTGTAACTACTTCCATGGGTATTTTGTTTCCCCTTCTAAGAAGGATCCAAGTGTCCACAACCAACAGATTGGGAGATCTTTACCAATCCTTAATCTGATAGGGGGCTAATATCCAATATATAGAAAGAACTCAAGAAATTTGACTCCAGAACACCAAATAACCCTATTAAAATGGGGTACAGAGCTAAACAAAGAATTCTCAACTGAGGAATACCAAATAGCTGAGAAGCACCTAAAAAATGTTCAGCATCCTTAATCATCAGGGAAATGCAAATCAAAACAACCCTGAGATTCCACCTCATACCAATTTTTTATCTTCGTCAGAATGACTAAGATAAAAAATTCAGGTGACAGCAGATGCTGGTGATGATCAAAGAGGAACATTCCTCCACTGCTGATGGGATTGCAAGCTGGTACAACTACTCTGGAAATCAGTTTGGCCGTTCCTCAGAAAATTGGACATAGTTCTACCAGAAGATCCAGTAATACCACTCCTGCGCATATATCCAGAAGATGATCCAACCTGTAATAAGGAAACATGTTCCACTATGTTCATAGCAGCCTTATTTATAATAGCCAGAAGCTGGAAAGAACCCAGATGTCCCTCAACAGAGGAATGGAGACAGAAAATGTGGTACATTTACACAATGGAGTAGTACTCAGCAATTAAAAACAATGAATTCATGAAATTCTTAAGCAAATGGATGCATCTGGAGGATATCAACCTGAGTGAGGTAACTCAATCACAAAAGGAGTCACATGATATGCACTCACTGATAAGTGGATATTAGCTTAGAAACTCAGAATACCCAAGATACAATTTGTAAATACATGTCTTAAATGAAGAAATATTTTAACTGATTAATGAAATGATCAGTTCATTTGCTTTTTTCCTGAGACAGTCTTACTCTAGTCCAGGCTGGTCTAGAATTTACAATGAAGCCCAGGCAAGTCACAAAATGACTGTCATATTCCTACTATTTCAGCTTGTGAATTACTAGCAGTTCAGGCACAATCCATATTAGGCAAACAGAAGAAGTTTTATAATTGAAAAATAAATATATTTTTATTATAAAAGAGACTTAAGTAGTTGTACTGTTTTGTTGTTTTTGTTTTGTTTCAAAGATGGTGGGGATTTAGCCCATAGGAACACAACAAAATAAGAAATATACAGAAAAAAATAAATCCACAGAAATAAAACCTGTAATTTTTAGTTATAAAGCATACTAGAGTATAATGGAATAGCTACTGTAGGAAACAGAGACAATGAAAACAAGTATGAGAATATATGAAAGGCAAAAATGCCAGTCAACAAATGAGGTTAGTGTAATGAATAAAGTTAGAAAACACAGGGAATCAAACACAAAAATCTGTGAATTTCTAGAAGAAAAGTATAAAAACAATCAAATAAAAGTACTAAAGTACTTGTACAAATAATAAGCAAAATCAATGTGAGTCACCAAATGAACATCTATAGTGTTTGGGAAAGAGAGGCATCCTAAAAATGTTCTTGGTTGGACCAAGTAAAGATGGTGGAGCTGAAGTTCACTTAAAACATAACTTTACTGCTATCATTTGACTGATTTTTTTATGTCAAAATTATATATGGAGAATATATAAAAAGTAACAAAATGATAGAAAGCACATTTATTTATTTCATAAATGATGCTTTTCACTGTACTGTGCTTTGGGACAGAGCTGGCAGCATCCCACTGAGACTCAACACCATTCTTCACCTTAGTGCCTTCCCTGCTAAGGACACTGTGGTACCTGATGATGAGGTCACTAAGCATGCTTCACCAGCTGCTCTTACTCATCCGTGCTCCAAACTTCTCAAATCAAAAGTGGTGATTCATCTTTTATTTAATGATATAAAACAAATGATAAATCTATCAATAAAATATAAAAGAAAATTAAATAAACAATTAATTAGTTATTATATTTGTATATAATTATATATACATGAGTATACATATACACATTATATATAATTATATAGTTATCATTGTATTCTATAATATAAATTACATTATAATTTATATAATATTTGAATATATACAATATACAATATATAATATAGTTATATATTAGTTATGTTATATATTTATAAACTATATTATGTATTATTTATGTATATTACATTTATTACATATGATATATGACTATATATTATATACAAATATAAAATACACATAATTATAATTACAATTATAATAAGTTATTAATTAAGTGATGGAGTGAGAAATCATTCAACTTGGTGCCTGAAATATATCAAATGCTCAAAAATTATTTACTTTTATTTAAGAGAGTTTGCCCACACATCACATTTAAGTGAATAATTTAGTTCTGCTCAAATAGGATGATTTATCTCTCAAACTAACACTGGTACAGAAAATTATATTTGTTCTTTTGTTTCATGTCTAGGAATTCTTTTTTAACATGATCCTGAATGTGACTTTCTGGCCTTCATCTTTCATACCTTTTTGAAAGTATTTCAAGACTGACTTGATTACAAACATGAGGCGGTTCTCTCTCTGCTGTTTCTGACTGCCACACTGAGGTGGTTGGGTGAGTTCTCCCAGTCTGCTGTGTCCACAGCAGTCCTTGCTCTGTTTACACACAGAGAAAAATGTATATAAATATATAAGTGCATAAATGTAAGTAAAGAGAGACATCACTTAATTTTTAGCATGTAAGGAACTTATTTTACTGTATCACTGCCTTACTACCTAACTTTATGTTACCAATAATAGAGTAATACATAAGTAGCATACTAAAGATATTCTAGTTTATATATATATATATATATATATATATATATATATATATATTGGTTTCAACACATCTTTAAACTATGGGGGACTTTTGGGATAGCATTTGAAATGTAAATGAAGAAAATACCTAATTAAAAAAATTATTCAGGGTAAATGTACCTTTAGCACATGGTAGCCATGAGAAGGCCAGTATGTATGATACATGTACTCTGATGGTTTGAATAATACTAGCTGCCCCATAGGATTATATATTTGAATGTTTAGTCATTAGGGATTGCCACTTCTTAGAAGGCTTAGGAGGTGTGGCCTTATTGGGGTATGTATTGCTGTGTTGGAGGAAGTGTGTCACTGTGGAGTAGGTTTTGAGGTTTTGGAAGCTCAAGTCAGGTCCAATAGCTCCCTCTCTTCCTGCTCCCTGCAGATCAAGATATTTAACTCTCAGCTAATCTAGCACCATGTCTGCCTGAACGCCACCATGATGACAATGGACTAAGCTTTTGATACTGTAACTCAGCTTCAATTAAATGCTTTCCTTTATAAGAGCTGCTGTGGCCGTGCTGTCTCTTTACAGCAATAAATCGTCCAGATATGCACAATACATGTATTGGGTTATTTTTCTGTGTTTATTTTTGGATGTCTGAATTAAATTATTTTTATGTATCCCAGTTGTCTTCTTACTTATAATTATTTTTCTCTGATCGAATATCAGACTTTATCAAAAATTGTGAATTTTCTAAATTATTTGATAGTATTATGAACTTGGGTCTGATTTCATTAAAGTTATGAATATGGATTATTTAATGTAATGATGTAACAATGGAATATGTAATGTAATGATGCTATATATTGTCTATATTTTCTAGACACACACACACACACACACACACCTTACTTAAAATTGAGTCGATACCAAATCCATGCACTGTAGCAATGCAAAGGCACAGTCCCGAAGATAACTGCCTACATTTTTTAGTGCAGGTGCTATTTCATTGTATCAGACACATACAGCTTTGAATAATTTGTTCTATTGTGTGAAGCAGCTCTTCAACATGTGCTTTACATGTTGCTATGACTACAAAGAGTATTGAATTTAAATTTTGACAAGGTAAGATTTTTATGTTAGATCAGCACTGTTTTAAATGATTGGAGCAGTTTGGGATTGATGTAAAGTTTTACTGGAATATTTCTTTATTCAGTGTTGGAGATCAAGACCCAGAATCTAGTATATGCTGCACTAGTGTTCTACCAGTGAGCTATACCCAAAACTCTTACTTTTTACTTCTCACATAATTATTCGGTACTCATAACATGTAGCCCAGAGAGTGGCACTATTAGGAGGTATCACCTTGTTGGACTAAGTGTGTCACTGTAGCTGTGGCTTAATACCTTCGTCCTGGCTGCCTGGGAGCCAGTCTTTTCGTAGCTGTCTTCAAAACAAGAGGTTCTCCAGACCCACATATGCCTGTATGCTGCCATGCTCCTGCCTTGATAATAAATGGACTGAACCTCTGAACCTGTAAGCCAGGACCAAATAAATGTTGTTCTTATAAGAGTTGACTTGGTCATGGTTTCTGCTCACAGCAGTAAAATCCAAACAAAGGCATGATGTATGTCCAAAAATTTATGTTCTGTTGTGTTGCATGTATTAGCTTGTCAATATTTTGAATTGATTTGAAGCCCAGGTAAACTTAATGACCTGAATTACCAAACTTAAGAAAAGCAAGAGATATCTAAATTCATATTTTATAAATGAGAAAATACAGTAATAGATTATTTTCTTTTAAAGTTTTTCACATAAAGTCACTTCAGCTCATCCTCCCTCTTCTGCTTGCTAATGAGATTTCTATGCCTTGCTGACTTTGAGCAGATAAAAAACATATTGAGTACAAAGAATCTCACATCTCTTGAACTTTTTCCTGTAATGTGGAAGTGTGGCACTTCAAATACACATAGTACCTGCAAACAACTGAGAGTTTCTAAACCTGTTGAACATAAAGATCTTCACTAAAAATGAATTGAGCAAGAAAAGACTGACCATCACCCATGAATTGTCTTCCAAGTATCAGAGGTTGTTGGAGTGACGATTGGCAAGCCCATGTGTCTGGAATGATCTGTCTATATTCATGGAGGTTTACTGGGTCTCTAAGGATTCTGACTGGAGTTAGAAGTTAGGACTCATATTTTGGGAAGGAAATTTTAAATTAGTATGTCTTGACATGGTTTTGAATTTTTTCACTTTGTGAAAGATATTAACAAAAACAAAAGATAATGGTAATTTATCCCGAGCTTTTGTTCCCGCCGGCAAGAACACACTTGGGACAACTGGAATCTTCTGCAGCAAAAGCTTTATTGCTTCTTCAAGAGGGAAGACCCTGACCCCAGAAAATGGAGTCGCTTATATAGCCCTCAGCCATGGCTTTTCAGCACCTGATATGGCGTGTCAGCTCCTGATTCATCGCCCATCACCCCACTATTATGCCCCGAGAATGGGCAGTGACTAGGAGTGAGTTCACTCTTGCACCTGCATACAAGGCTTGTTTACTAGTTAGGCACAGCGGAGGCCAGTGCCATCTTATAGTGGTGATTGCTTGCGGCTCGCAATTGCTTGCAGTACGGCTCTCCACAGTAATTGATAAAACTGTTTATCAAAATGTGCAGGAATGGCTGGGTCAATGGCACAGGAGTTAAGACTACTTGTTGCTTTTAGATGACCTGGAATAAGTTCTGCTGGAATGTCCACAACTATCATAATTCCAGTTCGGGAGTACCCAGTGCCTTCTTCTGATCCCTGGGGCACCACAAACACACATTTGTGTACACACACACACACACAGGCAGAACACTTTACCACACTCTCCTAGGTTACCACTGTAATGCTCTGTAAGTTCATTTGTGCTAGAAAGTTATTTCACTCTGACATTCAACATTTTACAACACACTTGGTTTATAAAATTTATAATTAATCTGACTGACCACTTTAACTTACAAATAATATGGCTTCTTTAGAGTTATACAGAAGCTGAATGTCAATGGCTTTCTGCGTTGAGCCTAGGTATTAGTGATTAGTTTCTGAACTGGAATTACTTCACTGCCCTTTGGTAGTAATGCTGATTTTTTTTTTTCAGCTTAAATGAAACAGTCCATTGAAATCTCAATGAGGACTTAGTAGACACACATGTCTCAAGAAATAGTTAAAACTCTACACTAGCTATCACAAGGTCAGACCATATCATCTGTTAAACGGTGTTATGGTTTCACCAAATATGTCCCTCTCATTGAAAACTCGTTCCCTAGATTGTGGTTCCTTTTTAAGAGGTTCTGGAGACTTTAGGAGGAGCCAGCTGGAGGAAGTAGGAGATTGAGGACATGCCTTCAAGTTGTACCTGCTTCTGATCTCTTCTTTTTCTCTATTCCCTGTCTGCTCTGAGATCAATTACTTCCCTGTATGTCCTTGCTGCTATGATGGTTTATCCAAGCATACACATCTGTACTGGCTAGTTTTGTGCAAACTTGACACAGGCTGGAGTTATCACAAAGAAAGGAGCTTCAGTTGGGAAATGCCTCCACAAGATCCAGCTGTAAGGCATTTTCTCAATTAGTGATCCAGAGGGGAGATCCCCTTATGGGTGGTGCCATGTCTGGGCTGGTAGTCTTGGTTCTATAAGAGAGCAAGATGAGTAAGTCAGGAGAAGCAAGCCAGTAAGGAACATCCCTCCATGGCCTCTGTATCAGCTCCTGCTTTCTGACCTGCTTGAGTTCTAGTCCTGACATCCTTTGCTGATCAACAGCAATGTGGAAAGTGTAAGCTGAATAAACCCTTTCCTCCCCAACTGCTTCTTGGTCATGATATTTTGTCCAGGGATAGAAACCCTGACTAAGAAAACATACTAACAACTGTGTGTACTAAAACCGTTGAAACCATGAGACCAAACAAATACTTTCTTTGGTTTTTGTCAAGTATTTTATCATAGTGAAGAGAAGTGTAATGAACTATGGTGGTTTTGTCTATAATTTGCATTTGATTTACACAGCGTTATCAACAAAATTACTGATAGATATATTAACAGTTTGATATCTCAAAGGACAACATTTGTGACCAGGATCTAATAAAATGAAAAATAAAAGCATTGAGAACTTCATGATGTTCATTGATTCTGAAGGGTTTTTTTTTTTTCAGCTGCTCATCTGACAGGCATGGCAGGTAAGAGTGACTTAAGTAGGACAAAGGTGCCTATTAAACACCTAGCTAGCTGATTTCACACTGATTTGTGAGTGTGTGTGTTAATTGACATGTAATAAGAGAATTGGGACTTTTGTGAACATCTATCCTGTTTTATTTCTAATAAAAACACTCCTGTTGCATCTGCTGTAAATTTACATCAGAGACAGTCTTTGCACACAGTGGAGATTAGTCACATGTCTCAGTTTTGTATACATTAGATTTGAGAACCCGAAGAAAGAGATAAAGACTTTCTAAGAATCGAAAAAAAAATGTCCTATTTTGCTACTAGCTTTTGGAGTTGAAAATTATTGATTTTTACATGAGAGGAAGATAATGTACAAAAAAGTGATCACTCTTTTATTTAATATTTTCTAGTACATTTTCTTGGTTGCACTAAGAGGAGAATCAGAAAAAAGGTGACTTTGTAAAAATAAAACAACTGCCTCTTCATATGATTAAAAAAATCAATACAGGTTCATGTTCATTATATTTTACAACATTAATACATCTCTTTTGTAGACTGAATGTCACAGGTTTTATGTCAGAGACACAAATACACCTGATGGAATCATTTACATAGAACTAATATTTGTGAAGTATGGAAAGCTCCTGCTTCTTGACTCTGCAATAATTTTAAATAGACCCAAAGCACTACATTAAATAAGAATACACAAGCGGAAAAAGATGGCGCTCATCAGCTTTTTTATCTGTGTCTACTCAGCTGTCTCAGGACCATCTTGAAGCTGAAGAATGGACAAGATCACAGAGATCATGGCAGACTTCTCTGGTCTCTTCTCGAAGGGAGCCTCACCTATACGCATCTAGGAAAGGCTGGATTCAGAGACTATTAGAGGATTTTGGAGATGGAGGTGCTTTCCCAGAAATCCATGTGGCCTAGTATCCTCTGGATATGGGGTGAAAGAAAAAACTGTCAAATGCACTAGCCATTCAGTTGAATCATGAAGGGAAAATTAAATATCATGCAGTAGCTCGACAGGGGCAGTCCAAAGACAAGGTCATTTACGGCAAATACACTGACTTGATTCCAAAGAAGGTTATGACTGCAGATGACCCAGACATGCAAAGGTCCAATGAAGAGGCGATTAAAGAGATAACAGAAAAGATAAGTCGACTTGGAGAAGTCTGTGTCACAGAAGGTTGCTGCAGCCATGCCAGTTAGTGCAGCTGACATGCTGGCTCCTGCTCAGTATACCCACTATACACCAACTCAGCAAGGAGTAGCATTCAATTCTGGAGCTAAACAGAGGGATATTTGGATGGTAGAAATGCAGAAAGACCAATGGAACCTCCAAGATTCAAGATTAATAAGAAAATTCCCTGGGGACCACCATCTCCTCCTGTACCTGTAATGCACTCTCCTAGTCGGAAGATGACTATAAAGGAACAGCAAGAGTGGAAGATACCTCCTTGTATTTCCAACTGGAAGAACGCTAAGGGGTATACAATTCCAGTTGATAAAAGGCTGGCTGCTGATTGAAGAGGACCTCAGACAGTCCACATAAATGAAAATTTTGCCAAAGTGGCTGAAGCGCTATACGTTGCTGACCAGAAGGCTGGTGAAGCTGTGGAAATGTGAGCCCAAGTAGAGAGAAAGATGGCTCAAAAAGAAAAGGAGAAACACAAAGAGAAGCTTAGAGAAATGGCCCAGAAAGCCAGAAAAAGGAGAGCTGAGATCAAAACCCATGTGGAAAATGAGGGCAGAGAGGCCCGTGAAAGAGACGAAATCCATCATAACAGGTAAAAAGAGAAGCAACATGACTGTAACCTTTCCAGAGCATCTCCTGAGAAGAGGTCAAAACTACAGAGAAATGAAAATCGAGATATCAGTGAAGTCATTGCTCTTGGTATGCCCAATTCTCTAACTTCCAGTGAAGTTCAGTATGACCAAAGGCTCTTCAACCAATCCAAGGATATGGACAGTGGATTTGTAGGTGGAGAAGATAAAATTTACAATGTTTATGATCTGACCTGGAGAGGTGGGAAAGATATGGCTCAGTGTGTCTACAGGCCCAGTAGAAATCTGGACAAGGACATGTATGGTGATGACTTCGAAACCAGGATTAAGACCAACAGATTTGTTCCTGATAAGGAGTTTTCTGGTTCAGACTGTAGACAGAGAGGCTGAGAAGAACCAGTTCAGTTTGAGGAATATCTTTTTGGTTTGTACAAGTTTTTGGAAGAAGCAAAAACAGCACGGTGGGTGGTCCTAAAAGACCCTCCGATGGCAGTTGCCCCAAGGAATAGGAGCATGAAGGCAAGAAGCAGAGGAAGGAGGAGATGGGTCTCTTAAAACTAAATCTGAAATATACAGCAGAGGATTGCCTGGTCTGGCCTCAGTGAGAGACAATCTACCTACCCCTCCAGACACTTGAGATGCCAGGGAGTTGGGAGGTCTGGCAGGTGGGAGTGGGGACATCCTCTTGGAAATGGGGGACGGGGAATGGAATGAGAACTCATCGAGAGATGACCAGGAGGGGGATAAAGACTGGAATGTTAAAAAAATGATTAAAGATAAAAAAAAACCCTTGGTGATAGATCCCAGTACTCCTTTTTATTCCAGGAGATAGGTGCATTGATTATTCTATTTCAGAGTAGTTTGGTGTGTGTGTGTGTGTTTTTGTTTTTTAAAGGATGGGTTCTGTTTGTGCTTCTCCAATCTTGCAGCACTTACAGAAAACACTGCCCCACAAAGAATTGAGACTACTTTCTTGTATGTGACACTTACTAATCCAGGGGTAAAATTTTCTGTAAGAACTTTATGAGTAAACTTTATGAGTAACATCATCCCAGATGGTGAGTGGAATAATGTCTACATACTGAAACTATGCTAGCAGATGCATTTGCCCTGTTGTGTTCTTCCTTGCCATGTGGGAACTAAGGTCTTGCTTAGTACACCTCGTTTCAAATAAAGACATGCAGAAGAAAAAAAAAAGAATACACTTAGCTGTTGGAGATAGGATGGAAGACTATATGAGCAGCATTTCAAAGAAGGGACAGCTGATTAACTGGACAATTTGTTTTCACTGGAAAAGCCAATCAGCTGTGTAGATGAATTAGAAATCAAAATTAGACTTAAGAAACAAAACTGAGCAACAGAAATCCAAACAACCCAATGTTACAGGAAACTCCAAAGTCAGTTACATATGGATGCCTAAGGCTTCACCCCACAGGTAGACTATAACAGAAGTCATTGTAGAGGGAGAATGTAGACACAAGGAAGCCAGTTCACCTGGATGTTGCCTACTTGTGGTTGAGGAATGCGGTCAGCCTTGCTAGGAAAAAGTAACAGTCCCTAGATTGCCATAAGATTGGCTCCACCTTTGTAAATACATTTGAACACTGGAGTTATTTTTTTCTTAATTATCTGTTTGTTGTTTCCAGTCTACTGGAGTCTTCTATGTAGCATGTCAGTGACTCTTCTCATGTTTTCTAAGGAGTCCTTCCTTGCCCCACATTCCGAAAGGTTTTCTTTTGCTATTAAGAATTTGTTTTATTTTTCATGTATTTGTAAGAACATGTGTCTGTATTTGTACGTCCCATGTCTGGGAGTGTCTGCAGAGTAAAAAAAAAAAAAAACACTCTTCAGGTGGAGTAATAATTAAGTGTGAGCTGCCCTGTGGCTGCTGAGAACCGAACCTGGATCCTTTGAAAGAGCTCTGAACTCTAGTGGCATCTGCCCAGTCTGTATGCAGAGTTTTCTATAGCTTGTATATTTTCCTATAATATTTATTTAAGTTAAAGTTTTCTGATGATGACTTTGGGCTCTCAAAAGGATGTGTATTTCCAGAGACAGCCCTGTTTCCAAAGTTGACCTCCCATAGCATTTTATTCACCAACTAATCACTGGCAAAGGGGAATTCTATTTTCATATTTGCCCTCCCTAGTAGGTCTATTCCCCTAAGACCAAAAGAATTTTAAGTAGTAATTGACCAACAGTATTAATTATCACAAACAGATATTTCCTCTGTATTAGACACTACATAGGAAATTATATACATTTTAATTCTTGTAATCTCCAACTTACAAGGCCCCTGCTCTCATTGCAGGAGGAGAGATTTCAGAAGGAGATAGATTTCTGTAAACAGAACAAGAAGAGGGAAAACTCATGCAACATAAACTGCCATCAGTGCCTGCAATGGAATGCTGTATAATTGATGGCATAAAATAAGTGTGCAATTATGCTACTTACATTTGTCCAATAAATTTATTTAAAGCTGCTCACAAGAGAGTTACAAATAATGACATAACTCTATTAGCAGAATAAAGGAGGGAAGGGAGACTAAAGGAGTTTGCAAATTAAACAATATCTTTATTTTCTGGGTAAAAGCTGTATAAATCACTATTTAAGTAACTTAGCAAATATTTATCTATCCAAGAGTATATTTTTAGATAAAGGATATTTGAGGAGAAGAATATACAGGAAATTAAGAGATTATTTTTTCCTGTTCACAGCAGGACAGGATATAACAACAAATAAAAGAAACATAGCTGCTTTTATGCCAAGTAAAAATATCCTATTTTGGCCTTTAAAAACATTGTGTACATAGTTGATCAAAATTTGAACATTCCAGTCTCTTTCCTACAATGCTTTTCAGTAAGATGAACAGTTAGCTGCCATCATAACAGGTCTTTTATTTCCTGCTTGAGTGTATTAAAAAAAGAAGAAATCTATCCAACTTGAAACCTGTAATCTCTCATTTTAGTTTCTTTGATGCATTTAGCAATAAAAACTGAATCACAACATCTTCAATTTACATTATGATTCAGTGAGGTTGCCCCAACACTAAACTTTGAAATAGACTCTGGTAAGATTCCCATGTAAGGATGTTCAAGCTAAGTACATAATCTTTAGTGAATGCCTGTCCATGGATCAGTGGTTCTAGACTTCCCTTATGCAGTGACTCGTTAACACAGTTCCTCCTGCTGTACTGACCCCTCACCATAAAATTATTTTTGTTGCTACTTCATAACTGTAATGTTGCCACTGTGATGAATCATAATGTGAATATTTTTGCAGGGATAGAGGTTTGCCAAAGGTTAGAAGGTAGAGGTGACCCACCGGTTGAGAAATACTGCCATGGGTGGTTCAATCAATTTTATTACTCTTTGATTCTAGAGTAAGGCCCTCTTCTCTTCTCTATCTCTCTGTGTGTATCTATCTCTTTCTTCACTCTTTCCCTCTTTTTCCATCTCCCTCTTTCCCCCTCTCCTGCCTATCTTATCTGTCTGCACAGAGACCCATATATTCACACACACACACACACACACACACACACACACACACACACACACACACACACACATTTCCTAATGACAACATAACTCTTTCACTTTTACATGTCTGCAGTTGATTGTAAGCATGCCTTGAAAATTAAACTGATCCTTGAGACTCCCGGTTGACACTCAAAAATTTTATGTTTAATATTGTACAACTTTTACCTGCTGTCTTCTACAGAGCCACAGGAGTCCATCATTCATCATACCCAGATACTTTAAAAGAAAAATTCTTATGAAATAAGACAGACCTTCGGTGAGACCTTGAGGGCATTTTTGAATTGGAATCAAGACCTGACCCCTAAGGACCAAGAGGCTTGATGTGTTTCACTTCCAAAAGCGCTTCCACTAAGACAGCAGATGGCTTTCCGCAGCATTGTGAAGGACAGAAATGGTCTAAGAACAGTCCAGTACTAGCACGGCTGCCTTAGAAGTAGACCTATGACATCTGGGTGTCACCTTGGGGGCTTCTAAAGGGAACCCTTCAAGACAGAGCCAGACTTTTTTTTTTATCTGAGGCACAAAGTTCATCAGCAGTCAGACATCAAACTCTATTTGAAGGGTCAGAAAATGAGCAGCAGAGTGAACAAAGTAGTTGTTTCTGTTAATTTCATTTTCATCTCTCTACACCATTCTAGAATGGAAGGAGTATCTCTGGGAGCCTTATAGGTGCCAGGCCCCATTGCTGGATGGTGCTTGCATGTGGGGGAGAATAAGACTGGGTAAAGTCAGCATCCACAGCTTAGGTTGGTGTTTCTGAATATAAGAGAAAGGGGAGAGATGACATGCCCCTCAGCTTTAACAGTCAGGATGGAGTCTTAGCAACTAAAGTAGTCTGGGAGCTAGTGAGCACTTTGTAAGCTGTGGGCTGTAATCTTAAATATGAGTTATTCACATTTCAATGTCTGCTGTTTATTGTTCAAATAAACACACTTAAATCTGTGTAGAAAATCTTGGTAGTTTATCTGACTTCCTGCAAGTGATATTTTAAAATAAATATAGTTTTAATTGCCTGTTGGCATAAAAAACAATGTTCTCAACTCAAAAGGAGTAAGAGAGTTAATCCTAGTAATGAGTATGCTATATCTCTGAAGCACGGGCTCTGGCCACCCCGAACACTGTGTTCTAATGTAGTAACAGATTTATGAAGTTCCTTTATTCTTTATCTAATGTCATAAATTAGAGCATTTTTCTGTTACATTTGTGGATGCAGGTCATAGGATGCCAGAGAAACATGTGATATAGTCCACTGTTGTTGTCGGATTGCATTCTTAGCCTTTGGAATGGTGAATGTTAGGGGTCTGTTTGTACATTCAAAAAGAAGAAGAAGAAGAAGAAGAAGAAGAAGAAGAAGAAGAAGAAGAAGAAGAAGAAGAAGAAGAAGAAGGAGGAGGAGGAGGAGGAGGAGGAGGAGGAGGAGGAGGAGGAGGAGGAGAAGATTTCACTTAAGTAGTCACAAGACTGTTAAGACACACACACGTGGACAATGAATGGGTATTTGGCAGTTGAGGCAGCCCAAGATCATTAGGATGTCTATGCCTGCAATATTCAAGCTCTCCATGCTAACTTAAGGTCTGATAAGTCCATTAACCTTGTCGAATGTTTAATCTGGATTATTTTTTCAGAAGTTCAGTTTATGGTCTTTACTGAGAATTGGCTACACTCCTAGAGCATAGTCATATAGTCATAGAATATCTATATTGCTTAAGCCCCTGACAGTAAAGACATTTGTGGATGACACACACAAATACCCATATAAGAAACTTCAAAAGAGGTGAGTTTGTGTAAGAAATAAACAAATCAAAGTTCTTCAGAAGTAGACTAGAGTAAAAAATAAGATGGAGGCATGCCAAAATGAGACGATAGATACAGGACAAGTTGTATCTGTGTGGCATAATTGAGGACTGCAGGTTGAAAAGGAATCTGTGTATTTATTTATTTTATTTGCTTTATGATTGCAAAATCTTAATTTGAAAAATCAATAGGTTAATAGTATATACGTATACTATTACATATATATAATATATGTATAAATAACACACACATATATACATATATAACAGACTGTGCCATTATTTTTATTGTTCAGATGAATCCCTCACGTTTACTTCAAGTTAGATAAATGTCACATAACATTTCTTAAACACTAGAACAGTGGCTTTCTTGCCGATCTTGTTATGCCTGATCTTACAAACATATTTTAAATACAATTATTTTGGTTGTCATTATAGTGGAAGCATTTCTTTGTTCACAAAATCACAAGTAGCAATGATATGCTCGGCCCAGCTATCCATATGAAACTTTCTCTCTTCTATTTTGGTAGAAAGATGGGAACAAACATCCTCTGTTTGTCTAACACACACCGTACAAAGCTGCTGCTTAGGGGATGCTCTATCTCTTCCAATTCTGTCTCTTTTCAACTCAATTCTGTCTCAATTCAACTCAGCTCATCTGCGGATTTCAGTGGGACCAGTAAACTTGTATTATATCCCCAGCATTTCATAGATTCTTCATTAAAACAAGAAATTTATGTCATGCTTCCGAATATAAAACTTTACAAGAATCAAGTTTTATGGTCATTGAGTCTGTCCCTTCCTCTGCCACCCAACTAGAAAATAATGAATTGTTTAACTTAATAGAAGCTATAATGGCAACATTGGCATTTTCTGCCACTCAAATTACTTTAAAAGAATAAGAATATACAGCTCAAAGTTCAAACAAGTTTTGGTGAGTTTTTCTTCAAAGCAGCAAGTGCTGCCTTTATTGATAAATAATGTTCTACCCCTAGAAATTCTGTGCAATCCATTTCCACGCCTCACTTGATCCAAGTGCTCAACTCCCTAATTAGGCATCTGTTAGACAATGAAGCTTTGTTTTCCTGCTCAGAATATTGGTATCTTTACTAATGTAGCTTAGGTAATGACAACTTCTTGCTCATGAGAAATTAATTGGGTGTTTAAAATGTCAAGAAGGGAACATCAACATTTACACTGTATTAATTGTTAGGGTGTGACTAGGACTCTGATATGCAGCATCATATATTTTAATATACAATAATGGAAACAAAATGCAGAAAATGTCTCACTAGCAACATCATTGTGACATCACAAAGTCTGTTTCCGTAATTTTCATTTTATTGGCTTCCTTTTCAAATAGAATAATTTGATATATGTCTCAAGAAATGCAACATCTGTGATCATTGATCATCTATTTCTTATCTATCGCCTATCTATCTATCTATCTATCTATCTATCTATCTATCTATCAACATATATAACATCTATCTCTTTCTATTATCTGTCTGATTGTCATTTATCTATCATCTGTCTATCATGTATCTATCTATCTATCTATCTATCTATCTATCTATCTATCTATCTATCATCTATCTATATCTTTCTATTATCTGATTGTCATTTATCTATAATCTATCTACTATGTATCTAACTATCTACCTATCTAACTGTATATTATCTATTTCTTTCTATCATCTGCTTGTCTGTCATTTATCTATTTTCTATGTATGTATCTATCATCTATATCTATTCACCTATCTATCTATCATCAATCTATCATCTATCATCTATCTATCTATCTATCTATCTATCTATCTATCTATCTATCTATCTATCTATCTATCTATCTATCTATCTATCTACCATCTATCTATGTAATCTATCTTATCTATCTTCTCCTCCATAGATATATACTATGCATTTTCTTTTCCATTAGAAAAGTTCAAGGTTCACAAATGTCTATTGATGTGTCATTAGCCTCATCTTTGCTGATGAAAAACACATGTGAAAGTAAAATCATGAGCTATTTTGATCCTTGTCCATCAAGGGATAAGTTAAGGTACTGTGTGAGACCTCAAGTGACTCTGAGGTCCTTACTAATTTGCCATAATGGGATTACAGCATGTGAGACTAAGTTCTAGCTCACTATGGTCCATTTCCTCTGGGAGAGAAGCAGTGCTGCTGAGATGAAACTTGCTTTAAGCAGAGGGGATTGTCTTAGTGCTCAGGGGCCCAAGACACACCTTTTTGCCCTGACTCCAGAAGGTTGAGAGAGAGAAATAGGGGGAACATGAGTATACACAATGAAGCAGAACAAAGAAGTGGCTTAGTTACTGAAAAGTCTTTGGCAGAGGCTCTGGGAGAGTATTTCAGTGACATTTCCTGATAGCATCCTCCTCTTGGAGGTTCTGCAAGAGGAATAGCCATAAGTGTGGTTGGTTCAAGGCCCATAGTCCTTTGTTATAACCAACTGCTTCCAGGAAACAGTTGTATATTAGCAGCAGTCTGGTTGTAGGGACAGCATCTTTCTCCATGGCTGGTCAGGCAAAGTCTGTGTAATGGCCTCTGGTCAAGCCCAAAGATTGGAATTAGAATCTTCATTCTAGTCTAGAGTGGAACTTCTCAAATATATAGTATCAGATCCAACATACGCAGCCCGTAGTTCTGAGGATTTGTATCCTTCACTAACAATATAGCAAATATTGATTCTCTCTCTCTCTCTCTCTCTCTCTCCCTCTATCTCTGTTTTCCACTTTATTGTTTTCCAGTGAGACAGGCTGTCCCACTGGACCTGGGGCAAACAGTTTAAGCTCAAAAGGATGGCTAGCAGGCTACAGAATCCACTTGTCTGGTGAGGTACATGCAGTGTTGAGCTAAGAACCTCTCTCAGTACATCTCACCTTTACATAGGTGCTGGGTTCTAACCTCAGGCCCCTCTGATCACTGCTTCAGCCTTGATATATTGGTGATTTTCATACTTCAACAGGGTTTAGTTCTTCACTGAAGCATCCTGTTTTCACAAAAAGGAATTCTTATTTCATACAGTGTTGAATTTTCTGTAAGCAAATTAAAATGATATATAACTATTATTTCAGTGTTTATAGAATATCTGACCTTTGATACTATAGAATGTGACATTTACGTGATAGATGAAATACAGTGTTGTCTTGGGTGGATATTTACTGCAGCAATGAGGATGGCTTATCTGAGAGAAAAAACCAAAAAAATTTCAAAGGTGAATCATGATGAAACAAAAGTTCGGCTATAGCAAAACAGTTATTCAGCAGCAGTGGGGCATCAGAATTATTACGGAGCTTAATGGGTTTGAAATTAATAGTTAAATAGTTATTCATTAAAGTAAACTGAAATAAAATCAAGGCAACAATTTTTGATGGTTGTAATTTTCTCTTCATTATAGAAATAATTCAGACAACACTGACAGGCAATGCAAAGCCAAAGGCCATCTCATTCAACATTCACTATTCTTAAAAATCGTTTGAAACAGTAGTAGAGAACTTACTTTAGCCATGAATCTAAACAAAGATTATTTTGTACCAAGGCATTTTATCAAATACCCTTCTAATCTGATTTTAGATTATCTTTTTGTCTTTTAAGCAATAAAAATATTACAAAGAATAATATTACTAACATCAGAAACTGTAATTTAGCATTACTTTTTTTCTTCCATTCTTTAGATATTTTCTTTATTTACATTTCAAATGTTATCCCCTTTTCTTGTATACCCTCTGAAAACCCCCCTAACCCATCCACCCTGCTCCTGCTCACTAATGTACCCACTCCTGTTTCCCTGTTCTGGCATTCCCCTATACTGGGGCATAGAACATTCACAGGACCAAGGGCCTCTCCTCCCATTGATGACCGACTAGGCCATCCTCTGCTACATATGCAGCTAGAGCCATGAGTGCCACCATGTGTTTTCTTGGTTGGTGTTTTAGTCCTAGGGAGCTCTGGGGATACTGGTTAGTTCATATTGTTGTTCCTCCTAGTGGGCTACAAACCTCTTCAGCTCCTTGGGTCCTAACTCTAGCTCCTCCATTGAGGACCCTGTACACAGTCCAATGGATAGTTGTGAGCATCCACTTCTGTATTTGTCAGGAACTGGTAGACCCTCTCAGGGCACAGCTATATCAGACTCCTGTCAGCAAGCACTTGTTGACATCTACAATAATATGTGGGTTTGGTAACTGTATATGGGATGAATCCTCAGGTGGGACAGCATCTGGATAATCTTTCCTTCAGTTTTTGCTCCACACTTTGTTTCTGTATCTCCTCCCATGAGTAATTTGATACCCCTTCTAAGGACCGAAGTATCCACACTTAGGTTTCCCTTCTTCTTGAGCTTCATGTGGTCCATGAATTGTATCTTGGTTATTCCAAGCTTCTGGGGTAATATCCACTTATCAGTGAATGCTTACCATGTGTGTTCTTCTGTGATTGGGTTACCTCACTCAGGATGATATTTTCTAGTTCCATGAATTTGCCTAAGAATTTCATGAATTTATTATTTTTTTAATGCTGAGTATTACTCCATTGTGTAAATGTACCTAATTTTCTGTATCCATTCCTCTGTTGGGGGATATCTGGGTTATTTCCAGCTCCTGGCTATCATAAATAAAGTTGCTATGAACATAGTGGAGGGTGGAGCATGTGTCCTTATTTCCTGTTGGAGCATCTTCCAGGTATATGCCCAGGAGTGGTATACCTGGGTCCTCAGGTCGTAATATGTCCAATTTTCTGAGGAACTGCCAAATTTATTTCCAGAGTGGTTGTACAAGCTTGCAATCCCACCAGAAATAGAGGAGTGTTCCTCTTTCTCCACATCCTTGCCAGCATCTGCTATCACCTGAGCTTTTGATCTTAGCCATTCTGACTGGAATGGGGTGGATTCTCAGGGTTGTTTTGATTTGCATTTCCTTAATGACTAAGGATGTTGAACATTTCTTTAGGTGCTTATCAGCAATTTGGTATACCTCCACTTAGAATTCTTTGTTCAGCTCTGTACCCCATTTTTAATAGGGTTATTTGGTTTTCTGGAGTCTAACTTATTGAGTTCTTTGTATATATTGGATATTAGCCCTCTATTGGATATAGGATTTTTAAAGATTTTTCCCAATCTGTCGTTTGCCATATTGTCCTATTGGCAGTGTCATTTCCCTTACAAAAGCTTTGCAATTTTATGAAGTCCCATTTGTCAATTCTTAATCTTAGAACATAAGCTATTTGTGTTCTATTCAAGAAGTTATCCCCTTTGCCCAAGTACTTGAGGCTCTTCCCTACTTTTTTTTTCTATTAGTTTTAGTTTATCTGGTTTTATATGGAGGTCCTTGATCCACTTGGACTTGAGCTTTGTCCAAGGAAATAAGAATGGATTGATCTATGATCTTCTTATACCAGCACCATTTGTTGAACATGTACTCTTTTTTTCACTGGATGGTTTTAGCTCCTTTGTCAAAGATCAAGTGACCATAGGTGTGTGGGTACATTTCTGGGTATTCAATTCTATTCCATTGGTCTAACTGCCTGTCACTGTAACAATACATGTGACATGGTAATACAGGCTTGTTTGTTTTTGTTTTTGTTTTTATCATGATTGCTCTGTAGTACAGATTGAGGTCAGAGATGTTGATTCCCCACAGAAGTTCTTTTGTTGTTGAGAATAGTTTTTGCTATCCTGTTTTTTTTTGTTTGTTTTGTTTTGTTTTGTTTTTTTGTTATTACAGGTGAATTTGGAAATGGCTCTTTCTAAATCTATGAATAATTGAGTTGGAATTTTGACAGGGATTGCATTGAATCTATAGATTGCTTTCGACAAGATGGCCATTTTAAATATATTAATCATGCCAAGCTACAAGCATGGGAGATCTTTCCACCTTCTGAGGTCTTCTTTGGTTTCTTTCTTCAGAGACTTGAAGTTCCTGTCATACACTTGCTTAGTTAGAGTCACACCAAGATATTTTATATTATTTATGACTATTGTAAAAGTCATATCCCTAATTTCTCTCTCAGCTTGTTTATCCTTTGATAATTTTGCATCCAGCCAATTTGCTGAAGTTGTTTATTAGGTTTAGATGTTCTCTGGTGGAATTTTTGGGTAACTTAAGTATACTATCATATCATCTCCAAATAGTGATATTTTAACTTCTTCCTTCTCAATTTGTATCCCTTTGACTTCCTTTTGTTGTCTAATTGCTCTGCCTAGGACTTCAAGTACTATATTGAACAAGTAGGGAAAGAGTAGACAACCTTGTCTAGTCCCTGATTTTAGTGGGATTGCCTTCAATTTTCTCTCCATTTAGTTTGATGTTGGCTACTGGTTTGTTGTATATTGCCTTTACTCTGTTTAGGTATGGGGCTTGAATTCCTGATCTTTCCAAGACTTTTATCATGATGGGGTGTTGGATTTTTTTCATATGTTTTCTCAGCATCTAATGAAATGATCATGTGGTTTCTTTTTCATTGAGTTTGTTTATATAGTGGATTACATTGATGGATTTCCATATATTGAATCATCCCTGCATGCCTGGTATGAAGCCTACTTGATCATGATGGATGATCGTTTTGATGTGTTCTTGGATTTGGTTTGTGAGAATTTTATTGAGTATTTTTTACATTGATAGTCATAAAGGAAATTGGTCTGAATTTCTCTTTCTTTTTGGGACTTTTGTGCTTTAGGTATCAGAGTAATTATGACTTCACAGAATGAACTGGGTAGTGTTTGTTCTGTTTCTATTTTGTGGAATAGTTTGAAGAGTACTGGTATTAGGTCTTCTTTGAAGGTTTGATAGAATTCTGCACTAAACCCATCTGATCATGGGCTTTTGTTGGTTGGGAGACTATTATTGACTGGTTCTATTTCTTTAGGTGTTATGGGACTGTTGAGTTCATTTGTCTGAACCTCGTCTAACCTTGGTACCTGGTGTTTGTCTAGAAAATTGTCCATTTCCTTCAGATTTTCCAGTTTTTGAGTGTAGGCTTTTGCAGTAGGATCTGATTTTTTTTTTTTATTTCTTCAGTTTCTGTTGTTATGTCTTTTCACTTCTGATTTTGTTGATTTGGACATTGTCTCTCTGCCCTCTGGTTACTTTGGCTAAGGGTTTATCTATCTTTTTAATTTTCTCAAAGAACCAGCTCTGGGTGTGGTTGATTTTTTGTATAGTTCTTTTTGTTTCTACTTGGTTGATTTCAGCCCTGAGTTTGATTATTTCCTGCCTTCTATACCTCTTGGGTCTATTTGTTTCTTTTTTGTTCTAGAGCTTTCAGTTGTGCTGTCAAGTTTCTAGTGTATGTTCTCTCTAATTTCTTTTTGGAGGCACTCAGAGCTATCTATGTGTTTTCTTCTGAGCACTGCTTACATTGTGTCCCATAAGTTTGGGTATGTTGTACCTTTATTTTCATTAAATTCTAAAAAATCTTTTTTTTTCTTTACTTCTTCTTCGACCAAGTTACCATTGGGCAGAGTGTTCTTCAACTTCCATATTTATGTGGGTTTTCTATAATTTGTGTTGATATTGAAAACCAGCCTTAGTCAGTTATGATCTGATAGGGTAAATGGGATTATTTCAATCTTCTTGTATCTGGTGAGGCCTGTTTTGTGACCAATTATATGGTCAGTTTTGGAGAAGGTACTGTGAGGTGCCGAAAGAAGGTATGTTATCTTGTTTTAGGATAAAATGTTCTATAGATATTTGTTAAATTCATTTGGTTCATAACTTCTGTTAGTTTTAGTGTGTCTCTATTTAGTTTCTGTTTCCATGATCTGTCCATTGATGAGAGTGGGGTGTTGAAGTCCTGCACTATTATTGTGTGAGGTACAATGTGTGTTTTGAGCTTTAGCAAAGTTTATTTTATCAACGTGGGTGCCTTTGCATTTGAAACATAAATGTTCAGAATTGAGAGTTCTTCTTGGTAGATTTTTTCCTTTGATGGGTGTTAAGTGTACTTCCTTATTTTTTTGATAACTTTTGGTTGAAAGTCAATTTTGTTCGATATTAGAATGGCTACTCCAGCTTGTTTCTTAGGACCATTTGCTTGGAAAATTGTTTTCCAGGCTTTTACTCTGACGTAGTGTTTCTTTGTCACTGAGTTGGGTTTCCTATATGCAGCAAAATGTTGGGTCCTGTTTATGTACCCAGTCTTTTAGTCTATGTCTTTTTCTTGGGAAATTGAGTCCCAATATTGAAAATGTTAAGAGATATTAAGGAAAAGTGATTGTTGCTTTCTGTTATTTTTGTAGTTAGAGGTGGAATTATGTTTATGTGGGTATCTTCTTTTTGGTTTGTTAAAAGATGGTTATTTTCTTGCTATTTCTAGGGTGTAGTTTCCCTCCTTGTGTTGGAGTTTTCTATTTATTATCCTTTGAAGGGCTAGATTTGTGGAAAGATATTGTGTAAATTTGGTTTTGTCATGGAATACGTTGGTTTCTCCATCTCTGGTAATTGAGAGTTTTGCTGGGTATAGTAGCCTGGGCTTGCATTTGTGTTCTCTTAGGTCTGTATGACATCTACCCAGGATCTTCAGGTTTTCATAGTCTCTGGCAAGAAATCTGGTGTAATTCTGATAGGTCTGCCTTTATATGTTACTTGATCTTTTTCCCTTACTGCTTTTAATATTCTTTCTTTGTTTTGTGCATTTGGTGTTTTGAATATTATATGACAGGAGGAATTTATTTTCTGGTCTAATCTATTTGGTATTCTGTAGGCTTCTATGGGCATCTCTTTCTTTATGTTAGGGAAGTTTTCTTCTATAATTTTGTTGAAGATATTTACTGGCCTTTTAATTTGGGAATCTTCATTCTCATCTATACCTATTATCCATAGGTTTGGTCTTCTCATTGTATCCTGGATTTCCTGGATGTTTTGGGTTAGAGACTTTTTCACATTTTGCATTTTCTTTAACTGTTGTGTCAATGTTTGCTATGGTATCTCCTGCACCTAAGATTCTCTCTTCTATTTTTTTTTTTTTTTTTTAGTATTCTGTTGGTTATGCTTGCATCTATGACTTCTCATCTGTTTCCTAGGGTTTCTATCTCCAGAGTTGTCTCCCTTTGTGACTTCTTTATTTTTTTCTACTTCCATTTTTAGATCCCAGATGGTTTTGTTGAATTCCTTCACCTGTTTGGTTGTGTTTTCCTGTAATTCTTTAAGGGACTTTTGTGTTTCATCTTTAAAAGCTTCTACCTGATTACCTTTGTTTTCATGTATTTCTTTAAGGGGGTTATTTATGTCCTTAAAGTCCTCTATCAGCATCATGGTATGTGATTTTAAATCTAAATCTTGCTTTTCCAGTGTTTGGGGGGTATCCAGGACTTGCTGTTATGGGAGAACTTGTTTCTGATGAGGCTATGTAGCCTTTGTTCCTGTTGGTAGGGTTCTTATGTTTGTCTTTCGCCATCTGGCTAACTCTGGTGTTTGTTGGTCTTGCTGTCTCTGGCTTGGTCTTGTCCCTCCTGTGGGCATATAAGCCCGTGTTAGCACTCATTGGAGACTAGCTCTCCTTTGGCAGGACCCATACACAGAGGGCTGTAGAACAGCCCTACTCCTGGGTGCAGATGGTGGCTAGAAGGACCCTGTTCTAGCTACTCCACTGCTCCTGCACCCTGTGACCTCCTGGCTGGTCTAGCCTTAGACAGTCACTGGAGAGAAAATTGCAATCTCACCTCTGAGCTTAGGAGTCAGAGCACTCCCTGGAGACCAGCCCCCTCCCCCCCCCGGGCAGCCCTGTGCAAAGAGGGCGGTGGAACTGCCACAGCTCCTGCATGCAGATGGTGGCTGGAAATACCCCTTCCCAGCTGCCGTAATTTAACATTTATATATTGCATATATCCACACATTAATATACAAAAGCCTTCATCCTATGTTATTCATAGTATCTATCTATCTATCTATCTATCTATCTATCTACCTACCTACCTACCTACCTAATTATCTATTTTCTGATAATCCGAGGCAGGGTCTAATTTTAGCTCAGTCTAAAAGGAAAATATTTCACAACATATTGTGTTCTCAACCTTATGGCTATGGTTCTATGACCTCCTGAGTGCTATGACTTTATGTATGAGCCAATACTCTTGGGTTTAAATATTAACACTTGGTTGAACAATTTTGTTACTCTCTATTTTTAAAATATGTGAAGTAATAATATTCCTAGTTATCAAAAATTTTTGGCATAGCTTAATAGATGTACTAAAAGGATCACAAAATTGTTTGAGTGCAAAATACAAAAATGGGAGGTTACATTTTTCATTGCCCCCCTTTCCATTCTCCAAATTGCATAGTAATGGTCTGGAACCTAGATATGTGTGAGTGCTATTGTGAGTAGTCAGGGATCTTTACCTGGCTTGTCAGGTAACCTAGAACATTGATCTATAATATTGACAGGTAAAGTCACTGAACTAAGAAGATTATTGCTAATAGTACAAGAATAATAAATGAAGAAGTTACGAATTAGCTAGGAAAATAATAACATTTTGTAGAAACTGAGCTAAGAAACAATACATGTTTTCCAAATTGAAAAAGAAAAAGTTACTGAACATCGAAGGTAACAATTGAAATTCACTTGATCTGTCATAAAAAATAATCCTTTATCCTTTTGTTCTAAAACTAACTCATTAATACTCTATGTAATTGTCAGCATGCCTTTCCTTAAAGCTTCTTCACACTGTATTTATGACATAATCTTCTTAGTTATGGTTACGATATAAAAACGTACAAATATTTTTAATTAATTAATTTATTTATTTATTCATTTATTTTTGCTTATTCACTTTACATCCTGCTCACTGCATCCCTCCTGGTAATTCCTTCCCACAATCCTTCCCCAATCATCCCTTCCCTTCTCCTCTGAGCAGATGGACTCCTCATAGGTATTCCCCCACCCACCCATGCACTTCAAGTCTCTTTGAAGTTAGATGCTTCCTCTCCCACTGAGGCCAGACAAGACAGCTCAGCTAGAAGAACATATCCACGTGCAGGAAACAGCTTTTGGGATAGCTTCTGTTCCAATTGTTTGGGACCCACATGAAGACCACGCTGCACATCTGCTACATATATGCATGGAGGCCTAGGTTCAGGCTATGTATGTCCTGGTTCAGACTCTGAGATTCCTCAGGATCCAGGTTAGTTGACAACTGTTTTCCTGTGGAGTTCCTACCCCCTTTGGGGCCTGCCACCTCCTGTAGCCAGACAGGAACCCCAGTGGAGTTATAGAGACACCAACCTATTCACAAAAATTTAACCCAAATTTATTGTGTCTACAAGAAATGTAGGGTTGGGGGATGGAGCAGAGAGCAAGGGAATGGCCGATCAATAAGCAGCTCAACTTGAGACCCATCCCACAGGCAAGCATCAGTCCCTGACACTATTAATGATACTCTGTTATACTTGCAGACAGTAGCATGTTGTCCTCTGAGATGCTCCACCCAGCAGCTGACTCAGACACATACAGATACCCACAGCTAAACAGTGGATGGAGCTTGGGGACTCTTATGGAAGAACAAGAACAAGTATTAAAAAGAGTGTAACAATGACTTAATATCACACAGGATCAAAAAAAAATATTCTCCTGTACCTTAATTTGAGTTACAATGAACACATTGATAGTACTAGTACTAGAATTGTAGTTGTGGGATAGAATTAAATATATATTGTCTTATCAGATTAGCACAGATGTGGGAAACACGGACTCTAGTGAGAGTAAGACAAATTCCCACCCTTGCCTTGCTGTTTAATGTGTTTCCCTGAATCATCAACCATCATCAGATGAAGCTGATTGTGCTTAACAATTTTTGTGGTTGTTCAGCCAGTATATTCTTGGTTTCCCAAATAAGTAAATGGCATCGTAAACTTCATGAGTCTTCTTTTTAGTGAGTGAAAGCCAGTTTCTTGTTGGAATGAAATTATCTTTGGTATTTGTATTGAAAATTCAATATAAGCAAGCATACAGTTCTAAAAAGGATTGATAAAGTAAAATCCAATTAGAATTTTTTCTCAGCTCTGTGTTCTCTGTAGCTTATCAAAGTTGGAAAAGTTGTATTGCTGTTGTTATTGTTGTTGTTTAACCTTTGGAGCATATAAGCTACTTTAAGAGTGTCAGGGCACAGATAAGACTAGACTGGACATGAAGTCTACAAGGTCACGTTAGTTCTTTTCATAGAATATTTTGTTTCTGTTTCACCTCTCTGATGTGCTGTAAGTATAATGAAGAGTCACCCTATCAGCTGCAGGAGTCTGGTGTCAAGGATGGAAGGAAGGAACCCATGGCTGAACATGTTGTACGTCCCTTTTTATGTTTGTTTGCCTGGAGATTTTACCTTTACCTATGTCTATTTGTAAATTAAATGCTGAATCCCAATGAAGTAAGTTTGAATTTATCATTTTTGTATCGTTAACTGTGACTATGACTAATTTTTTATTCATTATTGAAATTGTATCACAGACAAAAACATATGCAGAGTTCTACTGGCTTTGGTAGCATTGAGAAAATTGATAACTTGATCATTCCCTGACACCGACCCCTTAAGACATACTGAATCTATTGGAAATATGGGCTGCCAATTAGGAACAACATAATATATTCTTTGTGTGTCTACACCTACTGTTTATTTTGTTTTTTGTTTGTTTGTTTCTGTTTTCATTCAGTTTTAACCAAATGATGCTTGAATTCCTATAACAGGACATTAAAAGAAGCATTCACCTAAAGAGCATTGGCAGGTGTGAGATAGTAGGAAGGTTCACCAGTTCCAGCTGAATGAGTCTTAACATAAAATTCTATACAAGCAAGCACATAGCCCAAAAATAACAAAACACTACAGAGGTATCTTACACAGCATAGTCATGGCTATGAGAAGCTTGAGAAATAGGCTGCCTAGACTGTAACAAATGATTCAATCTGATAGATGCCATAAAGCGGTATGTCCAAAATTAGTGATAGAGATTTCACAAGTTCCCATGCCTAGATCAAGAGATACGGGAAATCAATGACTACTGAGAGAAGTCAAAACTGTCTCCTAAAGTGAGGAGCCACGGATAGATGACTTAAACCTAAATGGTGACCCCTAAACACCCCTACACAAGAGCGCCACTAGATAGGCTCAGTAGGGTGTGTGTGTGTTTGTGTGTGTCTTAAAACAAAACAAAATCGTAGATGAGGCCGTGAACTTGAGATGGGGGCAGAGAATGAGTTCAAGAAGGAAGAGACAGAGGTGGAAATGATGTAAGTACAGTACTCAAATTAGAAATCCTCAAAAGATAAAATTGAAAATTAAGAAAAATTCAGTCTGATTTAAGATCTAGCTATTTTTAACCCTCTACGCCTAACTGGCCTTCTGTGGTACTGGTTTCACACTCTCAGATTATGTTTCTAGCTTCCTAACCTCCACTTAACCCTTTCTTTATTCTGCATTCAGCATAACCCAGGGACATAAGAGTCATGCCTGGTGGTTTATAAGTCACTTAACGTCAATGTCATTGGCTTTTTGTTCTCATCGTCTTCATCCATACCCTCTCACCACTCATACAATGACATCCTTGAGGGCACTAACATACTGCTACCTCATTATAAATAGCAAGGTCTCCATGGAGAATTCTTCAGATCAGACATTGTTGCTATTGACATGATACTCACTGTTGTTTTTCTGACCCTTTGTCATGCATGTCCTTCCAATATCATCTTGTCTCTGAGTCTTCCATTCCACTTTCCACATTTACTCCACTTTTTTATCAAGACCTATTAGCATTATTCAGAAAATAAATCTGTTTAATTGTATGCCTGTATCTCCTAGAAAGTAAACTTCATGCAACATTCCTGGTTGTTCAAAGCCCAGAAGAGAAAATTGTGCGCAAGCAGGTCTCAAAGGCACAGGCAGGATGCAGGAGTAGATTCTTCATCTTCCCAGGCTGCACACTTACCTTGGTTTGATTTTATCATCTGGTCTTTTTTCATGGTTACCATGGCCACATAAAAATTCTTGAAACTAATGAAAGCAAAACCCAACACATAGCAGGTACCCGGATAAATCAGTAATATCACTTTTCCTTGGAAATCAGTGTCATTCATGCTTCATTAAGAGTTCAGTGGAGAGAAAATCCTTTCTCTGGATGGAATTTTTTAAGTGATTGTGCTCGTCTACTTGAGCACATTGACCTAGTTATGGGTGACAAACCAGAAGAAATACCAGCCGTTGGTCGAAGAAAAGCACAAAAAGCTGTAAGCATTACCTTCTGAACTTTGAGATTCTGTTTCCACCCCTACAAGCTGCCATGATCTCTGAAGTTCATGAACATAACCTGAGTTAGGCCCAGGAAGGAATTTTAGATGTGCCTCCAGTCATGCTGAATCTTTGGTCATAACTCTTTTGTGAGAGTTCTGCTCAATCTCTACGCCTGCCCATGTTTAGTATTCCTCATATAAGATCTGCCTTGTAGCATGGTCTCAAAGGTATCAAAACATATACATACTTTAGGCTTCATGAATGCAATATCAATACCCCAAATAAAAGAGAACCTACCACATCATAACAGTGTTGCATTGCTTCCAAGAAGACAAGCTTTATAAAAAAATTGTCATGGAAATTATTTTATTTGAAAGTGATCTATATATGTCCAGTCTGTTTATCCTTAAAACCTTTAGTGACTCCCACATTACCATTTTAGCTATCCACAGCCATATCATAACATTCTTCATAATTTGTTCTCCACTTTATTGTCATATGTTACAAAGTATGTGAACAACTTTGATTTCTTTCCTCTACTAACCAAGCTGGCACATTAAAATTTTAAATTATTTACATTTTTATTTTTCATAGTGAAAAGGGATCCCTAATCTCTGCTTCTACAATTCCTTTAAATCATGAAAGAAGATTCCATTGGTCCTAATGGATTAAGGTTTCAAATTCCATTTTCCATAATGGGGACTCATTTTATAATATATTAAAGAAAGAAGAATAAGATGATCTTGGTTAGGAAAAGTTGTGGCCATGAGGATTTTGTCTTCTTTTTTTCCAATCCCCTTTCTAGCCCCATTAATTCTGCCCTGTCTTAATTTTCTTGTCAAAAGAAGAGTTTATTTCAGGTAAAAACACATTTTTTAATGAAGACAACAATTCTGCTTTTTATTTTAATACATCCAGAAACTGGAACAGGGGCCATATTTTATAAATTTATTCTGGATGTGAAAGATTTTAATTATTTCTAATTATAATGAAATAGTAAATTTCAGGAAAATGTAGTATATTGGTTACATGGTTTTATGATTAATTTATTTAGCTACCTGAACTTCTACAGATAAAAAAACAATTTAGTTCTTTTTTTAATTATATATTTCCGTTATTTACATTTCAAATGTTATCTCCTTTCCTGGTTTCCCCTCTGAAAACCCCCTATTCCTTTCCCCCTTCCCCTGCTCACCAACCTATACATTACTGCTTCCTGGTCCTGGCATTCCCCTAAACTGAGGCATCAAGCCCTCACAGGGCCAGGGGACTTTCCTTCCATTGATGACCTACAAGGCCATCCTCTACTACATATGCAGCTGCAGCCATGGGTTCCTCCATGTGTACTCTTTGGTGGTGGTTTTGTCCCTAGGAGCTCTGGAGATACTGGTTGGTTCATATTAGTGTTCCTCCTATAGGGCAGCAAACCCCTTCAGCTCTTTGGTTCCTTTCTCTAGCTCCTCCATTGCGGACCCTGTGCTTAGCCAATGGTTGGCAGAGATTATCCACCTCTGTATTTGTCAGGCACTGGTAGAAACTCTCAGGAGACAGCTATATCAGGCTCCTGTCAACAAGCACTTGTTGGCACCCACAATAGTGTCTGGGTTTGGTGACTTTATGTGGGATGGATCCCCATGTGGGGCAGTTTCTGGATTGCCTTTCCTTCAGTTTCTGTTCCACACTTTGTCTCTGTATCTCCTCCCATGGGTATTTCTCTCCCCCTTCTAAGAAGGACTGAAGTATCCACCCCTTGGTTTTCCTTCTTCTTGAGCTTCATGTGGGTTGTGAATTGTATTATGCTAGTCTTTTAACAAGTGGTACAGTTTGCTTCATATCTGTTTGTTTAGAGTCAAACCAAGCCACAGTGCACATGTAGAAATCAGAGGACTACCTCAGGAAACTGTTTCCTTATTCCACCATGTGGGCCCTAGAGGAATCAAACGCAGTTCTTTAAGCTTTGGAGCAAGTGTCGTTCCCACTGAGTCACTCCACTGATGCTAGAGGTTTCCATTTGTAATCATGAATAAAACAATAAGGAAGCCAAAGACATTGCTGCAAACATCTCAATAGGTTTATCCTTAATGAGAAATAAAGGAAACTATGGTTAATTCATTAGATTTTTTCCCCTAGTGATTTAGTGTCTCCTCAGATGTTCTTGAAGCCATGCATGTTAAAGATAACTTTATATATGTATATATATATGTATATATATATATATGTATGTATATATGTATTACTCTGTGTGTGTGTGTGTGAAGAACCAACCTCAGCTTGGAGAGAGGTTTCTGAGACAACCCTAGGCAGTATTTTGTAGATAACTCTTAGCTCTGCAGTCTACTCAAGACAGCTTTTCAGACTTCTCTCTCTGTGTGTTCTGCTCTAGTCTAGACAATTTTTTAATTGTTATTCTGAAAGACTCCCTGGCTAAGACAGCTAGCTTTCTGCTCAAGACAGCTCTCTCTGCTAGTAAAAATTCTAAGAGCTCTCTGGATAGCACCTAGGTTTTCTGACCAAAGTCAGAAAAGATGCCATAAAAAATTCTTGGATCTGACAGGATAACCAAGTCGGATATCTTGTTAGAAAAATTCTATAAGTAAATCTTGGATTTTCCAAACAAAATAAAAATGCTTCTAAACATTCCAAAAGAGCTGCATTTGTTGCTCAGGCAGCCTTCTCTGGATAGCTGCTAGCAAACATTCTAAAAAAGCTGAGCCAGCAAAATATTTCTGGCATATGCAGTAGTGTCTGGGTTTGGTGGTTATATATGGGATGGATCCCTAGGAGGGGCAACAGGACCCTGACATAGCTCCCTCTTGTGAGGCTATGCCAGTGCCTGGAAAACACAGAAGTGGATGCTCACAGTCATCTATTGGATGGAACACAGGATTCCTAATGAAGGAGCTAGAGAAAGTACCCAAAGAGCTAAAGGGGTCTGCAACCCTATAGGAGGAACAACAATATGAACTAACCAGTACACTCCTCCTCCCCAGAGATGTGTCTCTAGTTGCATATGTAACAGAAGATGGCCTAGTCAGCCATCAATGGGAGGAGAAGCCCTTGGTCTTGCGAAGATCATATGGCCCAGTACAGGGGAGTGCCAGGGCCAAGAAACAGGAGTGGGTGGTTTGGGGAGCAGGGCGGGGAGGAGGATATAGGAGGGTTTGGGGATAGCATTTGAAATGTAAATGAAGAAAATATCTAATAAAAAAAAAAAAGCTGTGTCAGCTCTCTAAGTAGTTCTTGGGTTTTCCAATGATATTCAAAGATCATATTAGAAAAAAATCTAAAAGAGCTATAAAAATAATTCTAAAAGAGCTGTTTTTGCT
Source organism: Mus caroli (assembly GCF_978045245.1). Classification (NCBI taxonomy): domain Eukaryota; kingdom Metazoa; phylum Chordata; class Mammalia; order Rodentia; family Muridae; genus Mus; species Mus caroli. Next base: position 112,203,882 of record NW_028227258.1, read on the forward strand.
CTCTTAAGTAATTCTTGGGATTTCCAATGATGGTTAGCGATTTTATTAGAAAAAGATTCTAAAAGAGCTAAAGAAAAAAATTGTAAAGGAGCTGTGTTTGCTCTCCATGGATTTCTGACCCAAATTAGAAATCCTGTTAGATTTTTTTTTTTTTTTTTGCTGTGTTTGATCTCCAGAGATTTTTAGACAGCTCAGCTCTTGCTAGAAAAAATTCTAAAGAACCGTCATCATTAGATGCTAGCTCATCTCATTCAGAGGGAATGTCAAGCTTCTTATTTACATATGATTTCAGTTATTTATTCCAGGTTTCCTTTTGATCATCCTGGGAATCAGAATTCCATGACCTTAGACCTTTGACTCATAGGAAGAGTCAGCACGCACAAGCACAGACAATAAGATAGCTGGGTGGGAGCCCACCCTGGAATCACACTCTGAATACACCTGGACCTAAATTCACTCTGTTAAAGGCTGACCTTGAACTCAGAAATCTGCCTGCATTTGTATCTGCTTGTCTTTGTACCTCTGTCAAGATGACTCATTGTGTAGCTGTCTGCGTTCCTTTAGATCTGTGATGTTCCTTATACAATACATTTTGCATCCTTATATTTTTGTGTTGTTGGAAAATTATATAGTTTTCAACTTGCGTTTTTAGAGTTCTTTTTCACAGCCTTCAGGGCTGTCTTGAAGGTCCCAGTGTTTACCATTTTGCTGAAACTTTAGGTATAACTTTGCCTCCTGGACTCATGCTGTCTCTGATTATCATGGAGACATTAACATTAACAGAGAGGGACACTCCTTGAAGGAGGGACATGAAAATATTTCTATTGTTATACAAAAACCTTGTGCCCACAGTGGCCATCAATACTCTTGGAGGCCCATGCCTGGTTGGTCCTGTCCCAGGAGTGGAAACCTGTCATTCCATCCTACTAAGGTCATGCTGGATTCTGCATGTGTGAAAGGTTTGTGTGGGTATTCAAGTGTATGTGTGTATTTCAATCCCACAAACCTTCAAGGTTTTCTTCCTCAGATGCTTTCACCTTAATTTTTGAAAACACAAAAAGTATCACAATGATCTCTACACTATGATTTGGTCCATGAATTTCGGAGATATGCCCATCCCCCACTCCAGTCCTGAGGTTATAAGCACACACCCCCTTGTTGGCTTTTACATGGATGCTACAAGGCAAGTCTTTGTTGTGTGAGCCCCCAATACTTTCAAATATTTTAAATACTTCCAAATAATTGACTATTACATGAACTTCTCTAATTTTAGTTTAGAAAAGAAAACAAATTTCCAGACTTGAAATAGTCACCTAATCTTCTAAAATGTCATCTGAATAAGAGGAGATAAATTGTTGAAGTGAAATATCACAGTTATCACTTTCCATTGTTCCTCTAAGCTTCTATGTTCTAATATTGATTTATGAAAAATAATCGAGGCTCTTCAGTGCAATAGTTTCTGTGACCTCTGATATGCCCTTCAGCAAGGTGTACCTCTGACAAGGTTTTAAATTTTTCAGGACGTTATTTCTACTGGGCTAACAGATACATTGTGGATAAATATTAAAGAATTCTATGTAATTTGGTACAATTGTACAGACGCAATGCAGTGATAGTTCCTAGATGGCAGGATGCTGCTAGGAGAAGTGGTTAGTATATGACAGGTGTGATTATGTATGACTGTAAGTCAGCACTGGGGAGGGATGCAAGGCAGAGTTGTAGTTTAAGGCAACCTTTACCTTTAATGACTTGGAGAAAGTATGTCTCAATCAGAAACAATTTATTCTATTCTTCCCATGCTTTGTGTTTTGTTTATTTTTTATTTTGTGTGTGTATGTGTTTTTGTGTGTGTTTGTGTGTCTGTGTGTGTGTGTTTGTGTTTGTGTCTGTGTGTATGTGTGTGTATGTTGTATGTCTGAGATAACAATCTCTTACGACATAGTCCATCTTTTTTATCTGGACTGTGTAGGCTTAGATTTTCTAAACCTACTTTATTTAGGGTTCTAGAATGCTTCAACCTCCCTTCTATCCCATGGACCAGAGGTAGGGGCAAAAGGTTTATAGGAAAAAGATAGTGTGGACTTGTTTAGAAGTAGTTCTTTGGGGAAATTCCACTTTTTGTTGTTGTGATACCAGCAGTAGAGTTCAATAGAAAACACCAAACATGAATCGGTAGTAGTGGTTCAATACAGCAGAAAATGCAAGCTTCCACCAAATAAGCAGGACTCAGTGGAAGTATGGAGAATAGCCAGAATACCTTAAGAAGTTCTTTGGCATGTTTCTCTCTACAAAGTGAAGATCAATGAGTCTTTGAGTGACTAGCAAAGACCAGTGAAGACTAGGGAAGGTATAGCAATTGCAAGGCAAAGCAATGCAAGAGTGTCCTTTCACTGTCTGTGGGGTTCTACTTTTATTCTTTCCAAACATGATATGTCCACTCAAGCATTTGCTCTGCTCCAGCAAAACATCACATGCCTTCTGATGTTTCTGCTTCAGCAAAATATCTTCTCACAAGACAGCTTCCAGAAGAATATCATATGACACAACTGAGTGTCCAAAGGAACCAGAAATGTCCACTTCAGGGCTGATTTTCATCCCTTAAAACACTCTTGCTGAAGTCCTAACTCTTAGGATCTCAAAATGTTATCTAATTTGGTGAAAATAATTTAATTTTTAATATTTATATTTTGTTTTTAATTATGGAAAGGTGGAGTCCTGGAGCTCAGTATGGTACCTTTAGGGAGCAGAAAAGGATGGCATATCTTTTGAAGTTGGAGTTACAGTGGTTCCACCGTGTATCCACCATGGGTTCTAGGTACTGAATTCAGATCCTGTGCAAGAGGAGTATCAGCTTTTAACCACTGAGAATCTCTTCAGGGGTAGAGAAACAGAATTTAAAGGAATAGTTAAGGTAAAATGAGGTCCTTAGGATGTGCCTTCCTTCTGTAGGACAATATTCCGTTTTGGAAGAATAAATCTGGACCCAAAAATACACATAGAGAAGACAATGTAAAATCCCTAGAAAAACTCAGCCATTTGTAAGCCAATGAGAGAGGCTGGAATTGATCCATCCCACAAAGCCTGCAGAAGGAGCCATCCTCCTGACTGTGAACTAATACTAATATCCTCTCCTCTGTAATGCTAATGTAATCATCATTATGAATCCAACAATGGCATTTGCACTATTGGGACTGCAAAACAATATATGTCTAATTTTTTCATTATATAATCTTCACTCTAAGATTTTGTTAACTTAATCAAATAATATAATACTAATGGGTAATAGTCTTAAATGCACAAATGTTTAATTCTTTCATGAATAATCATGACAGGTAATTTCTAATTTTACAGTTAAGTAATTCAAATATGAAAATTATCACACTGTGGATCTCAGCAACAACTGGATTCAAACCAAACTATCGTGTTGCAAAGCCTCTACCTCTCCTATTCTCTGCAGTATTCTTTGTATTGTTCAAGTTGTGAGCCATATCCATAATTAAGGTAACCACTGAGCCATGTATTTGAATAGTTTCATAATGCTTGGCATATTCTGACTATAAAAATAGCTCTACTCTCTAGAAACTGAGACTTTTTCCTCCCTCTTTAAGCTAGATGGGATTTTGTGATGACTCAGTGAGGTTTCAAGAACTATATAAGTAGGTCTTGGGAGATTCGATGCCCTCCAGCTGGCTGTCCACTAGTCATACTGGTTCCAGAGACAGGACTCCCAACATGGTTTATGATACGCAGTGAAAATGGATGAGGTGCTTAAAAATCATTTAAAATTCACCATGGTAACAGAGCATTAGAATAAAAGTGAAGAATAGAGCATTTATACATGAGAACCCTGTGAAGGATGCCTGTTCGTGAAGCTCAACCAGAGTTAGCTTGATGTGTTGCTTTAATGAATTAAGGCATGTTTTTGTTTCAAAGGATGCTGATTTTTACTTTAATTGTATACACAAAATAGGATGGACTCACCATAAGAATATATAATTTGATTTCTTCCTCATCCTAACGCTTATTCATCATAGCTCAATCATAATATGTGCTACTTCCTCTGAGATGCTAAACATTGCCAACAATCTTTTGAAGTAAAAACATTATGTCAACACACTGGTAGCCATTTACTTTGGATACAAAATATTCAATTTTCCTCATTTATAAAATAGAAATAACAAGTGTATTTTATTGAATGGAATGTAAATTTCTCATTTAAAAATTCATTAATTGGATGTGAAGTAAATTAAAACATCATTTAACAGGAATTAACATTAGTTATATTGTCTCAACTACTCTAAATTTGACATTTGCTAGACAGTTTTCTCTTTTTTATTTCTCTTTTATTAATTAAATTTGGTCTTTGACTACAAAGGGACTGAGAGAGGCAAATAGCAAGATGCAGGAGATATGAGAAAATGGAGAGCTGGCTTTAACTATGGAAGGGGAGGGAGTTAAATGCTGATGGAGAGGAAGAAAAATACAATGAAGATGGTGGGAAGCCTTAAGGAATATTATTTAATTTTACCTAAAATTACACGCAAGTATATACACATAGAAGCACACATATATATATATATATATATATATATATATATATATATACATACATATATATAAATGCACAGATATATCTACACATTTATAAAAATATATATGTGTACATATATACATATATATTGACCTGTGATAAGGAGAAATAACATTAAAATTAGGGGATACTGTCTCTCTCTTTCTCTCCCCCCTCTCTATATATGTATATATAAGATATTTGTATATAAACATACATATTTATACATATATATGTAGTTATGTCACTTGAGCTGATAATACCTCCAAGAAAAATCATAGAATAACAAATATATTAGTATCAGGCATGAGACCCCCTCCTCCTTTTCAGTGATTAGTTAGGGATAGTTAAGAGACTCCTAAAATAGTATAGGCTGTTGCTCTTGGTTTTCTCCCAGAGTTTAAAGGTAACTCCTATGGCTGAAGTCACCAACACATGACCCAGAAGATTTGTGCTGAATTTGACTTGGAAGCTTCCTCCCTTAGGTCTAGTTTTTGTCATAGTTGCTATGCAAGAAGCCAAGCAAGGAGGAGATCACTATTCCTACCCAGCTTTGTTGACTAAGATCTACAATAATGATGGACATGTCAAGATATCCCTAAAGGTACAACAGCGGTTCATATCTTGGCAATAATGAACAGCAGTATTATTGGGTTTGAAGCCTGTTGAACAAGAAGGAAATTATGTTCAGTATTTGAAACCTAGTCAAAGGCTGCCCCCGCCTCACTGTGCAAGCAGTGGAAGCCAGCCAGGATGCAGGCTTACAGTGAACAAATATGTGATGGAGAAATGGCAAAGACAAGAAGCAGAGTGCTATATGTGCTATGGAGAGATGCAGAACTGGAGACAGAAGTAGTGAGGACTAGGCTGAGGACAATGAACTGTGCTTCTGCTGACTGTAGAGAGAAAGGAAGCTACATTTGCAGTGAAATTGATGACTGGAGATGCATTGTTGAAAAAAGAGGGAAATGGAAGGCTTGTGTGACAACCCTTAGCCCCACCCCAACCCCCACCCCAACCCCAGGCCCAGCCCCCAAGCCCCACAAAAGTACTAGCCTAAACAGTAAGCCATCAAAGACAAATCCTGAGAAGTGTGATAAAAGATGCTAAAATCCGCAGGTAGGGGGAGGGGGTGACTCAGTTCCATTTAAGGGTTCCATTTAAGGGGCAGGACCCTGATGGTTTGACCATGTTCCAGTGAGTGTGATTCAGGTGCATAATGTAAAATTCCTAAAGAATAAATGAAAATGTTATGTTGGAAAAATAAAATGAAAACCTAGTCAAGAACCCAGGTCTAATGAGGTGATGGATCTTAGCAGAGAGCCTACAACCAATTCTTTATTAGATCAGCAAAATCCCTTAACTGAAACCTGCCATGGACCTTTATGCACACACATACTTGTAGCCCTCACCCCTCACTAAAGTAGTTTCATTTTGGAAGACATTGAGAGCACTTCAGAAAACCACAACAGGTCAAAATTGTAAAGGCCAACTGGTTCTGCTATAGCCAGTTCCAGGAAAGATATCTGCAATACAACTCCCACACCTAAGGCTCAGGGAACAGCCATGAAGAAAAGACAAAGAGATTGTAAGAGCCAGAGGATCAGGCAATCTTCTATGAGATTGTGCCTCCTACAGATGACAGGAGAGAGAGCTACAATCATGATACCTCAACAATATGGCTGCCTAAAAAAGACCTGAACGTTGACAGCACCCATAGACCTACTAAGGTAGAGGGGAAATCTTAGGGGCCCCACCCCTAGAAAAGAAGTTACAGTTAACTAATGAGAGAGAGAGAGAGAGAGAGAGAGAGAGAGAGAGAGAGAGAGAGAGAGAGAGAATTATTTTCCCTGCGGAGGATTTCCCTAGTTGGTTACTCAATACGTAGGGGTTGGCCCTGAAATTTTATACACATATAAATAATAAATGTAGTCTTCAGGTTCTATATTATTGGCCTTTGTATTTTTTCCTTTAGTTATTGCATCAGAATTTATCGCAGCCATGATTTACCATTTCTATCCATCCTTAGCATTATTTTCCACAGTTGGGATACAGAGCATCTAAAACACACCTTAAAGAACAGATCCAGGAACTCCACATAAAACCAGAGACTCTGAAAATTATAGAGGAGAAAGTGGGGAAAAGCCTTGAAGATATGGGCACAGTGGAAAAATTCCTTAACAGAGCAGCAATGGCTTGTGCTGTAAGATCAAGAATTGACAAATAGGACCTCATAAAATTGCAAAGCTTCTGTAAGGCAAAAGACACTGTCAATAAGACAAAAAAGGCCACCAGCAGATTGAGAAAGGATTTTCACCAATCCTAAATCAAATAGGGGAATAATTTCCAATATATACAAAGAACTCAAGAAGATGGACTCCACAAAATCAATTAACCCCATTAAAAAATGGGGCACAGAGCTAAACAAAGAATTCTCAACTGAGGAATACCGAATGGCTGAGAAGCACCTGAAAAACTGTTCAACATCCTTAATCATCAGGGAAATGCAAATCAAAACAACCCTGAGATTCCACCTCACACCAGTCAGATTGGCTAAGATCAAAAATTCAGGTGACAGCAGATGCTGGCGAGGATGTGGAGAAAGAGGATCACTCCTCCATTGCTGGTGGGATTGCAAGCTCGTAGAACCACTCTGGAAATCAGTCTGGCGGTTCCTCAGAAAATTGGACACAGTGATACCGGAGGATCCAGCAATACCTCTCCTGGGCATATATCCAGAAGATGTTCCAACTGGTAATAATGACACATGCTCCACTATGTTCATAGCAGCCTTATTTATAATAGCCAGAACCTGGAAAGAACCCAGATGTCCCTCAACAGAGGAATGGATACAGAAAATATGGTATATTTACACAATGGAGTACTATTCAGCTATTAAAAAGAATGAATTTATGAAATTCCTAGCCAAATGGATGGACCTGGAGGGCATCATCCTGAGTGAGGTAACCCAATCACAAAAGAACTCACATGATATGTACTCACTGATAAGTGGATATTAGCCCAGAAACTTAGAATATCCAAGATATAAGATACAATTTGTGAAACACATGAAACTCAAGAACAACAAAGATCAAAGTGTGGACACTTTGCCCCCTTTTAGAATTGGGAACAAAACACCCATGGAAGGAGTTATAGAGACAAAGTTTGGAGCTGAGATGAAAAGATGGACCATCTAGAGACTGCCATACCTGGGGATCCATCCCATAATCAGCCTCCAAACGCTGACACCATTGCATACACCAGCAAGATTTTGCTGAAAGGACCCTGATATAGCTGTCTCTTGTGAGACTATGCCGGAGCCTATTAAACACATGAGTGGATGCTCACAGTCAGCTATTGGATGGATCACAGGGCCCCTAATGAAGGAGCTAGAGAAAGTACCCAAGGAGTTGGGGGGACCTGCAACCTTATAGGTGGAACAACAATATGAACTAACCAGTACCCCCTTCCCCTGGAGCTCATGTCTCTAGCTGCATATATAACAGAAGATGGCCTAATTGGCCATCAGTGGAAAGACAGGCCCATTGGTCTTGAAAACTTTATATGCCTGAGTACAGGGGAAAGCCAGGCCAAGAAGTGGGAGTGGGTGGGGGAGGTTGTGGGGGATAGCATTGGAAATGTACATGAAATAAATACCTAATTAAAAAGAAATAGAAACAATAATGAAACAAGAAACAATAATAAAAATTGAAGATTTAAAAACAAAAAACAAACAAAAAAAGAAAATTTAACTATGTGTGTAAATTTATCTATGCATTACATAAGTATAATATATATATAAGAACCCTAAATTATTGTAAGTATAGAAAACTTTTCTCCCATACAAAGGTCAAATACAGTGTTTCATGTAATAAAATGTAATAAACATAAAAAAAGAAATTCTTAGGCAAATGGATGGACCTGGAGGGTATCATCCTGAGTGAGGTAACCCAATCACAAAAGATCTCACATGATGCACTCACTGATAAGTGGATATTAGCCCAGAAACTTAGACTACCCAAGATACAATTTGTGAAACACATGAAACTCAAGAAGAAGAAAGACCAACATGTCGATACTTTGTCCCTCCTTAGAATGGGGAACAAAAATACCATGGAAGGAGTTACAGAGACAAAGTTTGGAGCAGAAATGGAAGGATGGACCATCCAGAGACTGCCCACCCAGGGATCCATCCCATAATCGGCCACCAAACCCAGACACTATTGCATATGCCAGCAAGATCTTGCTGAGAGGACCCTGAAAAAGCTGTCTCTTGTGAGGCTATGCCAGTGCGTGGCAAATACAAAAGTGGATGCTCACAGTCATCTATTGAATGGAACACAGGCCCCCAATGGAGGAGCTAGAGAAATTGCTCAAGGAGCTGAATGGGTCTGCAACCCTATAGGAGGAACAACAATATGAACTAACCAGTACTGTCAGAGTTCGTGTCTCTAGCTGCATATGTAGCAGAAGATGTCCATCATTAGGAAGAGAGGCCCCTTGGTCTTGCAAACTTTATATGCCCCAGTACAGGGGAACACCAGGGCCAATAAGTGGGAGTGGGTGGGTTGGGGAGCAGGGCGTGAGTAGGGTATAGGGGACATTCGGGATAGCATTGAAATGTAAATGAAGAAAATATCTAATAAAATTGAAAAAAAAAGAACAGATCCAACATTAAAACAGGTTTTTTTTTGTTGTTGTTGTTGTTGTTGTTTTGTATTTGGTTGTTGGTGGTGGTTTTTTGTTTTTGTTTTTTGAACTGCAGTGTTGCCATTTAGCCAGTTTTCTCCTGAGCGGTGTAGGGCCATGGCCTGTTTTTTTCTGGGAAGACAGGAAGCACTTCAAACTTGCCATTTTCTCTAGAACAAACAAAATGTGTAACAAGGGTGAAAGACATGAATCCATTTTTGCATTTATGTCTTAAATTAGTCCTGGCATTTTTATTTGGGATTTCTCCAGCCCGCTCAGAGGCAGTGATGGTTTTATTCATCATGAGGGCAAGGGAATGCGATGCTCCTGCAATCATAGAGGATCACAGGAACCAGAGCGCATTGATTTTTCTTCCCTTCACGTCTAATGAAAACCTTTGCAACAAGCTGGTGCTGGCTTGGACTTTCTAAAGTTGAAAGTGGTGGAACGTGAACATTTTTCTTTCTCAAGGCTATTACTTTCCTTTTGCCCAACCAATTCAAGAAGGAAGTTTCAGAGAAAATGGGATAAGCAGTCAAACTGTGGTCTTTTGTGCAGTTATTCACAGAGCCTGTGGGCAACTCAGCTGCTCATGCTGTAGCTGTAACAAAAGACTTTGCCTAAAGGCAAATGTCCACGGGAACCACTTTTCCCTGGCTTGCCTGGCAGCTCTGCTTGAGGCAAAACTTATACCTTTCATTTACCTTACAAATCTGCAGTTTTAACAATTTAATATAAAGTCCAATTTCACATTTCTTATGTTGTAAGAAGAAAATTATCGCTAATAGGCTTCTGTATCTCTTACCCTCAAAACTTAAGTAATATTAAGATATGGTTCTATGCTGTGCCAAATTATAGAGTCCTCATCAGTATAATGTCTGAGAGTAAACTGCAAGTGGAGGACCCAATGCTCTATCAGTATCGCAGGGCTAATAGCTGGGACAGGCTCAAGAGTCAAGTGTATGTTGATAACCAAAGTCTGCTTTCCCAGAGCTCTGTGAAATTAGAAAAAAAAAAAAGTCTTGACAAAATGAAGAAAATGATAAATTAGGTAAATATAATATGGTCCAAAATGTTTCAAGGACTAGGGACATTGATTGAACTTATTTGTTTGTATATTTTATTTCTTCAGTTTGGAGCACTTCGGGGAATGCAGCATCTGGAAGCAAGGCTGTACTACTGACTGGCAGGGACACCCTGGATCCTGCTCTAGACCATCCATGGAAATAGGAGATACTTTCAGTGCCAGTCTTGTGACTGCTGGAGTCCTAAACCTGTGACATTCACAGAAGTAACTGTGTTTGCCTTGGGCACCTTCCTGTGTCACTGTCTTCAGACACATCATAAGGTGGAATCAGATGCCCATTACAGATGATTGTGAGCCACCATGTGGTTGCTGGGATTTGAACTCAGGACCTCTGGAAGAGCAGTTCTCTTAACCCCTGAGCCATCTCTCCATCCGACACTGACCTGCTAGTGTTTGCCGTCATCCATTTCAACATCTCTGTTACTCCTTGCTCTCCATGGGGGAATCTAATCTCTAAGCTTTTGTCATATTGTTTATGCCACAAAATTTATTTTCATTGTAAAAATTTACAAATAAAAATCATTGTATGTTGGAATTTGACATTTAAACTACAAGAGAAGGATCTGGTGCTCTATAATATAGGGACTAGAGACATCGAGCTTACTTGTTTATATTTTTTATTTCTTCAGTTTAAATGCAGACTCCAGACTTCACTTCAAGCTTTCTACTAGTGATTGCTGAAATGTTTCCTAAACCTGAAATGATACAATTTTACATTTGAGCCTAATTTGAGTCTGGAATAAAAGGAGATGACAAACTTCCTTCAGATGACATTCTTGCAACTTGTGAAATTATTGTTTATAATATAATTTCAGTGATTCTCAGTCAGCACAGTGTGGATTCTATTGAGTTTATAATATAGATAAGCTTTTATTTAATCTTATTATATAAATACTTTAAAATATCTTGGGTTTATGGTCTTTATAAACACTAGTTACATGTCACTTTTTATACCCCACTGTCTTTTTATTACTTTGTGCTCTATTTATAATACAATTTTCTATACTTTTAACTGTTTTACAAATGGGTTCCTATTTGGTCTAATACTAACTGAATGTTCATTACTTGGCCTGTGATGATTTCTTATTAGATTTCATATCCTTTTACTGGTGTTTGATCAGTTCAGAGAGTCCTTATTTTGGGATGTTCTTTGCTTCCATTGTTGACTTTGAAAACACAATTCACATATCCCAATTGTGTTCCTGTCTGCTGTACTCTAGCACAGGCCTTCTGGATGGTGCACATATCCCTGCATGGTCACCATTTCCTTCCGCTGAATGAATGCTGTGCCTATCCCTGGATGGAAGCTTTCCGCACCCGTGGTTGGACACTGTTTCTCGTCCCCAGATGGATGCTGTTCCCACTCTGGGATGAATGTGTTTCAAATCCCCAGATGCTGTGGTATATGTGTTTGCTCTTGGCAGAAGCATCTGAGAGCCAGAAAGAGCCAATGGCAGATCATTGCTTCTGTAGTTTCCAAATTTCTCTGTCACTGATGCAGTAGCCAGGCCTGTAGGGAGGTCCCCAGTCTTACTTCGCAGGTTTCTTGGGGATGCTTCTCTATTTTCAGGAGTGCAATTTGTAGTTACAGGCAAAGGGTCTTTCATCTTGCCTCTTACCCACGTGATTCTTACCCAGTTGAAATGTTTGAGCAGGTTCTTCTCCAGCTCATTCGAATTTTTGAGTCTCTCTGCTGCTCTCCCAACCTAGACACACAAAGCCCATTTTCTCTCATTTCCCTTTATTCTTCTGTCCAAGAGGTTCTGTTGTTGGCAAGCCTGTCCTACTGTGTCTTGTTTTTAAATGTAATGTCTCCATTTTATATACAACTGAACTCCCTCTATTTCTAATTTTCCCATCTTGGAGAACTAGATTCAGGACAGGGGGCAGAGTAACCTTAGAGGCATCTTTGAGTCACACACAGACTTGGACATGTCTTACAAAGTGATTGAGACTCAGAGTAATTAAAAGATAAAATGAACTTGATGTGCTAGTGAACGCTGAATGCACTCAAGTATTTGTAATTCTTTCCTTTCCCAAAGACATTAAGCTCACATTTTTGTCCACAGATGACATTATCAGGCATCATTTTTGGTATAGAGCATAACATATTAAGCTCAGCTAATTCTGAATTAAACTATGTTAATTACAATCCTAATGATATATTAACCCATTCCAATATACATTAAGTAAAGTCAAAGAAAAACCATGCATTAAACAAAAGGAACACTATAACAAATTCCTGCAATAGCCACAGCATATATTATCATAGTGTAGTTTAGATCTAAGGATACTAGTTGATCAGTGTTTCTAGGTAGTTTGCATGGAAACAAGACAGATTGTGTTCTTATTCCCAAAAGCAATGTGACCTTCCATCAAATATTTTGATCCCTTTCAGTTCATTGCTCTTGTGTATCCTCACAGCATTGCTTCTTAAAGAGGTACTTAGTGTTATCTATGTGGAGGATGCAAAATCGATGCATGCAAGCACCTAAGAGTCACAGTGTTGGTTTAACACAGGAATGGTGCACTACTACTTTCCCTGTTTTCTCTGCATTAAATGGGACTGGACAAATTTATCCCACATATAAAGGACCATGTACACAAAGTCAGGGATCACTGCTTCCTATCTTGGAGTTCATCTCAAGATGTTACTATATGTTGTCAAAGAATATGCAGATGGCCCGTGAGCCTCTTGAACACATCCCTTTATTTCTATGGTTTTACTTTTTACTAACTTTCTGCCTTTCAAAACAGATCATTTTTTAAATAAAGCAAGTGCTAGGCTTGCATTATCCCATACCAATTATCTCTGCTTTCAGCTGACCAAGGCTAGAGCGTTGATATTTGTAATCCCAGAATTTGGGAGATGGAAGCAGAAGATACAGATACTCAAGACTATCTTTAGATACACGATGTTTGAGATCAGCTTAGGTTGTATACAAAGATCATGTCTTAGAAAAAGAAAACAACGGCAAAAGAAATGAGAGGCAGATTAGTTATTTATTTCCTTTGGTTAGAAGGGAGGAAAGATTGTCTCTTTTTATAAATGGCATGTGTTGTGGTTTAAATGACAAAGCCCCGTGAGACTCACAGCAAATGCTGCTATTGGGAGATGTGGCTTTGTTGAATGAAGTGCGTCACTGTGGGGGTGGGCTTTGAGGTCTCAGAAGCACAAACCTGGTCAGTGTGTCACTGTCTCTTCCTGCTGTGTGCTGATCCAGCTGTAGTATTCTCATCTAACTCTCCAGCACCGTATCTGCCCGCACACTGCCATGCTTCCCACTATGACAATAATGTACTAAACCTCTGAACTTTAAACCAGCCCCGTTTAAATGTATTCCTTTATAAGAGTTAGCAGGGTTATAGTGTCTCTTCGGAGGAATAGAATAGAGGAGATATAGAGATAGAGATATATAGATATATATTCCCTGTGTGCATGTGTATGTGTGCTCATGTATGTATGTGTGTGCATATGTCCACATGTGTGTCCATGTGAGTGTACATATTTATATGTGTCTGTGTATGTGTAAGTATGTGTGTGTGTTCATGTATGTGCCATGTGTAGATCAGTGAACAACTTTCTGTAGTCCTTTCCTTTTCCTATGTGGATCACTGGATTAGAACTCAGGGCATCTTGCTTGTATAGTGTATACTCTTATCTGCTGAGCCATCAACTATATTGTAAATAGCCTACTTTTCCTTTTTGTAATGCATTTTTGTTTACAAAAGATATTTTCAGGTAGCTTCATGATACACACTATTCAACATTATGCCAGACTAAGATATAAAGGAAAACTGACTCAGGATGATTATAAGGTCAAAGCCTATCTGGGCTACAGAGAAAGTTTAAGATCAACGTTGGTCCTGTCTCAAAATACAATGAAGAGTGGAGCTGAGGCTGCTGCTCAGTGGTAGACCTTGTGCTTAGCGTGATGAGGTCCTGACTTCACTTGGGTACCACACAGACACAGATGAGTGTTACCCAGCATCACTTATCCACTCTTGGTCTTCTATTCTGAACTGATGGGTATTTTTAGAAGCACACTGCCTAAATGTCTTTTTGTTTTATTTGGCTTATGAAGAATCTTATATCTACTCCTTGCCAATAGCTCTGATTTATTTTAAGCATTAAGTTTTTCTATTTTTGGAGTTTTATTTCCACATCTTAGTATTCCACACTTACAAATATTCTTTTTCAGTCTCTAATTGCCAAAATCATCCTTTTAAATGATAATATTTTCCTTTTAAATGATAATGCCTGAATTCTATTAATCCTGAGTTAATATGTGTTAAACTGTGTTGAAGATATTTGATGAAAAAGTAAATAGTTTCTGTCAACTTAGATAGTGACAGCAGTTATTATATATTAAACACAATGTAATGACAGATACTTAAAATGCTTTTAGAGACCTTTCTTCTTTTTTTGTTTTGTTTTTTTCTTTTTGATTTTTTTGTTTGTTTGTTTGTTTTTCGAGACAGGGTTTCTCTGTATAGCTCAGGCTGCTCTGGAACTCACTCTGTAGACCAGGCTGGCCTCGAACTCAGAAATTTGCCTGCCTCTGCCTCCCAAGTGCTGGAATTAAAGACATGCGCCACCATTGCCCAGATGAGACCTTTCTTTTAATGGCCAATGAGTCAAATTCCTGGCATAGATTTGACCAGATAGGACATGAACAAAACATAACCAAATTTATTGCCTAAAAATGAATAAAGGCTGAGCCGTGATTTGTTTTCAAATTGATGTCTACTCCCTTAATCATCACGTTACTGGTGTCACCAGGAACTCCACTGTGTGCTCTGAGGGCTGGCTCTGTGCTCGCCCAACTGTGTCCTCTGAGGGCTGGCTCTGTGCTCCCCCCACTGTGTCCTCTGAGGGCTGGCTCTGTACTCAACCTTATGTTTTAAGTTTTATGAGTTCTCACATTTAATGTACATGTGAATTATTACCTTGGAAAACAACTTAAATAAAAGAATTCAAAATTGCAACTACTCTTTAGTTTTTATTTTGTCACTTCTTATTTCTGACACAATCTTATGGTCATGATTTCAACAAATGTGTCATAAACAGTACAATAACTAATTAGTGTCAGATCTCAGAGTATTTATTATGCTAATAGATTTAGTTGGAAGTCAATCTAAGACACTTTTTTGTAGTTAGTATTCTCATTGTTAATTTTAATATATTAAATTCAAACAATGCATTTAACTTACCACTAATGTGAAGACAAGTTTGTTGTTTAGACAATATTCTACTGATACAGACCATATTCTAGTGAAAAAGTCAGAATTAATGTAAATGCACATAATTATATTTATGACAGTTACAAAGAGATATATATTTTAAGCCAAAAGAAATGCCACAAGATTGTTCATATATTGTTCATATATATATGTATATACATATATATATGTATATATATATATGTATCTGAAAAAATATATAGATATAGTTAAATAGTATTTATTTGTCCTTTCACAAAGAAATAGGGAATCTTAGCATTTTAATTGAGTCAATACATCCTACGAACACTTGCATATTGTCTCTTACAGCAATATTCACAATAGATAAATTATAGGAGCAAAGTAGGTGTCCAAAATAGGATGTTTAGAGAGAAAAGTGATATATATACACAATGGAAATTTTCATAACCATAAAGATGAAGTTATCTCACTTGAGAAAATAGTTTCTGCTGGAGATTGTCATACTCAGCAAATTAAACCAGTCTCTGAAAGACAAAGCCAGCATTTTATCCCATTTGTCATTCTAAATTTTACGCACAAACTTATACACACACACTAATACACACACACACACACACACACACACACACACACACACACATGCCATGAGAGTTGAAGTGAAAAGGTAACAAAGGGGAATGATGTGAGGAAGAAAGGTTAAGGGATGTGAGAAGATGTATTCGATATACTATGTATTTCTGTGAATGTTTTTAATTAAAAAGGAAAAGTTAGCAATGGATTTTTAAAAGAAGAAATCCAGAGAAAGAGTGAATGAGTATGGTTCTTTGAAAATGAAACTATATCTCAGCTGTGTACATGGCAGAAAGAGATGTATCATATTGAAAGCTTCAGTAATGCTACACCATGTCCATGCATATCATGTCCACGCATATCCATGTTATGAAGCTTGCCATATGTACTGGTTGGTTTTGTGTGTCAACTTGACACAAGCTGGAGTTATCACAGAGCAAGGAGGTTCAGTTGGGGAAGTGCCTCCATGAGATCCAGCTGTAGGGCATTTTCTTTGTTGGTGATGGGGGGGCATTGTGAGTGGTCCCATCTTTGGGCTGGTAGTCTTGGGTTCTGTAAGAGAACCAGTTGAGCAAGCCCTCCACAATTTGCTTCTTGATTGTGATGTTTGTGCAGGAATAGAAACTCTAAGACACCGTGCATCTACCTGTATGGTTTGTTGGACGTATACATATGTGTGCTATGTGGGGATGTACGTTCATGTGTGCACATGGGTATACTTATATGTGTGGGCATGTGGTCATGTGGAGTCCCAATGCTGAAGTCATGTGTTTTCCTTGACTGTTTTTCACTTTAGTCTCGAAGTCTCATGGCTCAGTCATGGTATCTCAGTTCACCCAGAGCTCACCAGATGGTGATTCTAATGAGGCACTTTGTTTGAGGGATTCCCCACTTTTGCTTTCTGAAGTCAGGCACTACAGGCAGCCCCTACACCTGCTTGGATTTTCATGGGACTCTGGAGATCAGATTCATCTTCTTTGCCATTTTTATTCCCACAGCAGCCTAGCTTTCCTCTATGGCACTGTTCAGCCATGAAATATCCTACTTCAGAAACCATTTCATCTAAGTTAGCAAAAACATAATTTATTTGAAGTAAAAGATATTATGTACAGAGTCAGAGAGGTCACTGGTCTTTTCAAACTTAGATTTAGGAATCAGTACTTCACCAGGATTCTAAACAGTATGAGCTGAAGGGCCCAGGCTCACAGCCCATGTAATTCAGTGCAAGAACAAAATCTTAGTGGACAAAGAGTTCAGTTTATAGAATTGTGGGTAAGCTCCCACCTTTACAGGGAAGAGGACAGGGCACCTGAAGTACATCATTTCTCAAGAAAATTTTACTCCATGAACATACAGTGTAGGAGGTCCTATGTGACCTCAGGTATATTTATAAATGCTTAAGTGGAGCGAGGACAGGATTCATTTTTCACAACAGCAGAGGACCACATCTCCACCCTTGAAGAACTTTCTAGTCCCATCTTATATTTTGAAAACTAATATGCAAGATATAAACTGAAAAAGCTGTTCTTCAAGGATGTCAATAAAGGAGCATATTTAGAAGTTCATGAAAACCAAAAGTGAACGGTTTGCATTTGAAAGTCCAAACCCACCTTTCTCTGTAGGCCAGCTTCAGACGGCCCATCCTCCCTTGTTTAACTTCGCTTCATTGTACTCCCACAGTGCTCACACGCGCTGGGCAGCCTTCCATCATCCTGTCAGGGTAGTACGTCACAATATTTTTCACATTTTCTGCCTCATACATCAAACTATAGAATTCTATCCATAAGGCAGAGCTGTCACTCGGCAAAATTTTTAGCAATGTTCTCATTTTTATCTGACATCTAGAAATACCTAAAGTAATAAAAAATCATTTTTACCTCATATTTGCTTTGGTTTTTATTCTGTCCCTGTCAGTGTATATGCAGCACAGCAGGGGAAGATTTATATAAGATCATTTGGCTGCTCCAAAACCAGACAGAGCCTGCACCTTAGCTGTTTTTCCACTACAGAAGTTCGTACAACAACATAAATCTTACACTTAAAATTATATGTCCTTCCTCTGGAAACTTTACTTTTTGCAATAAATACTTTGCTTAAAAGTGAGTCTGTCTATCTATCTGTCTGCCTGTCTTCTGTCTGCCTATCACACACACACACACACACACACACGTGTGTGTATGTATATGTATATGTATATGAATTATCATCGAATTATGTGTCTAAAAAGTTATTTCACAGGCTCAGGAAAGAATGATTTTTCATCCTCAAGGAAGTAGCTATTTAGAGAAAGTTGACCAGACACATTTGGAAATCATGATTGGTATTAATTCATGATAGTCATTATTAAGGCATCTATGAACTATAATTTCACTAAACTGCTGCTTTTCACTTCAATTGTGTGAGTACTCAGTATTGACACACCTCCTTATTTTTATCTTTTCACAATTTATTTTCTCTTTTGTTGTGTATGTGTGTGCCTTTGTGTGTGTGAGTGAAGGTAGCCACCGTGCCCACAAGTGTCTGAGTCTCCTGAAGCTACAGTTACTGGTGCTGGAGTTGTGAGCTGCCTGATGTCGGTCCTGTGGACTGAGCCTGGATCCTCTGGAGGGATATCCTTAACCACAGAGCCATCTATCTCCCCAGAACCAGAAGATTCTTTTCCTAAAAAACAGTTCCTTTCCCATAGGTGCAATATACCAACTTTAGAAAGTTAAGACACGAGAAGAGCAATTATATATTCTAGAAGGAAATGGGAGGTCCAGATGACGTGCAGTGCTTGGTGATGACACAGGCTCCACCTGCATCATTGCATTAGTGAGGCAATCTGTCTTCTCAGTTGACATTGCCGCATTAATAGCAGGATACCGAGGACCTTTATTACTGAAGTGCCTCTCCAACTTACTTGAAATAATCAATGCATAAATACATGATTGGAGAGTTGTTACTAAAACCTGGGTGAGAAATCTAATTTGTGTGCTCATTGTGAAATGTTTTCTTTGAACATTGTAATTAAGGGTACTAGATCTCCTGAAGCAATTTTAGACACGGCATTGGATGGAGAGAGTCATTTTCCTCAAAGAATTCTGTAGGCTGTTAGTGAGTATCTCCGAACACTCAGGACTGAGGCAATCAAGCTTAGCCAAACTCTGTGAACCCTGTGTTTACTTACAACAATACCTTTCCCATTATTGTTCTTGTCTGATTGGTCCACATGGGAAGCTAGAGGTAGAAAAAAAAAACATATTCAAATTAGCTTGTTAAAACTTGAAGAAATGTTTCTGAGGATTCCTGCTGCACACTTACCTAACTGTGTGAAACAATCATATCTAAGTATTTTAAGTTATAAATACTTACATATTTTATATTTTGACCTAACCTATCATGGAACAGGTAAGAAATATTATTTTTAATAATGATTAAATTGTGATGGTTTTCATTTCATAAGAAATTTTAAGTTATTTGGGAGTGTTGTATTTATTTACTTCATTTTAAAACTTGTATCAATATTTATGTGACAATTTTTTTTTCTTTAAATAACGGAATTTTTTTAAAAAAAGTTTCCAGATTGATTCTGTAATTTAGATAACTGAGCACCAGGTGGCAGTAGTGCCACCACAGTCAAACTGATAGCTATTTGCCCCTAGTAGTCAGTTACCAACTGTTTTATTTACAAAAATAGGGCCTTTTTGAAGATAGCTAGTATGTTAGCAAAGAACAGATATTTCTTTTAAATCTTGGGGTTTTACCATATAAATGTATAATAAAAAGAAACATACTCCTTTTTTGAGAGGAACCTGCAAATGGACTTTCATGTGTTCTACAAAGATAACCTCATTTTATTCACAGTGATTTGATGACAGAGAAAATACTTCCTCTTTTATGCTACTGGCTGAAGAAGACGATGCTCAGTAACTCCTGAGGGAATGCACTTTTTGTAGGACTCCAACAACAAATATTCATGGCTTTCATTCTTTGTCACTTTTATTTTATACACGTAATATCTAGTTTCAGGAAAGAGTCTAATTTTAAGCCTCTACCTTTAGTATCAGGCTCTTGAATACTCATCTTCCTGAGGCTAATGGGGCACGTTGTCACTTATGAACTAGTGGCACCTTCTCAGAAGCTGTTGTAAGAGAGAGTGAGTCTGTGTGTTAACATGGCTACTCCTCATCTATTCTTGTCTGGTGGCATCTAACTCCTAAATTAGTGAATACTCAGTGCCCTCCGAGTTCACAACGCTGACACTAGAGCCCAGCAAGCACCTTATAAAATCTCTGATCTTTGTGAGTCTTGCTTAGACTCCAGTAGCCTCTGTGTAACAGTCTTCTGGGCAACTTTAAATACACACACACACACACAATTCAGAGACCAGCTTGAATGATGGAGTATGATGGAGTTCCTTCTGGTTTTAGTGATAACTGGTTCCACCTTCCAGAAGCTATTATAAATCTGATCTCTTATGGCTTAGATGTGTCCGTTCTTCTTTGACAATAAAAACGTTTTGAAATGATTATACCAATATGCCTTGATGTGGTACTTAACAATAGGATTCTTTAGCTATTTCTTGAGACCACAAAGTCTATACACATGCTGAAAAAAGGTGAATGAGGCTAAAATCAAAGGAGAAGATGCAGCGCGTTTTGGAGTCCTGTGATCAGCTTTAAAAGATACAAGGTTTGCTTTAGTCCACAGCTTTGGTGCTTTCAGTTGGTTCCTTTCACGCTTATAATGAATCAGTTCACCAAGGAGACAAGCACGCCATGAAGGGTGCTCCTCACTCTGTGGTGGTTGATGATGGCCAGCAACCAAAAAAGGGGGCAAAAGACCATCACCCATGGCCCCCTTTTCTCCCACTAGGTCTTAATTTTCACAGTCTCCACGCATGGCATGGAAACCACAACTCGCTTTAAAACATAATCCTTTGGTGAGCACTTGTCCAAATCAGAGCAGTAGCCCTGTGTAGAGTCAGCATGTTGCCTGCACCCATTTATGCAGCTAACAAGACTGAAAGTAACCCATCTACTCTATTCTTCTTGTAGGCAAAAAGCAGAGCCAGTAAACATCTCTCTATTCAAATATAAGAATCTGAAATTATTATTGTTATTACATATAATGTATATAATGTACTACTACTACTATTAATACTAATACTAATACTGATATATTTACATCACAAATGCTGTCCACCCTCCTTTTCTCCCATCACAGACTTTCTCACCCAACCCGTCCTCTTTGCCTCTGAGAGGGCAGTTGTCCTCCTGGCTATCTCCTCATCCTTGTGCATAAAGTCTCTACAGGGTTAGGCACATCCTCACCCACTGAGGCCAGGCCAGGCAATCCTCTGCTACATATGTTCTTGGAGGCCTCTGACCAGACTGTATATGCTCTATGGTTGGTGGCTCAGTCCCTGGACCTGGAGGTCCAGGTTTGTTGACACTGTTGGTATTCCTGTGGGGTTACCATCTCCTTGAGGGCCTTGAATCCTCTTCTATAGAGGTTACTAACTTCTGTCCAAAGTTTATCTGTCGGTATTTGTATGTGTCTCAGTCAGCTGCTAGGTAGAGCCTCTCTGAGGACTACTATGCTAGACTCCTATTACTGTTATTTTATTATCTTGTAGACTAGGGATTAAACCTAGGTCTTCATGCATAATGTCTTTTTTCATGTATAATTAGTTTTTTTTCTGTCATGATGAAATACTTGACCAATTTAATGGAGAAGGGCCTATTGTAGTTTATAGTTGAAAAAGATCATTTCTTAGAGTCAGGGAAGACATTACAAGAGCAAGAGACCAGCTTGTCACATTGCATCCTTAAATCAGCAGGCAGAGAGTGAAGAGAGCTCATTATGTGTAGCATTTTCCTTGTTATATAGTCCAGGACTGACTCAGGACATAGTGCCACCCACATTTAGGGTGAGATATCCAGATTAATTGAGCCAATATAAATAACCATGAATAGATATACTGTGATGGTTAAGACTTGTTATCAACTTAACACAGTATAGAAACACATGGGATACCGGCCTCCTCATGTGCATGTTGTGTGTTATCTAAACTAAATTAACTGCAATTGAAACACTTGTTCACTGTGGGTAACACCATTACTTGGCTATGATCCTGGATTAAGTAAGTACAGAAAGAGAACTGAGCAGTGGTAGGAGATCATCATGCTTTGTTACTTATTGTAGATACAATGTAACAACCATCCACTTCAGACTCCTGCTTCTTTCCCTTATCCACCATGATGGACTGTATCCTGGACCTATGAGCAAAGTAAATTCTTTTACTATGGCCTTTTGCCACAGTAACTGTAAAAGAAACAAAGATTTATGTCCCTACATTTGTGTTCAAGTAATTTTAGCTTCTGTCAAATTTGCAATCAATGTAAACCATCACAAGTTCATCTCTTCTCCATTTAATTCCTAAATGTATTACATTTAATTTAAAACGTTCTCCCATAAAGTCACGGCTTTCTCACCCCTTAACACATGATCACTTACATTTCAGAGATCCCAATAGTCTTTAACAGTTTCAACACTGTCTAAATGTCCAATGTCAAATCATCAGGTCTTGCTGCTTTCTAGAGGACAATTGTTATGTACCCCACATCCATGTCCTGCAGTTCACAAGTAGAGTTTTCAAGAATCTAACACCCTCCTCTGAGCTCCACAGACACCACAGACATAGGAGCACATGCATTCACCTATGGAGACCACTAGGAGAAAGAAGGACATAGGGGAACAAAGAAGGTTTCCATAAGGTAGGATGGACCATGAGCACATGGCCAAGAGAAGCTTGCCCTGAGAACCCACATGCATTTATCTGTTTTTATTTTTTAAGAGACTACTGTGGTTAACGTAGAGTGGAAGCCGCTCAGCATATAGCCAGCAGCTTGTTAATAAAATCCAATGTCTCTGTGTCATTTTCTTGGGAGTTAAACAGGATAGAGTGGGGCAGATTCCCTCCATCCCCATAAAATTACTTCAATACATATACTTATTGTATAAACCTATACATAAACAGCTTTTAAACTTTGTAAATAATTTCATTATTATACAGTGGTATAGAATAAGCATTCTCATCCTAAAGGGTTTAAAAACATGGGCAAAGCCAGGAATGATCTGACAAAGCAATATCAACGTACATCAAGGAAATCATCAAATTCTTCTGCTCCATATTTGGTGTTAGCAACTTGTGGTGAAACACACTGGACTTCAAAGGATCTCCCTACTTCTCCCCCTCAAGCTTTGACCATATGTTGCATGAGTACCCTCTTCCTTGAGTTGGTTCTGCACCCTGCCTGTAGCTCTCCTATGTGCGTGACCTGGGGTGTTGACCTCAGGAATCTTAGTTACAACTCAGGCTTCACATTGACCTCTTTATATTCAGTGGCCACTCTGGGCCTCCTTTCAGGGTCTTGAATGGTACTACGTATTTTGTGGCCTTAGTGGCTCACTGGAGCTATGGGACAAGATTGTATGACCTCGTCAATTCTGAATCTTTCATGCCAGCAAGCTCTTTACCTTGTCAAAAATATTTAAACTCGGCCACACATCTTTTCTTGCCAAACACACAGAAAGAGAAAGAGAGTCAGTCGGTTCCATAGAGTTCCGTTGAGTGGGGGGGAAGTTCAGTGAGTGCAACTCAGTTCCTATAGTTCAGTCATTTCAGTTAGAGGCAGTTTTTACTGGTACAGTTTTACAAAGACAGGTGAAAGAGAGAAGCTAGACACAGGTAAAGACAGAACTAGCCAGAGACTGAGAAGGTACAGTGATCAATGGAGGTGGGACCAGCCCATGGTGGTCCTGGATTCTATAAGAAAGCAGACTGGGCAAACCATGTGGAGCAAGCCAGTAAGCAGCATCCCTCCATGGCCTCTGCCTCAGCTCTGACCTCCAGGTTCCTGCCATGTTTGATTCCTTCTTGTCCTAACTTCCTTTAATGGTAAATAACCATATGGAAGTGGAAACCAAATAACACTTTCCTCCTCAATTTGCTTGTCAGGGTGTTTTGTGGCAGCAATAGAAACCCTAAGAAAGAGCTCATTATTGAAGGAAAGTCAGGGCAGAAAGTCAAAGCAGAGACTGAATTAGAACTGTGAAGGAACACTGTTTACTGGCTTGTTCATCCAGTGCTTGTTCAGCTTGCCTTTCTATATGACCAAGAACCATTTGACAATGGGTGGCAGAGGTAACAGAGGGCTAGGTCTTCCCATACCAATAATCATTCATGAAAATACCTCCACGGTCTTGTCTACCAGCCAACCTAAAAGAGGCATTTTCTCAATTGAGTTTCACTCTTCCTGGGTTAATTGACATTGTGCCAAGTTGGCAAGAAACCAACCAAACAAAAACAATTAACCAGCACAAGCTGTCAAACTAAAAATTCAGAGAAAAGCAAGAACTAATTATAGTTATAAGCATAAATTCCTTTAGGATAGGAAATTAATGTAGATGCTTTTTCTTTTATATTTACTTATTTATGTGTTTATGTATGTATGTATGTATGTATGTATGTATGTATGTATGTATTTGGTTTTTAAAGACAGGGTTTCTCTGTGTAATAGAAGCCCGCATAACCTGGACTTGCTCTGTAGACCAGGGTGGCCTCAAACTCACAGAGATTCACCTGTCTTTGCCTCCTGACTACTGGGATTAATGTCATGTACTACCACACCGAGTGTTTTATATTTTAAACTTACTGAAAGATACATTCTTTAATGAAGGAGAGCTGAATTCAGAAAATATGAATAGAACTGAAATAATAATAGAAAGATAATTAATATTTAAGAGGGTTTTTTTTAAAGCTTTTAAATATAGATTAATGACAAATATCAGATTGGAATCTTATGGGCGATCCATTCAAGTGTTTAAAATATCAACTTGAATTATTAGTACAAGAATCAGCAAGAATTTAGAGGGACAGTCAGAATTGATTGGAATGTGAGTGAGGGAATATTGTGGAGGAGGCAATGCTAATTCAGTTTAAGGTATGCTTGCTTAAGGAACAGTAGCCACCAATGGAGAGGTTTCTAGGAGGTCTGAGTTTACTGACACAACGAATCCTCCTGCTTCCTCACTCGGACAGATGCTTTTCTGATGAACTGAGACCAGCACGTTTGAAGCATTCATGCAGAGTCACACACCCAGTGAGGACAGAGGCTGGACCACAACTTAGGAGGTGTTACTAACACGGTCTACTAAGGATGATAAATAGGAATCTATTTTCAATCTTCTACATGCAGGCATCCAGCACCTTTTCTTGAAGATGCTTTTCTTTTCCCATTGTATGGTTTTGGCGTCTTTATCAAAAGTTAAGTGTTCAGAGATGTGTGGGTATATTTCTGGGATTTTGATTTGATTCTATTAATCAACATATCTGCTTATGTACCAATACCATGCAGTTTTTGTCACTATTGCTCTGTAGTAAAGCTTGAGGTCAGGAATGATGATTTCTCTTGAGGTTCTTGTATTGTTCAGGATTGTTTTGGCTATCCTCATTTTTTTGTTTTGTTTTGTTTTTTTCCATATGAAGTTGAGAATTTCTCTTTCAAGGTCTATACAAATTTTGTTGGAATTTTGATGAGGATTGCATTGAATATGTAGATTGCTTTTAGTAAGATGGCCAATCATACCTATCTATGAGCACAGGAGAATTTTCCATCTTCTAATATTTTCTTCAATTTCCTATTCCAGGGACTTGAAGTTCTTGTTATACAGATCTTCACTTGCTTGGTTAGAGTTACACCAAGATATTTTATATTATTTGTGGCTATTGTGAAGGGTGTTGTTTCCCTATATTCTTTCTCAGACTCTTTATCATTCGTACAAAGGATGGCTACTGATTTTCTTGAGTTAATTTTGTGTCCAACCACTTTGCTGAAGTTGTTTATCAGCTGTAGGAATTCTCTAGTAATATTTTGGGGATGGTTTATATATACCATCAAATCATCCTCAAGTATTGGTACTTTGACTTCTTTTAAAATTTGTATCCCATTGATCTCCTTTGGTTTTATTATTGTTCTTGCTAGAATTTCAAGTATGATATTCAATAGATATGGAGAAAGTGGACAGCTTGTTGTGTCTCTGATTTTGATGGAATTGCTTTATGTTTCTCTCCATTTAGCTTGATGCTGGCTATTGGTTTGCTATATATTGCTTTGATTATGGTCAGGTATATGCCTTGTATCCCTGATCTGTCTAATACTTTTAGCATGAAGCAGTGTTGGATTTTATCAAGGGCCTTTTCAGCATGTAGTGAGATAATGATGTGATTTTTTTCTTTCAGTTTGTTTATATGGTGGATTACGTTGATGGATTTTTATATATTGAACCATCCCTGCATCCCTGGGATGAATTCTACTTGGTCATGATGGATAGTGTCTTTGATGTTTTCTTGGATTTAGTTTGCAAGTATTTATTGAGTATTTTTTCCTCAGGGTTCATAAGAGAAAAGACTCTGTTGAGTCTTTCTGTGGTTTAGTTATCAAGGTGACATTCTGTTCATATTTTGTGAAATAGTTTGAGGAATATGGTATTGCCTTTGTTTCTTTAAAAGTCTGGTAGAATTGTGCACTAAAACAATCTGGCCCAGGGCTTTGTTTTGTTTTGTTTTGTTTTGTTTGGGGGACTGTTACTGACTGCTTCCATTTCTTTATGGGTTGTAGGGATGTTTAAATAGTTTACCTGATCTTAATTTAACTTTGGTTATCTGTCTAGAAAATCCTTGATTTCATTAAGATTTTTAAATTTTGTGGAGTAATGTAATTTCAAAACCTAATGACTTTGGATTTCTTCAATGTTTGTTGTTAAGTCTCCCTTTTCATTTCTGTTTTTGCTTATTTGGATATTGTCTCAGTCTTTTGGTTAGTTTGGCTAAGGGTTTGTGTTCTTGTTTATTTTCTCAAAGAACCAGATCATGGTTCTGTTGATTCTTTGTATTGTTTTCTTTGTTTCTAACTGATTGATTTCTGCCCTAATTTTGATTATATCCTACCTTCTACTCCTTTTTGGTGTGCTTGCTTCTTTTCTTTTCTAGAGCTTTCAGGTGTACTTTTAAGTCTGCATTCAAGCATTTAGTACTATGAACTTGCACTTAGCATGGCTTTTATTGTATCCCCATGCATTTGGTTATGATATGCCTTCATGCTTGAATTCTAGAATTCTCCTGGTGATGCTGGCATCTGTTGTTCCTGTTCTCTTCCCTAGGTTTTTCATCTCCAGGATTCCCTCAGTTTGTGGTTTGTTTGTTTGGTTGGTTTTTATTGCTTATATATCCAATTTCAGGTCTTGCACAGTTTTATTTAATTCCTTAAAATGTTTAATTGTGAGTCTGCACAGGTGAGAGTGTGCACCACAGAGACAGACAGCTTCTGGGACAAGCTGGAGCCACAGAGCCGCTGAGGCAGCACCCTTTTGGGGCCGCAGACATCCGGCACCCTCCCAGCCAGAGGACAGTGGTCCGCCCTGCACGGGAGCCCTCTGCCTCAGGAGCAGGGAGCTCCATCTTGGTTCTGGGACTCCACAGAACTTAGGAACTTAGTCTGCACAGGTGAGAGTGTGCACCACGGAAGCTGACAGCTTCTGTGACCTGCCAAAGCAACACAGCATCTGGGAAAGGTCCTGTTTTGGGCCTTCTTCTTCGGCCAGGAGGAGGTTCAAACACCAGATATCTGTGCACCTTCCCTGTAAGAGGAGAGCTTGCCAGCAGAGAGTGCTCTAACCACTGAAGCTCAGAGGAGAGAGCCTGTCTCCCAGGTCTGCTGATAGACAGTAATCAGAATCACCAGAAGAACAATCTCTAAACAGAGACAACTATAACAACTAACTCCAGAGATTACCAGATGACAAAAGGTAAACGTAAGAATCTTACTAACAGAAACCAAGACCACTCACCATCATCAGAACCCAGCACTCCCACTTCGCCCAGTCCAGGGCACCCCAACACCCCCGAAGAGCTAGACCTGGATTTAAAAGCATATCTCATGATGATGGTAGAGGACATCAAGAAGGACTTTAATAACTCACTTAAAGAATTACAGGAGACCATTGCTAAAGAGTTACAAGTCCTTAAAGAAAAACAGGATAACACAATCAAACAGGTAGAAGTCCTTAAAGAAAAACAGGAAAAGACAACCAAACAG
Organism: Mus caroli; assembly: GCF_978045245.1. Taxonomy (NCBI): domain Eukaryota; kingdom Metazoa; phylum Chordata; class Mammalia; order Rodentia; family Muridae; genus Mus; species Mus caroli. The sequence continues at coordinate 112,232,146 of NW_028227258.1, forward strand.
GTAGAAGTCCTTAAAGAAAAACAGGAAAACACATCCAAACAGGTGATGGAAATGAACAAAACCATACTAGACCTAAAAAGGGAAGTAGGCACAATAAAGAAAACCCAAAATGAGGCAACACTGGAGATAGAAACCCTAGGAAAGAAATCTGGAACCATAGATGCGAGCATCAGCAGCAGAATACAAGAGATGGAAGAGAGAATCTCAGGTGCAGAAGATTCCATAGAGAACATCAGCAAAACAATCAAAGAAACGGAAAATGCAAAAACATCCTAACTCAAAATATCCAGGAAATCCAGGACACAATGAGAAGACCAAACCTACAGATAATAAGAGTGGATGACAATGAAGATTTTCAACTCAAAGGACCAGCAAACATCTTCAACAAAATTATAGAAGAAAACTTCCCAAATCAAAAGAAAGAGATGCCCATGAACATACAAAAAGCCTACAGAACTCCAAATAGACTGGACCAGAAAAGAAATACCTACCAACACATAATAATCAGAACAACAAATGCACTAAATAAAGATAGAATACTAAAAGCAGTAAGAGAAAAAGGCCAAGTAACATATAAAGGCAAGCCTATCAGAATTACACCAGATTTTTCACCAGAGACTATGAAAGCCAGAAGATCCTGGACAGATGTTATACAGACACTAAAAGAACACAAATTCCAGCCCAGGCTACTATACCCAGCCAAACTCTCAATTAACATTGAAGGAGAAACCAAAGTATTCCACAACAAAACCAAATTCATATATTATCTTTCCACAAATCCAGCCCTTCAAAGGATAATAACAGAAAAAAACCAATACAAGGACGGGAAACACACCCTAGAAACAACAAGAAGGTAATCCCTCAACAAACCTAAGAGAAGACAGCCACAAGAACAGAATGCCAACTGAAGCAACAATTACTTTTCCTTAATATCTCTTAATATCAATGGACTCACCTCCCCAATAAAAAGACATAGACTAACAAACTGGCTACATAAACAAGACCCAACATTTTGCTGCTTACAGGAAACTCATATCAGAGAAAAAGATAGACACTACCACAGAATAAAAGGCTGGAAAACAATTTTCCAAGCAAATGGTATGAAGAAACAAGCTGGAGTAGCCATTCTAATATCTGATAAGATTGACTTCCAACCCAAAGTCATCAAACAAGACAGGGAGGGGCACTTCATACTCATCAAAGGTAAAATCCTCCAAGAGAAACTATCAATTCTGAATATCTATGCTCCAAATACAAAGGCAGCCACATTCATTAAAGAAACTTTAGTAAAGCTCAAAGCACACACTGCACCTCACACAATAATAGTGGGAGACTTCAACACACCACTTTCACCAATGGATAGATCATGGAAACAGAAACTAAACAGGGACACAGTGAAACTAACAGAAGTTATGAATCAAATGGATCTGGCAGATATCTACAGAACATTTTATCGTAAAACAAAAGGATATACCTTCTTCTCAGCACCTCATGGTACCTTCTCCAAAATTGACCACATAATTGGTCACAAAACAGGCCTCAACAGATACAAAAATACTGAAATTGTCCCATGCATCCTATCAGGTCACCATGGACTAAGGCTGATCTTCAGTAACAAAATAAATAATAGAAAGCCAACATTCACCTGGAAACTGAACAACACTCTTCTCAATGATACCTTGGTCAAGGAAGGGATAAAGAAAGAAATTAAGGACTTTTTAGAGTTCAATGAAAATGAAGCCACAACATATCCAAACTTATGGTACGCAATGAAAGCATTTCTAAGAGGAAAACTCATAGCTCTGAGTGCCTCCAAAAAGAAACTAGAGAGAGCACACATTAGCAGCTTGACAACACACCTAAAAGCACTAGAACAAAAGGAAGCAAATTCACCCAAGAGTAGACAGCAGGAAATAATCAAACTCAGGGGTGAAATCAACCAAGTAGAAACAAGAAGAACTATTCAAAGAATCAACCAATCGAGGAGCTGTTTCTTTGAGAAAATCAACAAGATAGATAAACCCTTAGCCAGACTCAATAGAGGAAAGCACAGGGAAAGCATCCTAATTAATACAGGGAAAGCATCCTAATTAACAAAATCAGAAATGAAAAAGGAGACATAACAACAGATCCTGAAGAAATCAAAAACACCATCAGATCCTTCTACAAAAGGCCATACTCAACAAAACTGGAGAACCTGGATGAAATGAAGAAGTTTCTAGACAGATACCAGGTACCAAAGTTGAATCAAGATCAGGTTAATGATCTAAACAGCCCTATATCCCCCAAAGAAATAGAAGCAGTCATTAATAGTCTCCCAACCAAAAAAAGCCCAGGACCAGATGTGTTTAGTGCAGAGTTCTACCAGACCTTCAAAGAAGTCCTAATCCCTGTTCTTCACAAACTATTCCACAAAATAGAAACAGAAGGTACTCTACCCAACTCATTCTATGAAGCCACAATTACTCTGATACCTAAACCACAAAAAGACCCAACAAAGATATAGAACTTCAGACCAATTTCCCTTATGAATATCGATGCAAAAATCCTCAATAAAGTTCTTGCTAACCAAATCCAAGAACACATCAAAACAATCATCCATCCTGACCAAGTAGGTTTCATCCCAGGGATGCAAGGATGGTTCAATATACGGAAATCCATCAATGTAATCCAGTATATAAACAAACTTAAAGACAAAAACCACATGATCATCTCGTTAGATGCTGAAAAAGCATTTGACAAGATCTAACACCCATTCATGATAAAAGTCTTGGAAAGATCAGGAACTCAAGGCCCATACCTAAACATGATAAAAGCAATCTACAGCAAACCAGTAGCCAACATCAAAGTAAATGGTGAGAAGCTTGAAGCAATCCCTCTAAAATCAGGGACTAGACAAAGCTGCCCACTTTCTCCATACCTATTCTCCATTGTACTTGAAGTCCTAGCCAGAGCAATTCGACAACAAAAGGAGATCAAGGGGATACAAATTGGAAAAGATGAATTCAAAATGTCCCTTTTTGCATATGATATGATAGTATATATAAGTGACTCTAAAAATTCCACCAGAGAACTCCTAAACCTGATAAACAACTTCAGTGAAGTAGCTGGATATAAAATTAACTCAAACAAGTCAATGGCCTTTCTCTACACAAAGAATAAACAGGCTGAGAAAGAAATTAGGGAAACAGCACCCTTCTCACTAGTCACAAATAATATAAAATATCTTGGCGTGACTCTAACTAAGGAAGTGAAAGATCTGTATAATAAAAACTTCAAGTCTCTGAAGAAAGAAATTATAGAAGATCTCAGAAGATGGAAAGATCTCCCATGCTCATGGATTGGCAGGATCAACATTGTAAAAATGGCTATCTTGCCAAAAGCAATCTACAGATTCAATGCAATCCCCATCAAAATTCCAACTCAATTCTTCAACGAATTAGAAAGTGCAATCAGCAAAATCATCTGGCATAACAAAAAACCTAGTATAGCAAAAACTCTTCTCAAGGATAAAAGAACCTCTGGTGGAATCACCATGCCGGACCTAAAGCTTTACTACAGAGCAATTGTGATAAAAACTGCATGGTACTGGTATAGTGACAGACAAATAGACAAATGGAATAGAATTGAAGACCCAGAAATGAACCCACACACCTACGGTCACTTGTTCTTTGACAAGGGAGCTAAAACCATCCAGTGGAAGAAAAACAGCATTTTCAACAAATGGTGCTGGCACAACTGGTTGTTATCATGTAGACGAATGAGAATCAATCCATTCCTATCTCCTTGTACTAAGGTCAAGTCTATGTGGATCAGACATCCAGAGACACTGAAACTTATAGAGGATAAAGTGGGGAAAAACCTTGAAGATATGGGCACAGGGGGAAAATTCTTGAATAGAACAGCAATGGCTTGTGCTGTAAGATCGAGAATTGACAAGTGGGACCTCATGAAACTGCAAAGCTTCTGCAAGGCAAAAGACACCATCAATAAGACAAAAAGACCACCAACAGATTGGGAAAGGATCTTCACCTATCTTAAATCAGAGAAGGGACTAATATCCAATATATATAAAGAACTCAAGAAGGTGGACTCCAGAAAATCAAATAACCCCATTAAAAAATGTAGCTCAGAACTGAACAAAGAATTCTCACCTGAGGAATACCAAATGACAGAGAAGCACCTGAAAAAATGTTCAACATCCTTAATCATCAGGGAAATGCAAATCAAAACAACCCTGAGATTCCACCTCACACCAGTCAGAATGGCTAAGATGAAAAATTCAGGTGACAGCAGATGCTGGCGAGGATGTGGAGAAAGAGGAACAGTCCTCCATTGTTGGTGGGATTGCAAGCTTTTACAGCCACTCTGGAAATCAGTCTGGCGGTTCCTCAGAAAATTGGACATAGTACTACCGGAGGATCCAGCAATACCTCTCCTGGGCATATATCCAGAAGATGTCCCAACTGGTAAGAATGACACATGCTCCACTATGTTCATAGCAGCCCTATTTATAATAGCCAGAAGCTGGAAAGAACCCAGATGCCCCTCAACAGAGGAAGGGATACAGAAAATATGGTACATTTACACAATGGAGTACTACTCAGCTATTAAAAAGAATGAACTTATGAAATTCCTAGCCAAATGGATGGACCTGGAGGGCATCATCTTGAGTGAGGTAACACAATCACAAAGGAACTCATACAAAATGTATTCACTGATAAGTGGATATTAGCCCAAAACTTAGGATACCCAAGGTATAAGATACAATTTGCTAAACGCATGAAACTCAAGAAGAATGAAGACCAAAGTGTGGACATTGTGCCTCTTCTTAGAATTGGGAACAAAACACCCATGGAAGGAGTTACAGAGACAAAGTTTGGAGCTGTGATGAAAGGATGGACCATCTAGAGACTGCCACATCCAGGGATCCATACCATAATCAGCTTCCAAATGCTGACACCATTGCATACACTAGCAAGATTTTGCTGAAAGGACCCAGATATAGCTGTCTCTTGTGAGACTATGCCGGGGCCTAGCAAACACAGAAGTGGATGCTCACAGTCAGCTATTGGATGGATCACAGGGCTCCCAATGGAGAAGCTAGAGAAAGTACCCAAGGAGCTAAAGGGGTCTGCAACCCTATAGGGGGAACAACATGATGAACTAACCAGTACCCCGGAGCTCTTTTCTCTAGCTGCATATGTATTGAAAGATGACCTAGTCGGCCATCACTGGAAAGAAAGGCCCATTGGACTTGCAAACTTTATATGCCCTAGTACAGGGGAATGCCAGGGCCAAAAGAATGGGAATGGGTGGGTAGGGAAGGGGGGGGGGAGTATGGGGGACTTTTGGGATAGCATTGGAAATGTAATTGAGGAAAATACATAATAAGAAAAATTGTGAAAAACAAACAAACAAACAAACAAAAAGTTTAATTGTAATTTCCTGTATATATTTAAGGAAGTTATTTGGTAAGGAATTTATTCATTTCCTCTTTAAAGTCCTCTTTCATCTTTATACAATTGGATTTAAGATCATTTTCTTGTCCTTAAGTTATGTTAGGATACAGGGCTTGCTGTAGTTGGGTAGCCAAGTCATTTTGTCCTGGTGTTTGTTTATTTTGTTCTCTTGAGGATCTTTAGCTATCTGCAATGGTTTGGCTTTGGTCTGTAGATGTTCCTGTTGTGGTGGTATTGGGAGGAGGTTAACCTTGAAGTTCCTGGTGTGGCCAGCCTCCCAGGGGTTGTATGGTTCCAGATCTGTATGGTTCAGGATCTACATGTCTGATGAAGGTGGGCAAAGAGGTGGAGGGAGAATGGAGGTCAGCGTGGGCTGGCAGACAGCTCAGAGCAGCTTGGTGTGCCCAGAGGATTCATCAAACAGGGAAGATACGTGGGGGAATAGTAGCTTACCTGTATGATCCAGGTTCAGTAGATCTGATGAAGGTGGACAGAGCACAAATACCATTCTTAATTAAACATATATTTTAAAGTAATTAAACAAGCCTGCATTACACAGAGAAGTCGTATTTATGGGAAGTTTCCTATGTGAATTATCAGCTTTAAAGGTCTTAATTTGGGAATAGAGATTTCGGTTTCAATTCGCAGCAAGTGTATGGCAGCTCATAACCTTCTGTGAGTCCAGTTCCAAGGAATCCAACTCGCTCTTCTGCCTGCCACAATGGTCACGTATGTCTGCGGTATACAGACATACATGTAGGGAAAACATTCATACACATAAAATAAGAATACAAAATAATCTTACACTTGGCTTATTATCTAGGAATTCAAATCTAAGGGGAACACTAAAAACAAACAAACGAACATAGCAATGAAGAATGTAAAACATTATACTACTGATCTAATTTGTAAGCAGCTAAGGATGATTTGTTAATATTAAGTAAATTATTGTTAAATAATCAAATATATTTTACCGTTAAAAATTATAGGTTTTGAAAAATGTCTAAAATTACTCTACAAAGAATCCATACATGTTGGTTCAAATCTTCAACGTCAGTATTAGAAGGTGGAAACAGATGATCAGAAAAAAAGAAAAGTCTTACTTGAGGTGCAAAAGGAGTCAGAGGCCAGCCTGGGCTATAGAGACTCTGTCCCAAAGAACTAATAAAGAAAATAATGAACAGTAAAATATTTGTAATTTTTTTCAGTGTGTAGCTACATTGTAAATGGGCAAATTCATTAGCACATACTAAACAAATCTGCCAATAAAACATTCTCATCTTCATTTTGAAAATTAATCACATAATGAATTTAATACAGGACTCTTCTGAAGGGCTCACTTAATTCAACTACTAATGGCCTGGCCAAATAGAGGAATTTCACCAAGGACAAGCTCTTTATCATAGCAATTCTGAAACTCTGACTCCTAACCAAGTGTTTAGGGATAGGTGGCTTCATACGGGAATAAATTGATGAGATTGGTTACAAGAAAAAATGTAGAGATGTGAAAATATTATAGAAAGTCGTGAATATGTTTCCACTTGTTTCGATGTAACGTATATTCTAATATGAATCTTGTTTAAAGTAACATTTTCCTACTCTTCACATTAAAATAAAATAGGTTGAAATGTGTGATATTTCTGTGTTTAATATTTTCATTTCCTTCTACTCTACTTTTCTTTTTGTAAATTAGAGTTTATGGCCAGAACTCTTGGTCAAATATTAGAATTGCAAATAAGTTCTTCTTGCTTTCTTGCACTACAGCAGAAGAACAGGAGCTGCCAGTGTCTGAAAAGTTAATTAGACAAAACAGACAATTAATTACATCTTATTAACGTGTAAAAGTCCTGTGACAAATTGCCCTAATTGCATGCTCTTATATATCTGAAGAGGTCAGGCTACTTTAAAAAGTATGTCGTTAATGGAAGACAAATGTATCTTCATATGCTTGATAAGAATATTATAAACTGCATTATTTATGACTCTATTGGAATACTTAATAATTTTAAGCTTTAAATTAAACTGCTCATTAAACAAGAGAGCTAGCACCAAGTTCTTAAAATAGGACATAAAAGCATACTGCAGCGTAAGATAAATTTGGAGATCTAACTTTCCCTCTGAATGTCTCTATATGTCTATTTTTTAAATGCCCAAGCCTCAAAGATGTGAAATGTATCTTCATATAGCCTCAATAAAAGAGAATCCTGCTTCTGAAGGCATTCACCCAAAGAAATAGAAGGTTCATCTTTGAAAGCCCACAGCTACTCAGAGTCATGTGCATCCAGATGAACACTGGCATTAGTGCTAAAGCATTTTTTTCAAACCAAAGGACAGGAGGAAAAGGAAATAAAAATAAAATATACTAATTATAAGATATCAAGAAAATACCAGGGCTCAGTGTATTAGAGGCAAATAGTAATGATATCCTGATGTCTGAGAAGAGTGCATGGAAAATTCAACAAAAGCTAAAAGGAACAAATAGTAGCTGATACAAGCAATTTAAAACTAGGAATGGGTTGGTGTGGGTCTCATAGGCAGATATTTTGTTACAGGAAGGTGTCTGGGTGTCATCACCAGTGAAGATCTGTCGCAGAGAGGGAATGCCAGCAAGTATGTACTCACATACAGGTGTTTGGGTGTCACTGGTGAGGACCTGTTTCAGGAGAGAAGAGCAGCAGTGTTAGAGAAGATGGTTGTTATCTCAGTGAACACAGCCTGATCATCACTTGTGGCTCACAGAGAGGCTTTAGTAGTTGGGGAATCTATGGCTCTTCTCTTCCATAAAAACCGAGGCCTCCCAAAAAGTTTCTTTCCACTTTTACTTTAAATGTGTATGGCTGGGGGTCACAGGGCACTAAAGCAGTGTGTCTGGAAGCTGCAAATTTTGATGGCTTTAAGGAACAAGTGTGTAAGTCCAATTCACAGCTTCTGCAGGCTTATTTAGGAGTAATGGTCTGTGTACATGGACACCCTCAGAGACACTCTTTCTGTTTAAACAGGCTCAGAGGAGCTGATCTACATATCTGAATGTTTGTGTTCATTTCAGTTTAACTTTCAGAGAGCTCCTTTCTATTTTGAAAATACTTTTCTATATCATATTCCCCTTTCTTCCATCTATGAACTAAACTCACAACAAATGATAGGATTTATATAATGTTTACAGGAAGTTGCTAGGCTTGTTAAAGGTCTAAGATGCAATAATTACTAAAATAATGGTAATATTTTAACCTAACTGTGTACCATGAGATGACAAATCCCAGGAAATTTGACCCCGGGTTTTAATAAGTCCCAAGGCTTATTAAAAAGCACCTAGACAATGTTTTCTGTGATTAGGGAAGTTAAGTGGGAAAGGATTGTATAGCATTCCTGGGAATGACCATTACAACATCACAGATCAATGACATTGGCATACCAAGAAGTCATTCATTATGAGAACATGTATTGCATTTCTTATCTAAATGTATAGAACCACTGAGCTATATAGATCTCCAACTCTTATATTTATTTTGAGGCAGGACCTTATTAGAACAGTCATGCTGGACTTGAATTTATTCTATATCTCAGTCAGGCTATGAATCTGGGATTCTCTTTCTCAGGTTCCTGAGTGTCTAGGATTATAGGCTTGTGCCCTCAGGCTTGGCTAAGAGGAGCCCTTATTTAGAGAAGAACTTACTTGCAAACTGGAAGTAGACTTTGATTGGGTGTAACTGATGTGGTTCATTGAAGACAGGATTATCTTCTCTCTCTTTGGTCATGGCAGCTGTAGGCAGTGAACTGAACATAGTGTAGCTGCCCATGACTTCGACAAATAAACCAACGTTACATTTACCAAGTCATTTGCTGACAGTCTGCTTGGCATAGTCATGTGCTTGGAAACAAATACTACCAGCTGTTTTTCTTAAAACTACAGATGCACAGAATTCATTTTAAAGAAACTTTTAGCCAAATATTGAAATCTGAAAAATGATAAACATGAGACTTATTTTTTTAATAAAGAATATTTTCTTATAGAGAAAGTATGTAATTGACCCCAGTAATCAGACTATTACAAAAGTGTTTTCTTTTTAGTTAACCAACAGGTCACACTCTAGAGTAAGTATAATAAGGTATTGAAGTTTTACAAAACTGGATGTCAAAAAAAAAAAAAAAAAAAGAATAGTCATGGATTAAGATTTAGGAATATTTAAATTTTTTCTTTCATTTTTATTTTTCTTCTTTTTTTTCCTTTCTTTGAGCCTGCAAATGCATGCTGGTGAAGGATCAGTTGATTACTATCATTTCAGGGATTTTTTTTTCTTAATTTCTTTTTTTATTAGATATTTTGTTTATTTACATTTCAAATGCTATCTCTTTTCTTAGTTTCCCCTCCAAAAATCTCTTACCCCCTTCCCCTTCATCCTGCTCCCAACCCACCCACTCCTGCTTCCTGGCCCTGGCATTCCCTTATACTGGGGCATAGAGCCTTCACAGGACCAAGGGCCTCTGATGACTGACTAACGCATTCTCTGCTACATATGCAGCTAGAGCCATGAGTTCCACCATGTGTTTTCTTTGATTGGTGGTTTTGTCCGACGGAGCTCTGGGGGTACTGATTAGTTCACATTGTTGTTCCTCCTATGGAGTTGCAAACCCCTTCAAGTTCCCTGGGTACTTTCTCTATCTCCTTCATTGTGGAACCTGTGCTTTGTCCAATGGTTGGATATGAGCATCCACTTTTGTATTTGTTAGGCAGTTGGCAGATTCAAACTGAAGCAACAGTAGATTGTTTTTAGTAAGCTGGTACACTGGCATGGCCATATCTAATGGGAACAATAACAGTCATGAAGCCAGCACAGCTGCTTGACAAAGATCCAACAAAGCCGAGCCACATGATGCGTCACCATTTTATAACCTTTCACTTTTGGACTTTCTCTCTAAGTGTTCCATGCTTAGGGAGCTTTTACTATTTGTAAAACGTGGTGATATTAGAATGATGGGAAATGTATGTCTTCTCTCAGAAGTACTGCTTCTAAGCTGCCCCAAGAAAGTCCTGAACCTGTTATCCCTCCAACTTTTACAGAGATACCCTTATCTGGCTGTACTTGAAGGTCTTCCATGTGCCCTGGAGATTCTGACTCACATGAAAATGGGAGATATCTTATGAGATGCCAGCTCCAAAATACTCTCTTGGAACATCTGCTCCTGCACTTATTCAGGAACCAGACAATTAGAAGAAAGTTAACTTCAAAAGGTAAGCAGGATGTGGTGGGCTAGAAGAGTGAGCAGCAGATCAGATAACAAGCATCTTCCTACTATGTGCTCAGATGATTACATGACTTATAAAACTAGGGGCTATATATGGTATACCCTTTGAGAAAAAGATACAGCAACAAACTTAGATTGGCTGGAGTTACCTCTGCCCCTATACAGAGGCTTATACTAATGTAGAAAACCTGCCTGAGAAGATGGCCTAGTCTGCCATCATTGGGAGGAGAGACCCTTGGTCTTGTGAAGATTATATGCCCCAGTTCAGGGGAATGCCAGGGCCAGGAAGCAGGAGTGGATGGGTTGGGCAGCAGGGCATGGGGAGGTATAGGGGACTTTCAGGATAGCATTTGAAATGTAAATGAAGAAAATATCTAATAAAAAGAAAAAGGAAAAAAAGAAAAAGGAAACCTGCCTGAATAAATAATAAAAAAATGAGGTATCGGGATCACGCTTTCTTAGGAAGGCTAGCTAGCTCATACAGGACCACTGTGGTATTGTATGATCAAAGAACAAAAGAATATGAAGATTAGATGTAAAAATAAAACTACAAATAAATAAAATAAAAAATTTGTATTATGCCAGAAATTGAATAGTAACTGCAGCATCTTTGGCTTGAAGATTTATGTTGGGCCTAATGACAATTTGGACTCTGATCATTAAAAGTTGATAATGTCTTATTGACAGTGTCTTTTGCCTTGCAGAAGCTTTACAATTTTATGAGGTCCCATTTGTTGATTCTTGTTCTTACAGCACAAGCTATTGCTGTTCTATTCAGGAATTTTTCCCCTGTGCCCATATCTTCGAGGCTTTTCCCCACTTTCTCCTCTATAAGTGTCAGTGTCTCTGGTTTTATGTGGAGTTCCTTGATCCACTTAGATTTGACCTTAGTACAAGGAGATAAGAATAGATCAATTCACATTCTTCTACATGATAACTGCCAGTTGTGCCAGCACCATTTGTTGAAAATGCTGCCTTTCCCCCACTGGATGGTTTTAGCTCCCTTGTCAAAGATCAAGTGACCATAGGTGTGTGGATTCATTTCTTGGTCTTCAATTCTACTCCATTGGTCTACTTGTCTGTCGCTATACCAGTACCATGCAGTTTTTATCACTATTGCTCTGTAGTACAGCTTTAGGTCAGGCATGGTGATTCCACCAGAGCTATCCTAGGTTTTTTGTTATTCCAGATGTATTTGCAGATTACCCTTTCTAATTCGTTGAAGAATTGAGTTGGAATTTTGATGGGGATTGCATTGACTCTGTAGATTGCTTTTGGCAAGATAGCCATTTTTTACTATATTGATCCTGCCAATCCATGATCATGGGAGATCTTTCCATCTTCTGAGATCTTCTTTAATTTCTTTCTTCAAAGACTTGAAGTTCTTATCATACAGATCTTTCACTTCCTTAGTTAGAGTCACGCCAAGGCATTTTATATTATTTGTGACTATTGAGAAGGGTGTTGTTTCCCTAATTTCATTCTCAGTCCTTTTATCCTTTGTGTAGAAAAAGGCCATTGACTTGTTTGAGTTAATTTTATATCCAGCTACTTCATTGAAGCTGTTTATCAGGTTTAGGAGTTCTCTGGTGGAATTTTTAGGGTCACTTACATATACTATCATATCATCTGACTGTTTTTAGTTGATAGATATACTGAATAAAGTTAGGGAAACAGGATGATGGTGGCTACATTTTGTAAGAAGACACTTAATGTATCTTTTCTAGTTACAGGGGCCATAGCCTATTATTTAAAATGAGATCTTTTGTATTTATCTCAAAAACTAGACAAACCTTACAAAAAATATATTTATTTGGTTTGTGACTGTAAGTGTGCTAGGCATATGAGTGCATGCGTGCACAAGAGCATGTTTTGAAGTTGAAGAAAAACTTGTAGGAACTGATTATCTCTTTCCACCATATGAATTTCAAGGCTGAAACTCAGGTCAGTAAGCTTGGTGGCAAGTGTCATCTCACCAGCCTGGGATGACAGACAGATATTACTGAAGGTAAAACAGAAGTGCTCATTTCCTGGACCACTCCTTCCATTCTAATTTGAAAAGGAATGCAATAGGAGGCATCCTTGATATGATGAGAAGCCTTGAATTATAATGTCCTTGAATTATGATTTTCAGGGAGTCCATTGAAGAAGCAAGCCACTTATAAATAAATAGACAAAAGCTGTTTTGTGTGCAAACTGAGTATAAGCAGTTAGAAAATATAATGAAAAAAAGAACCCTGTGACAACCTAATAAAAATGTAACGTTTCTAGCAATAAACTTAACAGGAGCATGCAAGACTTCTCTGAAGAAAACAGTGTGGATTTACCAAACCTCATAAAAGGAGTGCTGGTAATAAGAACCAAGAGGTCCAAATAGTGGGCAGAAAGAAGAACCAACAGTAGGAACTCCTGTAATTAGCTCATATATTTAAACCAGTTGCAATTATAATAATGATACGTTTATTAATTAAACGTTAATTAAATATTAATTTCATAATATCAGCCTAAGTTTCAAGAGAATAATTATAAAACTCTAGTCAGAATATGTTTGCCAAACTAGGGACCTTGCCATTGTTAAAGGTATGCTTGCCAAAGCCATATGTCTATTGCAACAATGGAAGAGTGTAATAAATTTAACAAGGGTTGAAGTGTTACAGAGGACAGAGAAACTGACATGAAGATTTTGGGTTGTACTTGGGTGCTTGCAGAGTGGAGAGTCCTCTGGGGACCTTGGGACCCTCCGACAAGTTCATGCTTGTGATAAAAACTGCTTGGTATGGGTACAATGACAGGCAGGTAGACCAATGGAATAGAATTGAAGACCCAGAAATGAACCCACACACCTATGGTCACATGATCTTTGACAAGGGAGCTAAAACCATCCAGTGGAAAAAAGACAGCATTTTCAACAAATGGTGCTGGCACAACTGGCAGTTATCATGTAGAAGAATGTGAATTGATCCATTCTTATCTCCTTGTACTAAGGTCAAATCTAAGTGGATCAAGGAGCTCCACATAAAACCAGAGACACTGACACTTATAGAGGAGAAAGTGGGGGAAAGCCTTGAAGATATGGGCACAGGGAAAAAATTCCTAAATAGAACAGCAATGGCTTGTGCTGTAAGATCGAGAATTGACAAATGGAACCTCATAAAATTGCAAAGCTTCTGCAAGGCAAAAGACACTGTCAATAAGACAAAAAGGCCACCAACAGATTGGGAAAAGATTTTCACCAGTCCTAAATCCGATCGGGAACTAATATCCAATTATTGCCCGCGCTTTTGTGTCCCCCTGGTAAGAACACGCTCAGGGCAACCGGAATCTTCTGCAGCACAAACTTTATTGCTTACCCCATCAGGAGCCAGTGGAGAAGAGAGCCAGAGAGAGAGAGATGGCGGAGCCCCCTCCCTTTTATGGAGGACTGTCCTTCGCCTCGGACGTGTCACTCCCTGATTGGCTGCAGCCCATCAGCCGGAGTTGTCATCACGGGAAAGGCAGAGCACATGGCGTGGAAAGCTACCCCGGCACATGCGCAGCTTGCTTGTTTACTACTTAGAACACGGGTGTCAGTGCCATCAGTGCCATCTTGTAATGGCGAATGTGAAGGCGGCTCCTTACATCCAATATATAAAGAACTCAAGAAGATGGACTCCAGAAAATCAAATAACCCTATTAAAAAATGGAGTGCAGAGCTAAACAAAGAATTCTCAACTGAGGAATACCGAATGGCTGAGAAGCACCTGAAAAAATGTTCAACATCCTTAATCATCAGGGAAATGCAAATCAAAACAACTCTGAGATTCCACCTCACACCAATCAAAATGGCTAAGATCAAAAATTCAGGTAACAGCAGATGCTGACAACGATGTGGAGAAAGAGGGACACTCTTCCATTGTTCTTGGGATTGCAAGCTGGTACAACCACTCTGGAAATCAGTCTGTCTGTTCCTCAGAAAATTAGACATAGTTCTACAAGAAGATCCAGCAATTCCTCTCCTGGGCATATACCCAGAAGATGTTTCAACTTGTAATAAGGACAAGTGTTCCACTATGTTCATAGAAGCCTCATTTGTAATAGCCAGAAGCTGGAAAGAACCCAGATGCCCCTCAACAGAGGAATAGATACATAAAATGTGGTACATTTACACAATGGAGTACTACTCAGCAATTAAAAACAATGAATTCATGAAATTCTTAAGCAAATGGATGGATCTGGAGGATATCATCCTAAGTGAGATAACCCAATCACAAAAGAACACACATGATATGAACTCACTGAGAAGCGGATATTAGCCCAGAAACTTAAAATACCCAAGATACAATTTGCAAAACACATGAAACTCAAGAAGAAGGAAGACGAAAGTGTGGATATTTCACTTGTTCTTAGAATGGGGAACAAAACACCCATGTAAGGAGTTACAGAGACAAAGTTAGGAGCTGAGATGGAAATACAGACCATCCAGGGACTGCCCCACCTGGGGATCCATCCCATATACAACCACCAAACCGAGACACTATTGCATATGTCAGAAAGATTTTGCTGACGGGACCCTCATATAGCTCTCTCTTGTGAGTCTATGCCAGTGCATGGCAAATACAGAAGTGGATGCTCACAGTCATCTATTGGATGAAACACGTGGTCCCTAATGAAGGAGCTAGAGATAGTACCCAAGGAGCTAAAGGGGTCTTCAACCCTATAGTAGGAACAACAATATGAACTAACCAGTACCCCCCCCCCCCAGAGTCGTGTCTCTGGTTGCATATGTAGCAGAGGATGGCCTACTCAGCCATCAATGGGAGGAGAGGCCCTTGGTCTTGTGAAGATCATATGCCCCAGTTCAGGGGATTGTCAGGGCCAGGAAGCAGGAGTCGATGGGCTGGGGAGCAGGGCAGGGGGAGGGTATGGGGGCTTTGGGGATAGCAATTGAAATGTAAATGAAAAAATATCTAATAAAAAAAAAAGAAAAAGAAAGAAACTGACATGAGTGGGGTAATTTGGTGCTGACAAAAATACAGGTGTGGTGTTCATGCTTATTTTTGTTATTAGCAATTCTAAGTGACTTTAGCTTAGGCACCATTTCCTAACCCTGACACCACAGGATGTGGGTGTCATTGTTCCCTCACTTAAGAAGTGAGCCTTCTGTACTGAGGCATATAAAGTTTGCATGACCAATGGGCTTCTTTTCCACTGATGGCCTGCAGTACAGGGGAACGCCAGGGCCAAGATGTAGGAGTGGGTGGGTGGAGGAGTGGGTTGGGAGGGTGTTGGGGACTTTTGGGATGCATCGGAAATGTAAATGAAATAAATACCTTATTAAAAAAAAAAAGAAAAAAAGAAATAATAAAAAAAATTTTTTATTGAACTAAAAAAAAAAAAAGAAGAAGTGAGACTTCTCAGGGAGATAAATCAAGAATGAAGAACTAATTTGGAAAATGTTCAACAACAAGAAAAATGCAAGACAGAGAATTATTTTTATACTTTGTTCTAAAACTTACTTCAAATGATATATAATAATATGTAAGACACAAATAAATTAAATTTCAGTTGGTTATCTAACTTCAAATGGTCAGCCCTAAGAACATATACATATAAGTAACATTGATCAGTTTAAGTAGGTTGTATTTATGTATTGGGAATAAGTATATCTTTATATATAGTTATAATAAAAGCATACATTATTAGTTAAAGAAAAAGGGCTCACAGATTTAAGGGGTCTCATGGAAGAAGTTGGAGGAAGAAACAGAAAGAAATTATGTAATTATATCTTAATTTAAAAAAAATCATTATAAGATAAAACAAGCAAACAACAGTGTTCTAACCATTACAAAAATATAACACTAACAATTGGTAAATATGGAGGCTGAAGAGATGGCTCAGCAATTAAGAGCACATACAACAGTCATGGGGAGAATGAGTTTTATTTGCAGCACCCATTTTCATTTAATTGACTAATTACTGAGATTCCATCTCCAAGAGATCCCAACATTATTTCCCATAATCCTCAGGGGCCTGCACTCATGTGCACATTGATATTTCCATATATACATAATTTTATAATAATGAGAAGTAAGTCTGGGAAAATCGATCAATTAGAAAATTGTTTTTATTTCTGCTTTAAGACAAAGATTTAAATAAGACAGAGAGAGACTATTCAGAAAGGACTATCTTTAATTACTGTTTCTTGTCTTTTGAGAAACAGAGAACAAGGTCACAGAGACCAAAAATGACACCCTGTCAAAGGTTATAAATATAACTGACCTTTCCATGAATATAGGACACAAGATTGCATAAGGATCCTTTCTGTACCCAGAAAAAAAAAAGAATTTTCTTCTGTATGAACAGATCCAGAAACCAAGAGGGATCTGCACAGATGACTGGTTGTGCCAGTACCTGTAACAGATTCTAATTTGAGCTCTACCTTGATTGTCAGAGGGAAATAGCAGCATCCTTCACAATTTTCCTTGTAGTTTCTCAACAGATCAAAGTGCTATGTTCTAACCAATACCATATTCATGGTGCTAGAACTCTGTTGCCCTCAGTGGCTACCAACACTGATACCTCCTCAGGGTGTGCACAGTGTTACATCTCCACTTTCCCACCAGACAGTTTCTGGGAGCCCTTGCTACCATTATCTTTGTCATATGAAATTTGGGTATTTGGGGATGATCTGCCTATTCTGTGTTGGCTGCTATCCTGGTTTGCATCTATGAGGTCATCCTCAGACTCAATACTTTAAACACTTGTACTTGATGCAGGGTATTAGTGTGAAAAGGCATGGGACTGTTTGAAGTGATGTCTACCTGGATGAAGTAGTCACTGTGGGTGTGTGTCCAGGGGGGCAGGCCTTTGGAGTTATATTAATTAACTGCTTTACAGTTACAACAAAATATGTTTATAAAAGCAAGCTAAGGAAGGAAGTGTCCCATTTAGCTTACAGTTTGAGGGTAATTTTACCATGGTGTGAAAGGCATGGCTATGAGCTTGAAGTACGGGATCACTGCATCTGAAGTCAGGAATCAGAGACAATGAATATCTGAGGTCAGTTGCCCTCTCCTCTTCATTCAGTCTGAAACACCAGCCTATAAGGTGGCATCAGACACATTTAGGGTTGGTCTTCCCATCTCAATTAACCTATTGTAGATAATACCTCATAGACATGGCAAGATACTTGTCAATTTTATGATTCTAGGGCCTGTCAACTTGGCAATCAAAACTAGCCTTCATGAGGGCTAACTTTATTATCCCTGGGTACTCCTGCATTGATCTTTGCTTTTTAGTCCTCTGCAGTTGGAATGTTTCATCCACACACATGCACACACACACACACACACACACACACACGCTTGCGCTGCCATTGTGATTTTTGCTTAAATACAAAAGTGATCAAGCAATCAAGACTAAACTGTATAAAGCCATAAGCTGATGTAATCTTTTCTGGGTGTGTTACTATCATGCACCTTGGTCACAGAGATGCTTCAGTCAGTTGCACAGTCTCTGTGCCATATTCTGATGAGCACATCATCACCACCCCACAATTCAGATCAGTAACAAGACGTGGACCAAAATCATATAGCTTAGCTTTAGAGCATCAAAACTATATCTATTTATTTTGTTAATCATGGGGGGGGGAAGCCATTTCTACTGCAGTTTTACTTCCTTAAGAAAAATAAATGAACAAATAAACAAGTGTTAGATAGCTACTTCTCCTAAATCAAACCATCCCTTTCTTGTATAGAAGGGAACTCATAAAATGAAGGAAACTCATGAAACTTACAAGATCCAGGAAGCATCCTGGGACTGTGCACTAAGATTATAGAAGCAGTAACAACTTTTTGGGAGAGAAGACACTCCTTGATTTAGTTGCCTGAACTCTGGGCATGGAAATCTAGTAACAGCTTTCATGAGCCTCTCTCAGTAGTCTGAGCCTTTCACTGACACAGCAACCGTCATGACCCATCATCTTGTAAGTAGCCCTCACTCATGTTTCTTTAAGCAACCCCATTGATCTCTTTGAGTCACTAAGAGAAATGCTGATAGGCTTATTCCTTTGGCCTGTCATTGGTGTCTTAGTTGAAATAAATAGATGGTTGTTCATGTCTCTTCAGGAAAAATCAGTAAATAGCATTTTTAACTATGTTTTAATTATAGTCATGTATTGTTGTTGCTACTACTGTTTATGAGGGAAAGATATTTATATTGACTATTAATAATTCTTAAATTTTTGAGATGTATGAATAAAATTTCATAACTCAAGTCTTAACAAGCACAGTGTTCTCTATGATCCCTCATAAATACATAATTAGTTATTTTAAATCAAAATCTTCTGGATAGTCATCATTTTAATAGTTCTGTGTTAATGGTTGGCAGACCTCATGAGTCAAGTCCTCTTCTTGTGCCTGTGCATTTTGTTGGAATAGGGCCATACTCATTTATTTATATATTGTCTGTAGCTGCTTCTGTACTCCAAGAAGGAAGTTGAATAGTTGTGACAGAGACCATATGGCCTGAAAAACATAAAATATTTATGATGTGAACCTTTGTAGAAAAGGTTTGCAAGCCCTGACCTACGCTGCCACATTGAGCTAGAGTTTTTGAAATCTTCAAAGGTGAATACTACTACAAAAAAAGAGGAATAATAAAATATTGTTTGGATATTGGAAAAGGTTACAAGGTAAGAGCTGACAGGATGAAAGACTCTCCAAATATTTGGTGTGAATAGACCCTGCTATGTATATTATATGTCTTCATTCACAGCTTCTTAGTCCGTATGTTTTCTTTAACATTTTCAAAGGTAGATTTTTCCGTGATGTATTTTAGATGTAATAAAAGTTTTTTCCTGCTCTTTCCTGCATGCAAATGAGTTCCAGTGTGTACCTCAAATCCCACTTCTGGAAGTTTTGGCTTTGTTAAAGAGCATTGCGTTACTTAAAGCAAAAGTATGACTATTATGAAAATAAGATGAACATGCAATAAGTATTTAAATCAAAAAATGAATTACCAGTCAGATGTTAGCACTGATTCAAGGGTGACTCATACCAACCAAAAAATGTCATAATGCTAGGAGAAGCCTGCAGTCCATGTAGACACAGGAAATAATTGACTGCATTTCACTGAAGATGACAAAATTGGATGATTGCTTATTATAGTTTTCTGTAACTCACAGTTATAAAGTAGCTTAGACATGATGAAGAGTGAATAAAAACCAGATAAATTATCAAGATAAGACCCCCCCCCACCATGACTTTTGTTTCTTTTCCAAGTCATAGTGTTGCCTGAACACACAAATGGTCCACTCCACTTCTTGTATCGTCATTAGCATGGAACCTTGACCATTTTTATTTGCTTCTGCAACATTGCTGTTTTAAGGATGGTGGTGACTTACTTTGAAGACCAAGGACTTTGTAGTTATAAAGTCAAAGCACATTAACGGAAAAGCAGCATTGACATTAAATATTTTTATCCAAGGAACTATATCTCTCTATAGTAAATAATCCTTGGCTTTCTAGAGTTGTTTATATTCTCAACTCTCATTTCACATCAAAGGCCAACAGAAGTTCAGTACTTTTTACCTCTATTATAAAAAGTAGTTGGTGTTAGAAGTAATCTTCACTCCTACTCAGCCTGCTTCTCCTTTCTATTCAGTATGAGTCCAATGAAATGGTAACACACATACTTCCTAAAGGTTCCATAAGCATCCCAAAGAATGCCACCAGCTGGGGACCAAGTGTTAGGACATATGAGACCATGAGAATATTTTACATTCAAAACACAACAGTGGCCATCTTTGTCAACAACCAGTATTGGAGCTCATACTGTAAAAAGGATACAGAAACAGATATTCTTAATTTCTTCATTTTTCTCGTTTAGAAATGTTTATGTTTCCAAGCTCTTATATTCTCAAAGTCCTGATTTTTGTTTTTGTTGGTTTTGGTTTCCCATACAGTGAAAACTGAAAATGTCCAAAGTGAGTGTGAATTATTTGTTTGCACAAATATAATAATGTCTGATATGTTCAAATAAAGACCTTGTGTTAATAAATTAGTTTCATTCTGGATTTGGAGAAAGTCATTTAAAAAACTAAATCACATTTAAGGTGGTTCACCCAATAACCGCAGTGATTGAGAAGCAGATAGGGAGCCACTAGGATAAGATGACTAGGGAGACTAGCCAAACTGGGAGGCTGAGGTTGAGGTTGAGACCTTACCTCAGTAATTAAAACATAGAGCAACTAAAGAAAACAGTCTAGGATGTCAAGATAGCTTCTGTGCGCGCACACACACACACACACACACACACACACACACAAATGCGAATCTTCATATACCCACATACATATGAGCATGCATATATATCACACATCACGTACACATAAAAATTTTTATTAGAGCATGGTAGAATTTGACATTTATAAATCTTGGCCTTTTGACAATTTAATGTTAACCTTTACCTATTTTTTACATTTTTTACAATAAATTAGTTCTAAATGAAACAATAGGCACTACACATGAATGAAATCAACTTCAAAAATTCCTGCTTTGTGGACCTTAATCATAACAAACACTTTATGTCTAGACACAAGTGTTCTGGAAATACTAAGACAATTTGAATTAAATTGGGAAAACTCATTCATTTCAAATAATCTCTGGCCATAGAAGTGGCTAGGAGAAAATGATCTATGAAGTCTTCTAATATTAATCAGTGTGCAAGTAAGATACAGGCTCTGTTACCCTCTGTGTCCTTTGGCTGTTGTCCTGAGATGCCGGGGGAGCTGATGAGTTATGAACTGTGAAGCAGGATCCTTTTCTACAAGACATTCTTCAATAATAAATCTTATGCTTTACAAGCAATCTGGCACAGAGGCTGGAGAGGGCCCGCTCATTGTTAAAGAGGTCATTGAATGTGCAATGGTACACCTAGAAGTCAAACTAGTAAATTACCAAAACCTGAGACTTGAGAGAAAACAGTGAAGTTGTCTGGAAAACTGGCCGGATGAAGAATATTTTATGCAGGCCTTTCATTTGTGGTCGACCAGTACACCAGTTATCTGTGAGTTCTTGTTGCCATTCCCATGCCCAGGCTACTCCAGCAGCTATAAAGACACCTCCCCACCCCACCTCCCATGCTGTCACCACTGTCTAATTTTGACTTTCCCACTGATGGGGGCCATTTGCTAATGATTTGGTTTTGCCACTGGAGTTCCTTCTTCAGCACTGTGTCTCACAAAGATCTCTTCCTGTTTATTTCCAATGGAACAGAATGAAAAGACTAATGTTTGTGAAAATGTATTCGAGCAATCTCTCACTTTTCTTTTATTTCCTATGGGAAGGAGTGTTGTTGATTCTGCCAGGCAGTCTGTCCTTTTCATTAGGTACCTCACACTGATAAGAAGAAAGAAAATGTTGTATCACATTGTAAAGAGGAGCATCTCTTGTGAATTCCCCCACGGTTAGTCTTAGGTTATTCCAACCTCACAGAAGCAAAGGGAAGAACTGTCTATCAAGTTATCTAGCCAAGCCACAGTCTAATTTTCAACTCATATTACAATATGAATTCAGTAAAGTGCCAGAGGAAGAAAAAATATAGATTGTGTATTCAGTGTCAGTGGCAATGTGTGGCAGACAATTGTAAAAATACAATTTAAAAAGGGCAATTTTATCTGTTATACAGTGGCAACAATAAAAGCTTTTATAGATAAGAGAGGAAAATGTTTTTTATAAAAATCCCTCCCTTCTTTTCTTCCTTTCCTCCCTTTCTCTTTTCTTTCTTCCTTCCTTGATTCCGTTCACTTCCCCTCCCTTCTCCCTCCTTATTTCCATACTAGCAGCCTTATACATAATAGCTGAGAGTTCAGAACATCCCTCAGGTGAACCTGATGTACAAACTTAATTATGTTGCTTTCATTAAACCATGTGTCCCTTATGTGACAGTTAAAAATTTATGGCTATCTTGTTATTGGATAAAGTGTTGGGAAGGTGCATATATTCACTACCTTCTGGTTTTTTATTCTTTGAGGTCTCAACACAATTGAGGAAACACTATGGACCAATGGTTTGAACATAGTATTTGTGAAGGGTTACCGATTGAAAAATGATTTGAAATGGCTTCCACTAGTTTATGGAAGAGAAAATTAATTGCTACCAAACAGCTTTTTGTAAGACAAATTCTAAAATGTGCTGTAGCTGATTGATCTTTTTGTATGTTCAATTCCTACTTTATAAAGGATGGACCATCTAGAGACTGCCATACCCAGGGATCCATCCCATAATCAGCTTCCAAACGCTGACACCATTGCATAC
Source organism: Mus caroli (assembly GCF_978045245.1). Lineage (NCBI taxonomy): Eukaryota > Metazoa > Chordata > Mammalia > Rodentia > Muridae > Mus > Mus caroli. Next base: position 112,255,148 of record NW_028227258.1, read on the forward strand.
ACTAGCAAGATTTTGCTGAAAGGACCCAAATATAGCTGTCTCTTGTGAGACTATGCCGGGGCCTAGCAAATACAGAAGTGGATGTTCACAGTCAGCTATTGGATGCATCACAGGGCTCCCAATGGAGAAGCTAGAGAAAGTACCCAAGGAGCTAAAGGGATCTGCAACCCTATAGTTGGAACAACATGATGAACTAACCAGTACCCCGGAGCTCTTGTCTCTAGCTGCATATGTATCGAAAGATGGCCAGTCGGCCATCACTGGAAAGAGAGGCCCATTGGACTTGCAAACTTTATATGCCCCAATATAGGGGAATGCCAGGGCCAAAAGAATGGGAATGGGTGGGTAGGGAAGTGGGGGGGGCATGGGGGACTTTTGGGATAGCATTGGAAATGTAATTGAGGAAAATATGTAATAAAAAATATTAAAAAAAATATTTGATGGGCCATCAGTGGAAAGAGAGGCCCATTGGTCGTGCAAACTTTATATGCCTCAGTAGAGGGGAACGCCAGGGCCAAGAAGTGGGAGTGGGTGGGTAGGGGAGTGGGTGGGGGAGCATGTGAGGGACTTTTGGGATAGCATTGGAAATGTAAATGAAATAAAGACCCAATAAAAAATATATGGAAAAAAAAGAGCTACATAAAATGATTCCTAACAGAAGCAAACCCTTCACCAACAAAAGCATACACAGTATTTTACCCTCAGACTTATTTTAATAAAAATTTTGATATGTGAACTATACAGAGGCTAAAGCAATGACTAAAAGAAACCAAAGGAACTAGATAACATATCCAAGAGACTTGTCCAGGTCAAGTATAATGATCTATCTATCTATCTATCTATCTATCTATCTATCTATCTATCTACCTATCTACCTATCTATCTATCTATCTATCTATCTATCTATCTATCTATCTATCCATCCATCTATTTATTTTCTTCCTCATATATCATCTTTCTATCTATATCTATTTATTAATCATCTATTTGTTTAATTTATCCTATCTATATATATCTATTATCCATTTATGTCTATCCATTTCCATTTTCTCTCTCAATTTCCTTTCATAAAACAGTATATTATATGTGTATGATCAAACCCACATGTTCGATTTTAATCTCCTTCTGATTTATTTTGCAGCTCAATTTTCTTACTCTTTTTCCAGCTATATTTCAAAATATCTGTTTCCCATCTTAGGCTCACCTTTATTGTTTTTCCTATTTTCAACAAGTCAACCATTAAGTCCTGTGACCTTTCCTTGTTGGGCTTCATTGTAGTGTTGTGTGTGAACTTCATAGTTCTTCAGTTAAGTCTGCAACTTCATCTCTTTCTCCCTCTGTCTCCATTGTGGATGATGTCAAAATAATCCCTGATTTAATTCTTTTACTTTTATAAGATCTGTCTGTCATACTTTACACACAAATCGAAAACAAATATATCTTCCCTCTTACTTCTCATGTACCACACTTAAACCTTATTCTAGGGACAGAGGCCCGTAACAATCAATACATACAGTTTGATTATGTTCCTCTAATGTTTGTAACTCTCCATCATATTAAAACTATGGGATAAATATTGAGAGTAAAAATCTGTATTAGTTTTGTAAGAAATAATACTATCCCTTAGATAACTGGGCAATGGCTAGAAGCATCCCCTATGTATGCATGCCTTCTGCCCAAAGGACTGGAATCAATACCACTGCCACTCTATGTAAAATGTCACCAGACTAACACTCCCATTTCAGAATATGGGGCTACATGACAACATTTAAAATGTAGTGTGTGTGTGTGTGTGTGTGTGTGTGTGTGCACCTGTGAAGCCTGAGGACAAATTGTGATAATATGTCCTTTCTTTCCACAGTGTAGTTCCCAGGGATAGAAGCCAGCTTGCCAGGTCTGATGGCTAGTATCTTTACCCACTGAGTCAGCTCACTGTCTCAATGTTAGTGTTTCCAACACATATATCACACAGGCAATGGCTCCTGTACCTTTCTCTCTAGCTTTTGCTGAATTCTTCTCAATTGTTAAACCAGAGGCTGTTTCATGCTCCTCTGTCTCATCCTTTTTTAACAACTTCATATTTTTAATTTTACAACTGTTATTTGGAAAAGAAAATCTTGCAAATAAATAAAAAAAAAAAACATCACTCACCAAATCTCACCCTCCACCAGCCTATAAAATGTTGTGGTCTTGTACATAGCTTGAGTTGGCACTCGGAATGGGAGCTCAGAAGCTTCCATCGAGTTTAACACTTACAGAATTGAACATATTTTATGCATTTACTCAACTCCAACATAGAAAAGCCCAGGACAAGAGGAACAACCTGCTTTATGTCCTCCATCATAACTTGTGCATAGGAAGGGCCGGCCATGAAGAAAAGAGTGCACACAGCCTCTGGAAAATGGAAAGGCAAGTAAAGGTACTGCCCTGGAGTCCTCAGAAGGGCAAGCCCTTTCTACACCTTTGCAGTAGCCCAGGAAGGAAGAGGATAACTCACTTTACATTGTTTTAATCGGTTATATTTGTCTTTGGAGGGTGTTTTGTTAAAGACACATAGTCACCCCAGAAACAGGTAGTCACTAATATAACATTCATTTTGTAAAAGCACTTTCCAACTTTTGATGAAATTCTGTTGGTTTTTTTTTTCCTGTCAAGAAAGATGAAAAGAAGATTTTGCCCAGTTTAAATTTTCTACAAACATTTGATTTGTATCTAGGCAACCTGAGTATTAAACAGCCTCTATTGAACGTCAGTCAGGCAGACCCCTGCTCACCTCATCCGTTGCATCTCTCACTGTTTTCCTCTTACTGGAGACATAACTCTCCCACTATTATTTTCTTCCCTCATTTCCCTCTTTACTATGTTCTTTGCTTTAAAAACTTTGTCTGCATAAACTTTCAATGCTCAACCTTCTAGCTGTCTGGAACAAGCTTTCAGGAGATGAGGCCTCACTCTGGCCCATAACTAAAATCAAGACGGGCGCCTGGAGTCTCTGATACACTTGAAACACTCAAGGAGGGTCAGCCGAATTAACACACCCCATCCCATGAAGCATGAGATACCAGTATCTTGTACCCACAGTCGTATCAGATTCCAAGAACTGCAGAACCTTCAAGAAAGCCCATCCTGAGAAGAGAGCATTGACCAGTGGAGCAGACTGTCTTATGGGAACCTGATGGCTCTCTTTGGTGGATCATGACATATGGATGAATAATTTATTAGTAATTTATAGGACCACCATGCGAGAGCAGGGCTGAGGTGGTGATGTGTTGGACCGCACCCTGAACAAGATTGCTTCCTAAAGCAAACCCCTTGGCTCCTGGCTTCATTTTCTTGTATTACAATAAAGCTCACACAGCCCTATCCCACACACTGATTACTACTCTCCCTGCCCCGCTTCTCAACAGTACACATCTCTTTAACTACCGTATTTGGACAGGTCTTTGTCTTTAGGGTGTTGGAGCTGCTGGGCTTGGGACATTTGCCCTCCCCCATTAGGCTCTTCTGTTGCCTGCTTCACTTACTCTTAACCCAGACATGGTTATCTAAACATGTGTGACACCTTTCAACATGTGCGTTCTCCGGTAGATTTTTACTCAGCTTGAGCTCAGAAACCATCATGCTATGGAGGCAGCCACTACTCAGTAAAATTCATGGCTAGTGGATTTCTTCAATGTCTTCCCAGAACAAAGTTTTGGGTTTTATCTCACGATTTGCTATACAGTGCCACCTTTGCCTTTTGAGTTTTTCCTTCTTTAAGTTCCATATTGGAGCCAATCATATATTCCCCTAAATATGTGGCCTATACCTGGGCCACAGCTTCGACTCATTTCCATTTTAATCCCCTGCAAATCCAGCCTGCGAAACCCCCTGTTACTGAAATCAGCCTGTTAATATCACCACCTGCCTACCTGAAATTCAATAACCTTTTCTCACCTGGCACTTATTAGATCTTGCCAATGCTGCATTCTCCCTTGATCTAGAAGTTTCTTTATTGTTCTGTTTCTGTTCTATCCGGCTACTTTGTTCTTCTTAGGAGTTATAAATTGATTGCTACCCCATGATATTTTACAGTTGAGAGACATTAGGAATTGCTGTATATATAATGAAGGGTTTGCTGCTGAGTGGTCTCTGCTCCTGTATCTTTCTCTGGGATGCATCACTATTGGCTAAGTATCACTATTATTCCCTTTGCTCTGGGTTAAAACTTTATACGATGCTTTCTCTCCCCACTTTGCTTTTCAATTTCAAATGTTCCATACACTTCTCTGCTTGAGTCATAAATGTATTTTACTTAAATTCTGGCTCTACTTCTGTTTGTCTGAAGTATTCACATGAGCAGGCTACTGCTTTCCTGGCTTCTAATATCACTGCCCTTCAGACCCCAGACATTATAGATTTATTACCCACCATTATCTGAAACCAAACATTTCTCAGTGAATATTATATTGACAGAAACCAACCAATCTCCAATGTTTAAATTTCCATTGTATTCTTTGTGGTTTTAGTTTCTTGTGGTTGAGAATTAAGAAATTATATATACTGAGTAGGACCACAGGCCTCATCCGGCCGGATCAGCGCCAGGGTAGCGGGAGCTCAGGGTTGCCTGACACCCGCCAGCTACCCACTACCCCCGCCGCAGGATTTTGGGACTGCTGGTGAGTGGAACACAGCTTCTGCTCCAATCCAATTGCACGGGACCTGAGACTGCATTAGTTAGGGAAGCAGAAACCGGCCTGAGTAGGACCACAGGCCTCATCCGGCCGGATCAGCGCCTGGGTAGTGGGAGCACAGGGTTGCCTGACACCCGCCAGCTACCCAGGACCCCCGCCGCAGGATTTTGGGACTGCTGGTGAGTGGAACACAGCTTCTGCTCCAATCCAATTGCGCGGGACCTGAGACTGCATTAGTTAGGGAAGCAGAAACCGGCCTGAGTAGGACCACAGGCCTCATCCGGCCGGATCAGCGCCAGGGTAGCAGGAACACAGGGTTGCCTGACACCCGCCAGCTACCCAGGACTCCCGCCACAGGATTTTGGGACTGCTGGTGAGTGGAACACAGCTTCTGCTCCAGTCCAATCACGCGGGACCTGAGACTGCATTAGTTAGGGAAGCAGAAACCGGCCTGAGTAGGACCACAGGCCTCTTCCGGCTGGACCAGCACCGGGGTACCCTCAGCTACCCACGACCCCCGCCGCAGGATTTAGAGACTGCTGGTGAGTGGAACACAGCTTCTGCTCCAATCTTTAAACAGTGACAACGATAACAACTAACCCCAGAGATTACCAGATGGCGAAAGGTAAACGTAATAATCTTACTAACAGAAACCAAGACCACTCACCATCATCAGAACCCAGCACCCCCACTTCGCCCAGTCCAGGGCACCCCAACACACCGGAAAAGCTAGACACGGATTTAAAAGCATATCTCCTGATGATGATAGAGGACTTCAAGAAGGACTTTAATAACACACTTAAAGAAATACAGGAGAACACTGCTAAACAGGCAGAAGACAATAAAGAGGAAGCACAAAAATCCCTTAAAGAATGGCAGGAGAACAATGCTAAAGAGTTACAAATCCTTAAAGAAAAACAGGATAACATAATCAAACAGGTAGAAGTCCTTAATGAAAAACAGGAAAACACATCCAAACAGATGATGGAAATGAACAAAACCATACTAGACCTAAAAAGGGAAGTAGACACAATAAAGAAAACCCAAAAGGAGGCAAAACTGGAGATAGAAACCCTAGGAAAGAAATCTGGAACCATAGATATGAGCATCAGCAACAGAATACAAGAGATGGAAGAGAGAATCTCAGGTGCAGAAGATTCCATAGAGAACATCGGCACAACAATCAAGGAAAATGTAAAATGCAAAAAGATCCTAACTCAAAACATCCAAGAAATACAGGACACAATGAGAAGACCAAACCTACGGATAATAGGAGTGGATGAGAATGAAGATTTTCAACTCAAAGGACCAGCAAACATCTTCAACAAAATTATAGAAGAAAACTTCCCAAATCTAAAGAAAGAGATGCCCATGAACATACAAGAAGCCTACAGAACTCCAAATAGACTGGACCAGAAAAGAAATACCTCCCGACACATTATAATCAGAACAACAAATGCTCTAAATAAAGATAGAATACTAAAAGCAGTAAGAGAAAAAGGCCAAGTAACATATAAAGGCAAGCCTATCAGAATTACACCAGATTTTTCACCAGAGACTATGAAAGCCAGAAGATCCTGGACGGATGTTATACAGACACTAAAAGAACACAAATTCCAGCCCAGGCTACTATACCCAGCCAAACTCTCAATTAACATAGATGGAGAAACCAAAGTATTCCACGACAAAACCAAATTCACACATTATCTCTCCACGAATCCAGCCCTTCAAAGGATAATAACAGAAAAAAACCAATACAAGGACAGGAACCACGCCCTAGAAACAACAAGAAGGTAATCCCTCAACAAACATAAAAGAAGACAGCCACCAGAACAAAATGCCAACTTTAACAACAAAAATAACAGGAAACAACAATTACTTTTCCTTAATATCTCTTAATATCAATGGACTCAACTCCCCGATAAAAAGACATAGACTAACAAACTGGCTACACAAACAAGACCCAACATTTTGCTGCTTACAGGAAACTCATCTCAGAGAAAAGGATAGACACTATCTCAGAATGAAAGGCTGGAAAACAATTTTCCAAGCAAATGGCATGAAGAAACAAGCTGGAGTAGCCATTCTAATATCTGATAAGATTGACTTCCAACCCAAAGTCATTAAAAAAGACAGGGAGGGACACTTCATACTCATCAAAGGTAAAATCCTCCAAGAGGAACTATCAATCCTGAATATCTATGCTCCAAATACAAAGGCAGCCACATTCATTAAAGAAATTTTAGTAAATCTCAAAGCACACATTGCACCTCATACAATAATAGTGGGAGACTTCAACACACCACTTTCACCAATGGACAGATCATGGAAACAGAAACTAAACAGGGACACAGTGAAACTAAGAGAAATTATGAATCAAATGGATCTGGCAGATATCAACAGAACATTCTATCCTAAAACAAAAGGATATACCTTCTTCTCAGCACCTCATGGTACCTTCTCCAAAATTGACCACATAATTGGTCACAAAGCAGGCCTCAACAGATATAAAAATATTGAAATTGTCCCATGCATCCTATCAGATCACCATGGACTAAGGCTGATCTTCAATAACAAAATAAATAATAGAAAGCCAACCTTCACGTGGAAACTGAACAACACTCTTCTCAATGATACCTTGGTCAAGGAAGGAATAAAGAAAGAAATTAAGGACTTTTTAGAGTTCAATGAAAATGAAGCCACAACATACCCAAACTTATGGGACACAATGAAAGCATTTCTAAGAGGAAAACTCATAGCTCTGAGTGCCTCCAAAAGGAAACTAGAGAGAGCACACATTAGCAGCTTGACCACACACCTAAAAGCACTAGAACAAAAGGAAGCAAATTCACCCAAGAGGAGTAGACGGCAGGAAATAATCAAACTCAGGGGTGAAATCAACCAAGTGGAAACAAGAAAAACTATTCAAAGAATCAACCAATCAAGGAGCTGGTTCTTTGAGAAAATCAACAAGATAGATAAACCCTTAGCCAGACTCACTAGAGGGCACAGGGAAAGCATCCTAATTAACAAAATCAGAAATGAAAAAGGAGACATAACAACAGATCCTGAAGACATCCAAAACACCATCAGATCCTTCTACCAAAGGCTATACTCAACAAAACTGGAGAACCTGGATGAAATGGAGAAGTTCCTAGACAGATACCAGGTACCAAAGTTGAATCAAGATCAGGTTAATGATCTAAACAGCCCTATATCCCCCAATGAAATAGAAGCAGTCATTAATAGTCTCCCAACTAAAAAAAGCCCAGGACCAGATGGGTTTAGTGCAGAGTTCTATCAGACCTTCAAAGAAGATCTAATCCCAGTTCTTCACAAACTATTCCACAAAATAGAAACAGAAGGTACTCTACCCAACTCATTCTATGAAGCCACAATTACTCTGATACCTAAACCACAAAAAGACCCAACAAAGATAGAAAACTTCAGACCAATATCCCTTATGAATATTGATGCAAAAATCCTCAATAAAGTTCTTGCTAACCGAATCCAAGAACACATCAAAACAATCATCCATCCTGACCAAGTAGGTTTCATCCCAGGGATGCAGGGATGGTTCAATATACGGAAATCCATCAACGTAATCCAGTATATAAACAAACTCAAAGACAAAAACCACATGGTCATCTCGTTAGATGCGGAAAAAGCATTTGACAAGATCCAACACCCATTCATGATAAAAGTCTTGGAAAGATCAGGAATTCAAGGCCCATACCTAAACATGATAAAAGCAATCTACAGCAAACCAGTAGCCAACATCAAAGTAAATGGTGAGAAGCTTGAAGCAATCCCTCTAAAATCAGGGACTAGACAAGGCTGTCCACTTTCTCCATACCTATTCAACATTGTACTTGAAGTCCTAGCCAGAGCAATTCGACAACAAAAGGAGATCAAAGGGATACAAATTGGAAAAGATGAAGTCAAAATATCACTTTTTGCAGATGATATGATAGTATATATAAGTGACCCTAAAAATTCCACCAGAGAACTCCTAAGCCTGATAAACAGCTTCGGTGAAGTAGCTGGATATAAAATTAACTCAAACAAATCAATGGCCTTTCTCTACACAAAGAATAAACAGGCTGAGAAAGAAATTAGGGAAACAACACCCTTCTCAATAGTCACAAATAATATAAAATATCTTGGCGTGACTCTAACTAAGGAAGTGAAAGATCTGTATAATAAAAACTTCAAGTCCCTGAAGAAAGAAATTATAGAAGATCTCAGAAGATGGAAAGATCTCCCATGCTCATGGATTGGCAGGATCAACATTGTAAAAATGGCTATCTTGCCAAAAGCAATCTACAGATTCAATGCAATCCCCATCCAAATTCCAAATCAATTCTTCAACGAATTAGAAAGTGCAATCTGCAGATTCATCTGGAATAACAAAAAACCTAGGATAGCAAAAACTCTTCTCAAGGATAAAAGAACCTCTGGTGGAATCACCATGCCGGACCTAAAGCTCTACTACAGAGCAATTGTGATAAAAACTGCATGGTACTGGTATAGTGACAGACAAATAGACCAATGGAATAGAATTGAAGACCCAGAAATGAACCCACACACCTATGGTTACTTGATCTTCGACAAGGGAGCTAAAAACATCCAGTGGAAGAAAGACAGCATTTTCAACAAATGGTGCTGGCACAACTGGTTGTTAACATGTAGAAGAATGCGAATAGATCCATTCCTATCTCCTTGTACTAAGGTCAAGTCTAAGTGGATCAAGGAACTTCACATAAAACCAGATACACTGAAACTTATAGAGGAGAAAGTGGGGAAAAGCCTTGAAGATATGGGCACAGGGGAAAAATTCCTGAATAGAACAGTAATGGCTTGTGCTGTAAGATCGAGAATTGACAAGTGGGACCTCATGAAACTACAAAGCTTCTGCAAGGCTAAAGACACCATCAATAAGACAAAAAAACCACCAACAGATTGGGAAAGGATCTTCACCTATCCTAAATCAGATAAGGGACTAATATCCAATATATATAAAGAACTCAAGAAGGTGGACTCCAGAAAGTCTAATAACCCCATTAAAAAATGGGGCTCAGAACTGAACAAAGAATTCTCACCTGAGGAATACCGAATGGCAGAGAAGCACCTGAAAAAATGTTCAACATCCTTAATCATCAGGGAAATGCAAATCAAAACAACCCTGAGATTCCACCTCACACCAGTCAGAATGGCTAAGATCAAAAATTCAGGTGACAGCAGATGCTGGCGAGGATGTGGAGAAAGAGGAACACTCCTCCATTGTTGGTGGGATTGCAAGCTTGTACAACCACTCTGGAAATCAGTCTGGCGGTTCCTCAGAAAATTGGACATAGTACTACCGGAGGATCCAGCAATACCTCTCCTGGGCATATATCCAGAAGATGTCCCAACCGGTAAAAAGGACACATGCTCCACTATGTTCATAGCAGCCTTATTTATAATAGCCAGAAGCTGGAAAGAACCCAGATGTCCCTCAACAGAGGAATAGATACAGAAATTATGGTACATTTACACAATGGAGTACTACTCAGCTATTAAAAAGAATGAATTTATGAAATTCCTAGCCAAATGGATGGACCTGGAGGGCATCATCTTGAGTGAAGTAACACAATCACAAAAGAACTCATACAATATGTATTCATTGATAAGTGGATATTAGCCCAAAACTTAGGATACCCAAGATATAAGATACAATTTGATAAACGCATGAAACTCAAGAAGAATGAAGACCAAAGTGTGGACACTGTGCACCTTCTTAGAATTGGGAACAAAACACCCAGGGAAGGAGTTACAGAGACAAAGTTCGTAGCTGTGATGAAAGGATGGACCATTTAGAGACTGCTGTATCCAGGGATCCGTCCCATAATCAGCTTCTAAACGCTGACACCATTCAATACACTAGCAAGATTTTGCTGAAAGGACCCAAATATAGCTGTCTCTTGTGAGACGATGCCGGGGCCTAGCAAACACAGGAGTGGATGTTCACAGTCAGCTATTGGATGTATCACAGGGCTCCCAATGGAGAAGCTAGAGAAAGTACCCAAGGAGCTAAAGGGATCTGCAACCCTATTGTTGGAACAACATGATGTACTAACCAGAACCCCAGAGCTCTTGTCTCTAGCTGCATATGTATCGAAAGATGGCCTAGTGGGCCATCATTGGAAAGAGAGGCCCATTGGACTTGCAAACTTTATATGCCCCAATATAGGGGAATGCCAGGGCCAAAAGAATGGGAATGGGTGGGTAGGGAAGTGGGGGGCGCTATGGGGGACTTTAGGGATAGCATTGGAAATGTAATTGAGGAAAATATGCAATAAAAATATTAAAAATCAAAAAAAAAGAAATTATATATATATTTTTTTAAATCAATGAATAATTCAGAGATCTTTTGCTTATATACACAATAGAAATTATGTTAATATTTAATGATTTTTATTTCAAATGATTATTCAGTTATTCATTATCCTCTCTCTGTTTTTAAAATGTATTGGGTCAGAATAATAGTCTCAAAACTCTACTTAGCTGTATAGTCAAGAATAGATAGCTACCTTTTGTATAGCTTCATATATAGAAATGCTACATTAGCAATACCAAATAATTCTGATTTAAAGACATTGAACACTTACAGACATACATGCACACAAACACACACATACACACACGCGCGTACACACACAACTTCATAGTCTATTCTTTACACACAAACATACTTTTCGACTGTTTCTCATCTATCAAACCCTTTTACTTTCACATTCGAAGACAGCAGAAATCAGACTGCTCTAAAATCAGCAGCCTGTGAGTGTAGGACAGGGTTTATTCACTCCTGAGTATAATCTGATTGCTGCCCGCCCAGTGGCGTTTCAGAGCTTGATGAAATTAGGTATGGCTAACACTGTTACTGTCTGAATACTGAGGGTGTGCTTTCCTGTGAGTGATCTCTGTTCCTTTGTGTTTCCCTGCAGTGCATTGTTTGCTCAGGTTACTCTTATCCTTTCACCCCAGGTCGACATTTTATATGATGCTTTCCTCCTGTTTTTCAATTTTGAATATTCCATAAACACTTAAAATCACATGTAATATTTGGAATCACTCGCCACTGTTCCAACTTGTGTCCCTTGCCCACGGGATCTCCTTCCCATGTCCCCTGACTTGGCTCTGTCTACCCCACTCCCATCCATTTGATGCTGCAATTCCTAATAAATGCAGGTCTCCCTTTCCTTCTCTGTCGAGCACCTTATTCATCATAATGCATCTAGTTCACTATCAGCAAAGGATTCTATTAAAATATAAATTTTACTTGGAGATAAGTTCACAAAAGGCAAACCAAAATAGTCTCAAATAGATATTTAGAAAATGTTTTAACATCATATTCACAGCTATTTAAAATTTTCAGAATATTTGATGTTTTTGTTCATAATATACCAAAATATTATATATTACATTATATAAAATGCCTCTTTCCATGCAAATATATGGTAAATTGCACATATAACTATTATTTGTAATAAGTTATATATTTACTTATAATATTAAATATATTCCCATCCCTACCTGCTCCCAATCAATCTGCAAAACCTATTCTGTTTTTCCTTCCCAGGAAGATCCATATGTCCCCTTGAGCCCTTTTGCAGGCAGACTGGGAGCTTGCAGGTATGGAGAAAGAAGGGAGCAGGCAGGGGCTTGGGGAAGGAAGCAGTAATGGAATTGGGGGCCATTTGGAAACCTAGCACAATTCAAATTCCCTGGAATCTGCCAGGGTGATCTCAGTGAAGAGTCCTGACAATAGGGATACAGAGCTTGAACAAGCTCTTTTCTGTAGCTAGGCAGGGCTTCTAGAACTGGGATTAAGACACCAACACAAGACCTTCTACCCAAAATTTGTCCACCTGTAAGTTGAGTTGGGGTAACAGCTGCTTGGAACTTGTGGGAGTGGCCAATAAGTGACTGTTCCACCACTTGAGGCCCTAGCTGATGTGTCAAGAGTGGCTGGATGTCTGATCGGCCAGGAACCAGAGGCTGGGCAGTCCAGAGACCTAGGATAGACTTAAGCATAACTGTCAAAAAGAAAAAAAAAAGTAAAGAAAGAAAAGAAATAAAGGAAGGAAGGAAGGAAGGAAGGAAGGAAGGAAGGAAGGAAGGAAGGAAGGAAAAAGTCAATGAAATGATTCCTACTAATATTCTACTATACTCATAGATTGGAGCCCAGGCCAATTGTCATCAGAGATGCTTCATTTGATGGAAACATGCAGAGACCTACAGCCAAATACTAGGTGGAGCTCAGTGAACCCTGAAGACAAAGGGGAAGAAGGAGTGTAGGAGTAAGAGGGGTCAAATATACCACAAGACAACCCACAGAATGAAATAACCTGGGCACATAGGTGCCCACAGAGACGGCTGTGACAATTTCAGAAACTGCATGGGTCTAATCACATCATTTGCATAGATGCTGTGGTTGTGGAGCCTGCTGTTCTAGGGGACTCCTAACATTGGGAGTGGAACAAATGTGCCTGACTCTTCTGGGTGTTCTTGGGATCCATTTCCTCCTACTGAGTTCCCTCATCCAGCCTGATATGAGGGTTGTGCCTAGCCTTATTGTATCATGTTATGCCATGTTTGGTTGATATCCTTGAAAAGGACTCTTCTTTTCTAAAGAGTAACTGAGGGTCAGGGGATCTGGGGAGTGGGAATGGGAAACAGGGACTATGAGGATTGGAGGGAGGAGAAATTTTGGTTAGGATTTCATGCATGAGAGAAGAATAAACAGTCAAACAAACAAAAAGTGAGGATAGTCATAAACCAGAGCACATAGCTAATAGATCCCTCTACAACTTCAGGCTTGGCAGTGGGCATGAAGCTGGCAGAGAGCTGGGCGACACCTGTTCCTGTACTGATATTTGTTCCCTAATAAGCAGAGAGAAATGGGCACAAGTCCTGGTTGTTATATTCTCCTCGTGTACATAATATGGTGATGTTTAACCGTCCATGAAAAGAGGATGTGATGATTTCTGTTTCTGTAAATTATGTAGCATATTTTGGCATGAAACAAATAATATGAATAGCAGGGACTAACATGAAGATAAGCTTCTAATATCATCCTGCGTAAGGTAACCCAGTCATAAAAAAACACACATGGTATGCACTCACTAATAAGTGGATATTAGCTCAAAAGCTCAGAATGCTGAAGATATTATTCACAGACCACATGAAGCTCAAGAAGAAGGAAGACCGAAGTGTTGATGCTTCAGTGCTTCTTAGAATGGGGACCAAAATACTCATAGGAGGAAATATGGAGACAAAGTATGAAGCAGAGACTGAAGAAAAGGCCATCCATTGTCTGCCTTACCTGGAGATCCATCATACATATACAGCAACCAAATCCAGACACTAGTGTGGATGCCAAGAAGTGCTTGCTGACAGGAACCTGATATAGCTGTCTCCTGAAAGGCTCTGCCAGAGCCTGACAAATACAAAGGCGAATGCTCTCCTCCCAGCCAACCATTGGACTGAGTACAAGGTCCCCAATGGAGGAGCTAGAGAAAGGACCCAAGGAGCTGAAGGGGTTTGCAGCCCTATAGGAGGAACAAGAATATTAACAAACCAGATCCCCCAGAGCTATCAGGGACTAAACCACCAGTCAAGGAGTGCACATGGAGGAGCCCATGGCTACAGCCACATATGTTGCAGAGGATAGCTTTGTCCAGTGTCAATGGGAGGAGAGGACCTTGGTTCTGTGAAAGCTTGATTCTCCAGTATAGGGGAATGCTAGGACAGGGAGGTGGGAGTGGGTGAGTTGGTGGGGGAACAGTGGGAGGGGTGGAATAGGGGGTCTTCAGGGGAAGACCGGGAAAGGGGATATCACTTGAAATGTAAATAAAGAATATATCTGATAAAAGAATTTTATTTTTTTTTAGTGGACATTAAAATAAAATTAGACAGTAATATTTTTTTGCAATCTGAAGACATGATTTGAATTTTAGTAGGACAAGAAAAGGAACAGTGCAATTTTGAAATTATTTTAAATATTATGTTTATACATGATGCTTATTTATTCATCTGATATTTAGTAATGCAAAACTGGTAAGAAATTAAAATGCTAGAAATTTAGATTCATGCCAACCACGTCAAACACCCATAAAAGAGACAGACTCATCAAAAATACATTTTCAACATCTGTATTTTGAAGTAAATATATGCACATTCCTCTGTTGCCTAAGATCACGGTGCTTTGCCAGTGCAGAACTATGTAAATCACTGTTAAATGCTTTAGTATCTCCATATTTGGTTCATTTTCTTAATATGCTTGCAGCATGGTAGAAAGAAAATTCTGCCAAGCTTTTGCAATTCGATAATTTAGATGAATTTAAATTCTCTTTGCCTTTGCTCAATCACAAAATTCTCAGAAATGGCCCAAGATACGTTTTGAAATTACTTTTTAAAAAGCTCAGTTGAATCTGTCTAAACGCATTGTATGTGTTGCCAGAATGAATTTACTTCAGTATGACTTAGAGTCAGTATACTGCTGTCCTTGAACTCAGAAGCTATGATTTTCTGCACATGATGTGCTTTTCATGATTGAAAATTCAAAATAGCACTCCAGGCAAGGAACCGGGTACACCAACTGCAGATCATCAAATCTCCCACCTCCTCTAAATCCAATCTCCTAGCCATACACCCACACCTGTATCAGACTGCATCGTGCATCCTCTCCCTATTCTCTGCCCCATCTCCAGCTGATCATAGATCATGAAGATCTTCTCCTCCAACCTTGCTTCTCACCCAGCCTGTAATTCCTGCCCCAACTCCAGCAGGCATTTCCAGGGAACCCACCAGCCATGCCTGCCGGAGAAGCAAGTTGGCCAGTAAAGACACACTTTGGATCTTCATTTTTCCTCTTGTCTTCCAAATTAAATCCCCAGGTCTCATCCCCAGCTCTGTATCACACCACTTGTTATGTCTTCTCTTTATTCTTTATACCCATTGCCAGGGGAACTAATGAAGTCTTTACTCTCTTGTGGACTTCCTTAGTTCCCTCCTTTCCCCATTTCTATATTTCAGCTCCCAATACTTGTAACCTGGAAACACATTTTATACAGAAACCCAAAGGCCATGCCTATGAAGATTCCAGAGAGTTCCCAACCAGAAAATATGCATCTATCTTCATAAAAAGCAAAAAGAGTAACAGAAACCAAAGAACAAAAACCCACCACCACCACCACCACCACCACCACCACCACCACCACCACCACCACCACCACCACCACCGCTGCTGCCACAACAACAAAATAACAACAACAGGAATCAATGAACACTGCTTTTTGAACAATAGTGGTCTCACTTCCCCAAATAAAAAGACTAACAGAATGAATGTGAAAACTAGGTTCAATCTTCTAGCTGCATCTGAGAAACATACCTCAACATCAAGGATAAACATCACCTCTGGGTAAAGATTGGAAAAAGATATTCCAAGGAAAGGGACATAAGAAGAAAACTGGTGTAGCCATTTTAATAATACTGAGAAATTCACATCAAACAAAGCTAATCCTAAGAGATGGGGAAGGACACTGCATATTCACCAAAAGAAAACTCTGCAAAAAGGACATTGAAGTTCTTTTTTTAATTCAAATTAGTAATTTTTTATTAGATATTTACTTTATTTACATTTCAAATGTTGTCACCTTTCCTGGTTTCCCCTCCGAAAACCCCCTATTCCCTTCCACCTCCCCCTGCTCACCAACCCGGCCACGCCTGCCTGCTTCCTGGCCCTGGCGTTCTCCTACACTGGGGCATAGAACCTTCATAGGACCAAGGGCCTTTACTCCCACTGATGACCGACTAGGCCATCCTCTGCTACATCTGCAATTGAAGCCATGAGTTCCACTCTTTGGTTGGTGACTTAGTCCCTGGGAGCTCTAGGGTACTGGTTAGTTCATACTGTTGTTCCTCCTATGGGTCTTCAAATCCCTTCAGCTCCTTCAGTCCTTTCTCTAGCTCCTTCATTGGGAACCCTGTGCTCAGTCCAATTGTAGGCTGGGAGGATTCCCTTCTATATTTGTCAGGCACTGGTGGAGCCTCTCTGGAGGTTTCTGTCAGCAACCACTTGCTGGAATCCGCAAAAGTGGGTTTGGTGATTGTATATGGGATGGATCCTCAGTTGGAGTAGTCTCTGGATGATCATTTCTTCAGTCTCTGTTCCACATTTTGTCTCTATAACTCCTTCCATGAGTATTTTGTTCCCCCTTCTAAGAATGATTCAAGTATCCCACACACCCATTGTCATTTGATCTTTGACAAAGGAGTTAAATCCATCCAGTGGGAAAAAAAAGACAGGATTTTCAACAAATAGTGTTGGCTCAACTGGTGCTTAGCATGTAGAAGATCGCAAATCAATCCATTTTTATCTCCTTGTACAAAGCTCAAGACTAAGTGGATCAAGGATCTCCGCATAAAACCAGATACACTGAGACTAATAGAAAAGAAAATGGGGAAGAGTCTCAAGTACATGGGCACAGGGGATAACTTCCTGAACAGAACACCAATAACCTATGCTCTAAGATCAAAAATTGATATAAGGATCTCATAAAATTGCAAAGCTTCTGTAAGGCAAAGGGCACTGTCAATAAGTCAAAATGGCAACCAACAGATTGGGAAAAGATCTTTACCAGTCTTACATCTGATAGAGGGCTAATATCCAATATATACAAAGAACTCAAGAATTTAGACTCCAGAGAAACAGATAATCCTATTTAAAAAAATGGAGTTCAGAGCTAAACAACGAAATCTCAACTGAGGAATAACGAATGGCTGAGAAGCACCTAAAAAAATGTTCAACATCCTTAGTCATCAGGGAAATGCAAATCAAAACAACCCTGAGATTCCACCTCACACCAATCAGAATGGCTAAGTTCAAAACCTCAGGTGACAGCAGATGCTGGCAAGGATGTGGAGAAAAAGGAACACTCCTCCATTGCTGGTGGGATTGCAAGCTGGTACAACCACTCTGGAAATCAGTTTGGCAATTCCTCAGAAAATTGGACCTAGTACTACTGGAGGATATAGCAATACCACTCCTGGGCATATACCCAGAAGATGCTCCAACATGTAATAAGGGCGCATGCTCCACTATGTTCATTGCAGCCTTATTTATAATAGCCAGGATCTGGAAAGAACCCAGATGTCCCCCAATAGAGGAATGGACACAGAAAATGTGGTACATTTACACAATGGAGTACTACTCAGCTATTAAAAACCATGAATTTTATGAATTTTTTATGCAAATGGATGAAACTAGAAAATATCATCTGAGTGGGGTAACCCAATCACAAAAGAACACACATGATATGCATTCACAAATACGTGGATATTAGCCCAGAAGGTCAGAATACCCAAGATACAATTCACAAACTACATGAAACTCAAAAAGAAGGAAGACATTGAAGTTCTTAACATTGAAGTTCTATGTTCCAAACACAAAGACACCCAAGTTCATAAAAGAAGCACTACTAAAGCTTAAATCACGTATTTACTCTTACACATTGATAATGGGAGTCTTCAATACTCCACACTCACCAACAGACAGGTAATCCAGACAAAAAGAACACAAAGAAATGCTGGAGCAAACAGAAGCTATAGACTAAATGGATATAACATCTATTTACAGAAAGTTTCACTGTAACACAAAAGAATATACCTCCTTCTCTGTATTTCATGGAACGTTCTCCAAAAGTTAGTACATACTGAAGTTGAAATGTCTAGTTTTGTTGGAGACTTATTTGTGACATCTGTTGTTTTTTCCAGAAGCTGTCTGATGGAAGGGCATGTGATGTTTTACAGGAGTACTTGAGAGGTCACGTGATGTTTGGGAAGAGTATAAGTATAACCCAACAGACAGTGGATGATGCTGTGGCATTGGTTTTTCTTGCTTTCTTCTTTGATCATTGTTTGTTGTGAGCTTGTAGACAGAAACATACCAAAGAGCTTCTGGCAGTGTTCTGGCTGCTTCTGGTTACTTTGGTGGAGTCATGCTGATTGGTAGATCTTTGAAATTTCATCTGAATCAAGCTGTTGTTGCTGATTCATGTTTGATGTTTTGCTAATGGACTGGACTGCTGGCAATGAAGATTGGAGTCACTCCAAAGAGTGACTTCTAAAGAGGTCCATGCCTCCCCTTGTCCTATTAACCATCTTCCTCCCTGACCTTTGGTCAGAGGCTAT
This sequence comes from Mus caroli, assembly GCF_978045245.1. NCBI lineage: Eukaryota > Metazoa > Chordata > Mammalia > Rodentia > Muridae > Mus > Mus caroli. The sequence goes on from NW_028227258.1 coordinate 112,274,056, forward strand.
AAGGGAGGTTGAAGCATTTAAGAGCCCTTATTAAAAGAGGCTTTGAAATATATAACCCTACAACATATTCAGATACAAAGCAAGTTTTAACAGATGCAAGAAAATTAAAATAACACCCAGCAGCCTATGTGATCACCATGGATTAAAGCTGGATACCAACAACAATAGAAGTAAGAAAAAGATTATAAACTCATGAAAACTGAACAACCCTCTACTGAATGAAAAACATGTCAAGACAAAAATAAGAAAGAGTTTAAAGTCTTTTAAAATTGAATGAAAATGAAAATACAGCATATCGAAAGTCAATGAATGAGGATCTAAGAGGAAATTTTATAGCACTAAGTGCCTACAAAATAAATTGAGAGTATTTCATAATAATAACAGTATACCTGATAGCTCTAGAACAAACATAAGAAAGCATACCTACAAGGAGTAGACATCAAGAAATAATCAAACTCAGTGCTGAAATAAAGAAAAAAGAAAAAAATTACAAAGATTCAATGAAACAAAAAGTTGGTTCTTCAATAAAATCAATAACATTGACCAACCTATATCTAAATTAATTAAAGAGAGAGAATCCAAATTAATAAAATTAGAAATGAAAAGAGATGCATGAGAACAGAGACTGCGGAAATCCTGACAATGACAAGGACACATTTTACAAACCTGTACTCCTCCAAATTGGACAATCCAGAAGAAGTAGACAATTTCCTTAATACATACCACTTATCAAAGTTTAATCGAGATCAGACAGAAATTCAAAGAGACCTCTTATACCTAGTAAAATAAAAACAATAATTAAAAGTTTAATGTAAACTCTCAAAAAATATAAGCTTAGAGACAGATGGTTTTAGCTCAGAATTCTACTGGACTTTCAAAAAACAGTTATTGACAAATACTTCTCACATTATTACACAAAACAGATACAGAAGGAACATTGCCAATTTCATTTTATGAAGTCACAGTCACCCTGATATCGAAACCAGACAAAGATCCCACAAAGACTTACAGACCAGTTTCCCTTACAATTAAATACTTGCAAACCAAATCTAAGTACACATGGCAAAGATCACCCACCATGATCAAATAGACTTCATCCCAGCAATGCAGGGATGGTTCAACATATGCAAATTGGTAAGCATAATCTACCAAATAAAGTAACTGAAATTCAAAAACCACACTATCATTTCATTAGATGTTGAAGAGGCCTTTGACAAAATGTAGCACTACTTTCATGATACATGTCCTGGAGATATTAGAAATACAAAGGGAATAGATCAACATAATAAAGACAGTTTAAAGCAAGCCTATAGCCAATGCCAACTTAAATGGAAAGAAAGTCAAAGGAAGTTCACTACAATATGAATAAAACAATGGTTTCCACTCTCCCTATCAATTGCATATGATACTTCAAGACTTAGCTAGACAGATAGGACAAATGAAGTAGAGCAAGAGGATAAAAATTAGAAAAGAAGACATCAAAGTATCATTATTTGCAGGTGATATTATATATGACCTTAAATGCATTGAATAATTTTCATAGGTGATAAACACTTTCAGCAAAGTAGCTGGACACAAAAATAACTCAAAAATATCAATAGTACTCCTATATACAAATGACAAACAGTCTGAGAAAAAACAAAACAGGGAAACAATGCTTTTCACAACAGCCTAAGATAATATAAAATATCTTGGGGTATTTCTGTTCAAACAAGTGAAAGACTTGTAAGGTAAAATCATCAAGTCATTGAAAAAGAGAAATTGAAGAGACTCCAAGACAGATGTCCCATGCTCATAGATTGGTAAGATTAACATGGCAAAAATGGCTATTCTACCAAAACACAATTTATAGATTCGATGCAATCCTTACCTAGACTCCAACGATTCTTCACAGATCTTAAAAGGGAATTTTTGGCTGTATAAGGAGAAACAAAAAACACAGGGTAGCTAAAACAATTCAGTATAAAAAAATAACTGATGGAGGTTTTTTTTTTTAATTAGGTATTTTCCTCATTTATATTTCCAATGCTATCCCAAAAGTCCCCATACCCTCCACCCCACTCCCCTACCAACCCACTCCCACTTTTTGGCCATGGAGTTCCCGTGTACAGGGGCATATAAACTTTGCAAGTCCAATGGGCCTCTCTTCCTAGTGATGGCCAACTAGGCCATCTTTTGATACATATGCAGCTAGAGACAAGAACTCTGGGGTACTGGTTAGTTCATAATGTAGTTCCACCTATAGGGTTGCAGATCCCTTTAGCTCCTTGGGTATTTTCTCTAGCTCCTCCATTGGGGGCCCTGTGATCCATCCAATAGCTGACTGTGAGCATCCACTTACGTGTTTGCTAGACCCAGCATAGTCTCACTAGAGACAGCTATATCAGGGTCCTATCAGCACAATCTTGCCTAGTGTATGCAATGGTGTAAGCGTTTGGAGGATGATTATGGGATGGATCCCTGGATATGGCAGTCTCTATATGGTCCATCCTTTTGTCTCAGCTCCAAACTTTGTCTCTGTAACTCCTTCCATGGGTGTTTTGTTCCCAATTCTAAGAAGGGGCAAAGTGTCCACATTGGTCTTCGTTCTTGTTGAGTTTCATGTATTTTGCAAATTGTAACTTATATCTTGGGTATTCTAAGTTTCTGGGCTAATATCCACTTATCAGTGAGTACATATCATTTGAGTTCTTTTGTGATTAAGTTACTTCACACAGGATGATGCCCTCCAGGTCCATCCATTTGCCTAGAAATTTCATAAATTCATTCTTTTTAATAGCTGAGTAGTACTCCATTGTGTAAATGTACCATATTTTCTGTATCCATTTCTCTGTTGAGGGGCATCTGGGTTCTTTCCAGCTTCTGGCTATTATAAATAAGGCTGCTATGAACATAGTGGAGCATGTTTCTTTCTTACTAGTTGGAACATCTTCTGGATATATTCCCAGGAGAGGTATTGCGGGATACTCTGGTAGTACCATGTCCAATTTTCTGAGAAACCGCCAGACTGATTTCCAGAGTGGTTCTACAAGCTTGCAATCCCACCAACAGTGGAGGAGTGTTCCTCTTTCTCCACATCCTTGCCAGCATCTGCTGGCACCTGAATTTTTGATCTTAGCAGTTCTGACTGGTGTGAGATGGAATCTCAGCGTTGTTTTGATTTGCATTACCCTGATGATTAAGGATGCTGAACATTTTCTCAGGTGTCTCTCAGCCATTTGGTATTCCTCAGGTGAGAATTCTTTGTTTAGCTCTGAGCCCCATTTTTAATAGGGTTATTTGATTTTCTGGACTCCACCTTCTTGAGTTCTTTATATATATTGATTATTAGCCCTCTATCTGATTTAGGATAGGTAAAGATCCTTTCCCAACTTGTTGGTGGCCTTTTTGTCTTATTGACAGTGTCTTTTGCCATACAGAAGCTTTGCAGTTTCATGAGGTCCCATTTGTCAATTCTCGATCTTACAGCAAAAGCCATTGCTTTTCTATTCAGGATTTTTTCCCCTGTGCCAATATCTTTGAGGCTTTTCCCCACTTCCTCCTCTATAAGTTTCAGTGTCTCTGGTTTTATGTGGAGATCCTTGATCCACTTAGATTTGACCTTAGGACAAGGAGATAGGAATGGATCAATTCACATTCTTCTACATGATAACCACCAGTTGTGCCAGCACCATTTGTTGAAAATGCTGTCTTTTTTCCACTGGATGGTTTTAGCTCCCTTGTCAAAGATCAAGTGACCATAGGTGTGTGGGTTCATTTCTGGGTCTTCAATTCTATTCCATTGCTCTACTTTTCTGTCGTTATACCAGAACCATGCCCTTTTTATCACAATTGCTCTGTAGTAAAGCTTTAGGTCAGGCATGGTGATTCTACCAGAGGTTCTTTTATCCTTGAGAAGAGTTTTTGCTATACTAGGTTTTTTGTTATTCCAGATGAATTTGCCTATTGCCCTTTCTAATTCGTTGAAGAATTGAGTTGGAATTTTGATGGGGATTGCATTGAATCTGTAGTTTGCTTTTGGCAAGATAGCCATTTTTACAATGTTGATCCTGCCAATCAATGAGCATGGGAGATCTTTCCATCTTCTGAGTTCTTTAATTTCTTTCTTCAGAGACTTGAAGTTCTTATCATACAGATCTATCACTTCCTTAGTGAGAGTCATGCCAAGGTATTTTATAATATTTGTGAATATTGAGAAGGGTGTTGTTTCCCTAATTTGTTTCTCAGTCTGTTTATTCTTTGTGTAGAGAAAGGCCATTGACTTGTTTGAGTTAATTTTATATCCAGCTTCTTCACTGAAGCTGTTTATCAGGATTAGGAGTTCTCTGGTGGAATTTTTAGGGACACTTATATATACTATCATATCATCTGCAAAAAGTGAAATTTTGACTTCTTCTTTTCCAATTTCTATCCCCTTGATCTCCTTTTGTTGTCCAATTGCTCTGGCTATGACTTCAAGTACAATGTTGAATAGGTAGGGAGAAAGTGGGCAGCCTTGTCTAGTCCCTGATTTTAGTGGGATTGCTTCCAGTTTCTCACCATTTACTTTGATGTTGGCTACTGGTTTGCTGTATATTGCTTTTATCATGGTTAGGTATGGGCCTTGAATTCCTGATCTTTTCAAGACTTTTATCATGAAAGGGTGTTGGATCTTGTCAAATGCTTTCTCAGCATCTAACGAGATGATCATGTGGTTTTTGTCTTTGAGTTTGTTTATATAATGGATTACGTTGATGGATTTTCATATATTAAACCATCCCTGCATCCCTGGAATAAAACCTACTTGGTGAGGATGGATGATTGTTTTGATGTGTTCTTGGATTCGGTTAGTGGTGATTTTGTTGAGTATTTTTGCATCAATATTCATAAGGGAAATTGGTCTGAAGTTCTCTAACTTTGTTGGATCTTTCTGTGGTATAGGTATCAGAGTAATTGTGGCTTCATAGAATGAATTGTGTAGAGTACCATCTACTTTTATTTTGTGGAATAGTTTGTGCAGAACTGGAATTAGAACTTCTTTGAAGGCCTGATAGAACACTGCACTAAACCCATCTGGTCCTGGGCTTTTTTTGGTTGGGAGACCATTAATGACAGCTTCTATTTTTTTAGGGGATATGGGACTGTTTAGATTGTTAACTTGATCCTGATTTAACTTTGATACCTGGTATCTGTCTAGACATTTGTCCATTTCATCCAGGTTTTCCGGTTTTGTTGAGTATAGCCTTTTGTAGAAGGATCTGATGGTGTTTTGGATTTCTTCAGGGTTTGTTGTTATGTATCTCTTTTCATTTCTGATTTTGTTAATTAGGATGCTGTCCCTGTGCCCTCTAGTGAGTCTCCCTAAGGGCTTATCTATCTTGTTGATTTTCTCAAAGAACCAGCTCCTCTTTTGGTTGATTTTTTGAATAGTTCTTCTTGTTTCCACTTGGTTGATTTTGCCCCTGAGTTTGATTTTATTGTGCCGTCTACTCCTCTTAGGTGAATTTGCTTCCTTTTGTTCTAGAGCTTTTAGGTGTGTTGTCAAGCTGCTAGTGTGTGCTCTCTCTAGTTTCTTTTTGGAGGCACTCAGAGCTATGAGTTTCCCTCTTAGAAATGCTTTCATAGTGTCCCATAAGTTTGGGAATGTTGTGGCTTCATTTTCATTAAACTCTAAAAAGTCTTTAATTTCTTTCTTTATTCCTTCCTTGACCAAGCTATCATTGAGAAGCGTGTTGTTCAGTTTTCACGTGAATGCTGGCTTTCCATTATTTATGTTGTTATTGAAGATCAGCCTTAGTCCATGGTGGTCTGATAGGACGCATGGGACGATTTCAATATTTTTGTATCTGTTGAGTCCTGTTTTGTGACCAATTATATGGTCAATTTTGGAGAAGGTACCATGAGTTGCTGAGAAGAAGGTATATCCTTTTGTTTTAGGATAAAATATTCTGTGGATACCTGTTAAGTCCATTTGTTTCATCACTTCTGTTAGTTTCATTGTGTCCCTGTTTATTTTCTGTATTCACGATCTGTCCATTGATGAAAGTGGTATGTTGAAGTCTCCCACTATTATTGTGTCAGGTGCAATGTGTGCTTTGAGCTTTACTAAAGTTTCTTTAATGAACGTGGCTGCCCTTGCATTTGGAGCATAGATATTCAGAATTGAGAGTTCCCCTTGGAGGATTTTACCTTTGATTAGTATGATGTGTCCCTCCTTGTCTTTTTTGATAACTTTGGGTTGGAAGTTGATTTTATTCGATATTAGAATGACTACTCCAGGTGTTTCTTCAGACCATTTGCTTGAAAAATTGTTTTCCAGCCTTTCACTCTGAGGTAGTGTCTGTCTTTTTCCTTGAGATGGGTTTCCTGTAAACAGCAGAATGCTGGGTCCTATTTATGTAACCAGTCTGTTAGTCTATGTCTTTTTATTGGGGAATTGAGTCCATTGATATTGAGATATTAAGGAAAAGTAATTGTTGCTTCCTATTATTTTTTATTTTAGAGTTGGCATTCTGTTTTTGTTGCTGTCTTCTTTTTCATTTGTTGAGGGATTACTTTCTTGCTTTTTCTAGGGCATGGTTTCTGTCCTTCTGTTGGTTTTTTTCTGTTATTATCCTTTGAAGGGCTGGATTCGTGGAAAAATAATGTGTGAATTTGGTTTTGTCCTGGAATACTTTGGTTTCTCCATGTATGGTAATTGAGAGTTTGGCTGGGTATAGTTGCCTGGGCTGGCATTTGTGTTCTCTTAGGATCTGTATAACATCTGTCCAGGATCTTCCAGCTTTCATAGTCTCTGGTGAAAAGTCTGGTGTAATTCTGATAGGCCTGCCTTTACTTGACCTTTTTCCCTTACTGCTTTTTTTTTTAAAGATTTATTTATTTATTATATATAAGTACACTGTAGCTGTCTTCATACATTCCAGAAGCGGGTGCCAGATCTCGTTGCGGATGGTTGTGAGCCACCATGTGGTTGCTGGGATTTGAACTCTGGACCTTCGGAAGAGCAGTCGGGTGCTCTTACCCACTGAGCCATCTCACCAGCCCCCCTTACTGCTTTTAATATTCTATCTTTATTTAGTGCATTTGTTGTTCTGATTATTATGTGTCAGGAGGAATTTCTTTTCTGGTCCAGTCTATTTGGAGTTCTGTAGGCTTCTTGTATGTTCATGGGCATCTCTTTCTTTAGGTTTGGGAAGTTTTCTTCTATAATTTTGTTGAAGATATTTGCTGGCCCTTTAAGTTGAAAATCTTCATTCTCATCAACTCCTATTATCCGTAGGTTTGGTCTTCTCATTGTGTCCTGGATTTCCTAGATGTTTTGAGTTAGGATCTTTTTGCATTTTATATTTTCTTTGATTGTTGTGCAGATGTTCTCTATGGAATATTCTGCACCTGAGAATCTCTCTTCCATCTCTTGTATTCTGTTGCTGATGCTTGCATCTACAGTTCCAGATTTCTTTCCTAGGTTTTCTATCTCCAGCGTAACCTCACTTTGGGTTTTCTTTATAGTGTCTACTTCCCTTTTTAGGTCTTGGATGGTTTTATTCAATTCCATCACCTGTTTGGTCGTGTTTTCTTGCAATACTTTAAGGAATTTTTGTGCTTCCTCTTTATGGTCTTCTACCTTTTTAGCAATGTTCTCCTGTATTTCTTAAAGTGAGTTATTAAAGTCCTTCTTGATGTCCTCTACCATCATCATGAGATATGCTTTTAAATCTGGGTCTAGTTTTTTGGTTGTGTTGGGGTGCCCAGGACTGGGTGGGGTGGGAGTGCTGCGTTCTGATGATGGTGAGTAGTCTTGGTTTCTTTTAGTAAGATTCTTAGGTTTGCCTTTTGCCATCTGGTAATCTCTGGAGTTAGTTGTTGTAGTTGTCTCTGGTTAGATCTTGTTCCTCAGGTGTTTATGTTAGCCTCTATCAGCAGACCTGGGAGACTATCTCTCTCCTGAGTTTCATTGTTCAGAGTACTCTCTGCAGGTAGGCTCTCCTCTTGCAGGGAAGGTGCCCAGATATCTGGTGTTAGAACCTGCATCCTGGCAGAAGTTGTGATCCACTCACAGATTTCTTAAGATCCCGTGGAGGGTCCTGTGTATACCTTACGGGCATCTGCAGACTCCATGCCCAAGGTACTCCTGTGCTGGTGTGGATTGGAAGGGACTTGTGCCCCTGATCAGGCCGGGTTTTCTGCTTCCCTAATTAATGCAGTCTCAGGTCCCGTGCGATTGGATTGGAGCAGCAGCTGTGTTCCACTCACCAGAGGTCTTAAGATCCCATGGCGTGGCGTGTCTTGTGGGTAGCTGGCAAGTGTCAGCTGACTCCACGCCCTAGCTACCCCGGTTTTGGCCGGACCGGAAAGGGTGATGGAGGTTTTTACCATGCCCCATTTCATGTTGGACTACAAAGCTAGAGTGATAAAAAACACATGGTATTGGCACGAAAACACATGTGTTGGTCAGTGCAATCAAACTAAAGACCTAGACATATAAATGCACACATGATTTTTGATAAAGTGAAGAGGGAGGAGAATACAGATACAATGCAGACAAACATGCTCCCTGCCTGTCAGCCTTGAAGGAGGAAGTGCTTAGCACTTTGTCCTTTATATCTAACTTTCTTCCCCCATATGCCTTAGGTCTAAGCCAGGTTCTGCAAATGGGCTTCCCAGGTATCAGGTTCCTCAGTCTGTAATTTGTACATGCATTTTTTCCCAATTATAACCACTAGGAGGTGCTGCTTTACTTGTGCATCCTCTTGTCCTGTTTATAGGTTTTTGCTTCACCAGTCACTAGGGTCAGTATTTTGTTAAAAAAAATGTTTGAAAGATGAACTTCCGACTGTAATTTAACATTCGGTTGAACTGTATTTTCTTATTTTAGCAATAACGAAATTATTAGGTATTTTCAAAAGAGATATACCCTCCTAAAAAACAATGACAAATGAACAATTAAGGAAAAATCTGGTATATATACACAATGGGGTTTTACATTAAGCAACAAAAAATTATAAAACTATGACATTTTATGGAAAAATGAATGCAATTGGATATATCACCTTATTTTTGAAATGAATGCATGGAAGACTCACAAACACAAGGAGCACCTTTCCCTCGAGTGGATTTTAGGCTAGACATACATAACACACACACACACACACACACTACATATATGCAACCACACAGCATGAAAGTGAAGAGAGGCTAAGAGAAGGAGGGAGACTTGTGATGGAGAAAGGGTGAGAGCTGTAGAAAAGGAGAGTATGGGCTTGACCCAAGCACATATCATATATAAGAAAAATTGTCTCTATGAAGTTCTTATATGTGCAATGATTATGTTCCAATGAATACCATGTGTTAAACCTTCAGTCATTGGCCAGTTTTGCTAAGTTAGATGATATTACATTTCTGGGAGTTCACTTTCTTAGTTACCTGTGGTGTTAAAAATGTAAAAGTCACAAATGCAATGTGGTTTATTATTTAGCCTACGTTTTTACATTTAGCCTATATTTACAGAATTTTACTCATTACTATTTTAGCTCTAGGTAACTGGAAGACTAGCTTTGATTTGTAGCATTTGGGGATTATACCTTTTTTCTTCTTTTTAATGGGGGTATTACACTCTGGGCTTGTCAAAATCTTTCAACATGACCACACTGAACGATGAACTGGACAGAGTAGCATTTTCATTATATAGAGACAAAAAACGTAAACATTGTTAGTGCAATTTTAAAAGTGATAATTTTTTCTCTATCCTGGCTAGCTCTGAAACAAATGAGACAGAGACTAAAATGTTTATTTAGTCAAGATTTACAGCACAGCAGCTGAGCAGTATTAGTCTATTTCAATCCTCTAAAATAGCCTGGCTACCTCCAGCTAAAATCTCCAGGATACTTGCATTTTAGTCATTTTTGGTATTGATCTGTCTCTCCCTGCTCCAGATGTGTTCCCTTTGGTGGCTTCCGGACCCTTTCCTCATGATGAATCCTCTCTTCTTGCTCCCCCTCTCCTCCCCTGGCTGGTATCAGAAGTCCAACCCTATTCTCTCTTCTGCTCAGCCACTGGCTGATCAGCTTTTATTGACAAATCAGAGAATCAATGGGGAGCAATGTTTCCACACCATTGAGACCTGAGATTCTTAGAATAACCATTACAATGGCATGTCTGTTTTGCAATCAAATATGAGGGCTGTAGTGGCTATTCTTGTTTGTCAACTTGACTGTATCTAGAATGAACTACAATCCAGAACTGAAGGCTCACCAGTTGATCCTAATCTGGAGGCTGGGAGAAACAATTTTCTGACCTGGATCTTAGCATGGAGATCTTGAGGCATAGTGGCTATGAATTCCAGAAGATTAAGTAAGAGAGATCTCTGAGTTCAAGGTCATCTGGGATTAAAGGTGTGGTAGCACACACCTTTTTTTTTTAATATATTTTATTATGTATTTTCCTCAATTACATTTCCAATGCTATCCCAAAAGTCCCCCATAGCCTCCCCCCTCTCCCCCATTTCCCTACCCACCCATTCCCATTTTTTTTTTTTTTTGGCCCTGGCGTTCCCCTGTACTGGGGCATATAAAGTTTGTGTGTCCAATAGGCCTCTCTTTCCAGTAATGGCCGACTAGGCCATCTTTTGATACATATGCAGCTAGAGTCAAGAGCTCCGGGGTACTGGTTAGTTCATAATGTTGTACCACCTATAAGGTTGCAGGTCCCTTTAGCTCCTTGGGTACTTTCTCCAGCTCCTCCATTGGGAGCCCTGTGATCCATCCACTAGCTGACTGTGAGCATCCACTTCTGTGTTTGCTAGGCCCCGGCCTAGTCTCACAAGAGACAGCTATATCAAGGTCCTTTCAGCAAAATCTTGCTGAAAACTGCGTGGTACTGGTATAGTGACAGACAAATAGACCAATGGAATAGAATTGAAGACTTTACAAGACTTACTTTGAAACAGCACCTGTACTTAACAATCAACTCACATTTTTTTCTTTTTATTTTTTTAATCTAAAACCATTACAAACCCAGAAAGGCTACTAGCTTTGGAACCCATTTTCTGATGTGTACCCCAAATCTTCACTCACAAGATTAAGCCTTACTCAAAAGCTCCTAATCTTCGTTCTGTTATGTGGGAAGTCAGACAATTTGCATGTATTACTTCTGTTTCTAGCAGGTTGATGTCAGTGTAGACCACAGGTTCTCAACCTGTGCATAGTTACCCCTTTGGAAAACCTTGATTTCCAAGAATATTTGTATTAAAATTTATAACAGTAGCAGAATTACAGTTTTGATGTAGCAGTAAAAAAAAAATATATTGTGGGTGCTCGGCAAAACATGAGGAACTGTATGAAAGTATGACAGTGTTCTCAAGGTTTGGTGCCGCTGGTCTAGACCAAGGGGGTTGCAGAGATACTCAGGACAATTAAAGGACTGAAGAAGCTGAAGGGGTTTGCCACCCCATAGGAAGAATGACAATATCCACCAACTAGACCACCCAGAGCTCCCAGGGACTAAACCACCAACCAAGGAATACACATGGAGGGGCCCATGGCTACAGCCACATTTGTAACAGAGGATGGCCTTGTGGTAAGGCCTTGGTAAGGCTCCAGAATCAACTCCTCTGGAGAATCCGGCCCTTGGAGGATGCCCCTGGTCCACCTCTCCCCTCCCCCTGCCCAGTTTGATCTATCCTTGTAGTTGTGGTTGGTCCTTCCGCCATTACATCCGAAGCAAACCATGAAGCTGCTGTGCTCACTGCTGTTCTCGGAAGCCCATCAACTGCTGACCTTTGTGAGAAGAGGGCACTACTTCTTAAAGCAGAAAAAAATTCTTTGAAAGTACATGCTTTTTAAATTCTCATCAGCCTTTCATCAGAATGACAAAGTGGGTTGTACACAATCTTATTGGCTTTTGTTGTTTTGTTAAAATTAAATATCGAAACTGATTCTGATAATTGGTTTTCCTGTTTGTTTCTTTGGTTTCTTTCCCTCCAAATGATCACCCAAGACAAGCTTCTGAAATAAAGTATTGCTAACTGTTGTTTTTTATAACAATTTATCAATGGTTTTTCATTACCTATTACAGAAAATGTGAATTCCTTGTGCAATGTTATCCAGTCTTTGAATTCCCACTTTTATATGTCTCCATCTTTAATTGATTTTCTTGGTATTTGCAGTTCTGATAATGTAATCTACTGGTGACATTTTAATTCCTTGAATATATGTGGCACTTTCTCATATTCCCAATTTTCACACACAAGTCTGTCTTGGCTTGCCTTTATGCCTTGGCTTATACAAATATCTGTGTTTCAAATTACACTTGATAGGATTTGATATATTCTGTCCAAAACAAGTTAACCAGTCCCTGCCCTGGGCTCCAGTAAATACAGTGTATTTATATCCAGTATATAATCAAACATACTGGTAAAAAATTATAAAGTAATTTATTATTTAACAATTTTGATAGGCATTTGCTATCATCATCATTGAGGAGGAAAGCAAACTTGAATCCTAATTAGATAAGTTTGCTTATTTCTCCATAAAGAATGAGCTGAAGGAGCTTGCAGCCCCATAGGAGGATATAAAACAGTATGAACCAACCAGTACCCTCAGAGCTCCCAGGAACTAAACCACCAACCAAAGAGTATACATGGAGGGACCCATGGCTCCAGCTGCATATGTACCAGAGCATGGCCTTGTGGGACATCAGTGGGAGGAAAGGCTTTGGTCCTGAGAAGGCTCCATGCCCCACTGTTAGGGCAATGCCAGGACAGGGAATGGGAGTGGGTGAGTTAGTGAGTAGAGGGAGGGGAAATGGGATATGGGAAACCAGCAAAGGGGATAACATTTGAAGTGTAAATAAAGAAAATATCTAATAAAAAAATGAATGAAGTGTTAGCTGAATAGTTGACATTGAAGGACTTAAGTTGCAGGTTTAGGTTTTTCAAAACCCACTTTATTTAGGGTTTTTAAACACTTCAACTTCCTTTCTAGCCCATGGAACAGAAGTATGTGAAAAAGAAAGTTAATAGGAAAATGGGGTTGTAGACTTGTTTAGAAGTAGTTCCTTGGGGTGATTCCACTTTTCGTTGTCAGGATACCAGCAGTCTAGTTCAATAGCAAACACCAAGCATGAATCAGTAGCAGCAGCATGAACCAGCAGAAATAGTAAGGCTCTGCCATATTGCCACAAGTCAACAGAAGTGGCCTGAATCAGCCAGAATACCAGGCGAAGTCCTTTGGTGTATTCTGTCTATGAAACAAAGACAATGAAGACCAGTGAAAACCAGTGAAGACCCGTGTTCAGTTTATATTCTTTCTGACCACCATGTACCCTCTCACATGTCTGTTTTCAGAAAAACATCACATGCCCTCTCCCAAGACAGCTTCCAGAAAAACATCAAGTGACACAACTGAGTTGTTAAGAAACCAGAAATGTCTACCTCAACAAGTCATCTTCAATGTTTCTTGTTAATTAGTAATTTTATTTTGTAACTGTCAATGCTAAGTATGCTTCTCTGAATAACCAAGTGTATCAAATGTCAGAAGTATGTTTAGGGTTGTTTCAGAAAGTTTTGCAAATTCTGCACTTCTAAAGTCAAATCCACTAAGTGATATTTTCAGAAACTCAAGTCAAACAGCAATTTCAAATATCTAATATTCAAATAAAATCAACCTAAAGATATATTAATTTGATACATGCCAAGGAGTGATAGCAGGTGCGTATTAAAAGTCTCCTGTCCATAATTAAAACACTGTGCTTTTATAACCTACATTAAAATCAAAGGAATTCATTACATGATATTATTCCGGAATCTGTAGTGTTGTGTCTAAAGTTCAGTAGCATTGTGTGATGTGATATCCTGTGCATTTCAAATTGCCCATGTGTGTTCAGAAACAACACTGCAGTGGGCTTGATGCAAGATGGGCTAGATCCATCAGACTCATGATGTGTTTGAATTGCTTGTTGTTATGCACACAGAAAATTCTTTACTGTTGTCAGGTGTTTTGTAATATCCGCACTCCATGTGTGACCCTGTATGGGGTCTCTACTCATAGTTTATGACAGGCATTGCATTTGTAGAAGCAATTTGTATGTTTACTTTTAGACACACACCCAACAAAATGCCCAACAAGGTGTGGTTTCTATATTAAATACATCAATTAAGATTCCATTCTTAATAGTAAGTAGGTTCTAGTTTGAAATCCTGAGTTTTCTCTCACTTGCTTTGTGACATAGAATCTTCTAAGCTTTCCCAATTTGTAATTTGCACAACTCCAAATTAGTAAAGATGGCAAAATTGATTATATTTAGAATTTATAATATTCTTTGTTAAGAACTGGTCAAATGCCCATCATACAGTATTTTATATGAACTAAATTAAAATTTTAATAAATTAGAGAGTAATTTTATGGCGATTTTGATTTTTTCTTATGCAAGACTATATTGGACACCATATAATATGGTTTGTTTTATTAATACCAGAAATATTTCAAGACTGAAGAGTTCCATCATCTCTATGTTAATCCTGTTAAATACGGATTGGTCTGCTAATAAATAATAATGTCTTACTATTTTTGGATATACTATCTTGAAGAAAGGATACTTTTAAAACTAAGATATTGATAGGGGTGGGTACTAGTTGATTACTGGTGGTGCTTGTATAGTTATATGGGACCAGGCTGGTGAGGTGGCTCATGTTTGGAGTACTAGGTTATCGTGTGGGTAACTTAAGCTCTATTACTCATGTTTATCTTTTGTCCTACTTAGTTAAATGCATTTTAATAAGACAACATCGTCTCCATTTTCCAAAAGGAAAGCACTTCTCTTTTCCCCAAGGATGATATGTACTTGGAAAGGCCATGTACTAATTAACAATCATTTGGAAAAGCTAAGTACTAAGTAACAATCAACACAGCACTTCTTTAGGGACTTTACTCAAAGGCATGAAGTAGCTAGCTCATGGGCTAAGAACTGGAAGGCTAAGCACGAGACATTGTTTTTCTTATAAAGTTGGCTCCAGGTGACCTTTCAGAGAGCTCATTTGTCTCTGAGCAGAATTCCCATTTTAAACACTCGCTACTGATGTAAATGTATGGCTGGAACTATGGTCAGAGACCTGATTTTTATTGCTGGCTTGGAGCTTGCTTCAAGTCTTTTGGTTGGGAATGCTGAGGATAACTAATTGAATCCATCCTTGACTTAGTTTAGAAGAGAATACACGCAAAACTAAATTGAATTCTACAAGACCCAAAGTACCTTTTAATTGTATTTTAGTATTAAATGCTCAAAAAACACATAGTCACAAAAAATGAAAAGTGAGGTTTCCTGCCTCCGTCTCTGAGAATTGTTATAGCTCCAACAAACACTAAATCCATAAGTCCACCCTGACTCTCTTAGGCAGGAATCTTGTGGCTCCCTAGGATTCAGGAGGCCATTATTCCTATGTGACAGGCAGATGCAACCACCTAGGGTCTGCAAAGGCAGATCTCTGTGGAGGCCATCCTTTGAAGTGGTTATGAGACCACCACTTAGAGAAAGAGGAATTACATAAGCAACAACTGAAGAATTCTTTATTTTCTTGATCTTTGGTAAGATTCTTCATGTATCCAACAGTTTGAGGAAAAAGGTGTCAAATGCTCTGTGCAATTTCTTCAGAAATAGTCCATGCCTATAATGCCATGATCTTGGTTAAGCAAGGCATTTACTTGCATCTAGTTCAAGTCTACATAAACCATTTCTAAGAACATCTGATTTGATGTATTCCTACTGCTCACGCTTCTCAAAAATCCAGTCTGAAAAGATGCAACTTGGTGTAGGTCTTAAAATGCTGTGGTGTGTGCCTGTGGTGTCAATGGGAGTTTGTTGCTCTTGTTGTTTGTGTGTGTTAGAGGGGGAGTGAGTGTCTATGTGTATATGCACATTACATGTGTGTTGTGTGTATATGTTATATGTGGAGAGCATATATTGTGTGTTGTGTGTATGTGGTGTATATGTAGTATGTGTATTCTGAAGTTTATGTTTGTATCGTGTATATGATGTGTGGGGGGTGTATTTTATGTAGATAGTGTTTACATATGTGATGTATACGTGTGGAATTTATATATGCAATGCATCTATATGGTGTGTGTAAATTATGTGCATGTGTTGCAATTATGCTAATAGTATTAATGATTATCATATAATTTTTTAATTAAATGTTTGACCAGAGGGTTAGAATTTCAGAATGCTACCTGGAGAGGAATGGTGGTCTTCTGCTTTTCCCCTTCAGAAAGAAGGAGAGGTGAAGAACCAGAAGCTTTATTTTATCCAGTGGCTTTTCTAATAACCTCATGCCTCCCTGTCTAATTTTATAAGGTGACATTTAATATGAAGAGAAATGTGTACACATATCCATCTGTTAGGGAAATTTGGACATGAAGGAAATGACACAGGACAAGAACAAGTGGGAATGAAGAGGTCCAAGCAGGAGAACCAGAAAATGCATGTGAAGAATATAAAGAGTGATGCATGAGTGTAGCTCCATCTCACTAAGGAGAGCACACAAACACAGCTGAAGGGTTCTTAAATGATCTCCATTTCACTTGACAGTATCAACATGCACTACAATCAGATGATTGTAAGTACACAAGATCTTTTCAAGGGACTTCAAGCCTTCCTTGAAAAAATAAGGCTTCACATTCTAAAGAACCAAATAAGGCGATTGTCTCATATTTATTTCACAGGAGAAAAGCTACATCATATTAAAATAAATACTAAAAGGATTCACGGAAAATTTAATGTGACTTACACATTTTGCAGACCATGTACGATTCCCTTCCTCTAGTCCGTGCTGTCCTTCCCTTTGGTCCAAGCTATAACAGTTTTCACTTTGGAGCCCAGAAAGTGGAGTTTTTGGAGTGAAATTGTACATGTGTTGGGTCAGGGGTGTCACATAATTAACAGTTTCAAGAAGTTGTTCCCATTCTTTGTGAACCTCTCAATGTTTTGAAGTGTGCAGTTGTGACCAAGGAGAAGGAAACAGGCAGAGAACGTGTAAGAATTTCCAGCACCACTAAACTGACTTTGGGCAGATGATTTTATTCACAGAGAATAGAGTTTTATGCCTCACTATGATTTCTGTGCTTATTGACAGTGATTGTTCACTTTCTAGTTCTGAGAAATCAAAATGGTCTCCAGACTCTGAAGCAACAATAACTGTAGTTGTCCCTGTGCTGTGTCCAAAATTCTGGTGATATTTACAATTTTTCTCTTTATATGAGAACAACTTGTAATAAACACTCTATAGCAACATAAAATCTTCAAGAGATAATAATATGACTGAAAACATTAAT
The DNA here is from genome assembly GCF_978045245.1 of Mus caroli. NCBI lineage: Eukaryota > Metazoa > Chordata > Mammalia > Rodentia > Muridae > Mus > Mus caroli. The sequence continues at coordinate 112,291,356 of NW_028227258.1, forward strand.
TGGCAATCACTGCCTAGTTTTTACTACTGGCAGTTTCTTCACTAAATTATTTATGTAAAAACAAGATTGGATAAGAGCTTTGAATAGTTAAGACTATGCTTACTTGAACTATTTGGTTAAAGCTTCAAATGTTATAAATAATCGGAAGCGTGACCAGCGACCTATAGTATTTCCATTAATAGTAGAGCTTTGTGTGAATCCACACTGAGCTATGCTTTGCAGGTACCATGATGAAGCAATGGGATATCCAATTAAACGCTGACAGTGTGGGGGATTGGGAGGATGGCAAGCTGGTAATGACATGGTACTTGCAAAGACAAATTGGAGCGTAAGGTACACAGATTGTCCTACACAGCAATATTTCTCCTAAAGCTAAAAAAATAAAACTCTTCTTCTTAAGGAAGGAGGAGGGAAAATGTTGGGTATACAGTTTAGATAACAAAGAGAATACAAGGAGTAACTGTTGTGAAAATGTTCTAGACGTTTCATAGCTCATCAAGAGTCTCTTGGTCCGAAGGTCCGGCATATGAAGTGATGGGTACTTCAATTTTCCTTGGTTATACATTATTACTTCATTACAGATGCACAAGCATGCAATTATGAATGTAATATAATATGCATCTATGTATCAATTCACTATGTTGCTTTGTACGTGAACCTTATTGGGTCATGAGGTTCTCATATGTTTGGTTAAACATTATTTTGGTTATATTCGAAGAGTCTCAGCACTGAATTTGGTATAACAAGTAAGGCAAATTGTCCTCACTAATACAGATGGACCTCATTCCCTCTTGTGTTGAATCAACTGGAAGTTTGAAAGCTGAATAAGAGTGAAACCAAATGCCTGAAAATCTTCAAAGAAGAACACCAACTCTCCTTGTTCCTGATTGTAGACTTAGACTCCAGAGATATAGTATATGCATCCGTGCAGCTTTCTATGTCATATATGAAAACTACTTTTATAATAACTACATATTCTTACATGTTTAAATATACATGTATAAATGCATGGAAATGTATTATCTGGGTATAGAGATGCCTCAGCATCTTGTGGAGGACATGAGTTCAATCCCAAGCACTTATGTCACATGGAGCTTCTCAGAGCCATTCACGACTCCATTTACAGAGGATTAGATATTTTCTTCTGGGCCTATTATATGTATACACACGCACATACTCATAAGAGTATAAATAAAAAAATAAGCCTTTAAGAATTTTCTTTGATTAAATAAATAATATTTATTTCATATTTATAATAAATACATGAATTTGTATGTTTATATTCTAAATTGTTTATTGGGTCTATCTCTTTAGTGAATGTTCTTGCATTCAAATCTTGACAATCTACCATATGTGGAATGCTACCCACTATAAGGACCTATTGGAAATGGTGTACTTCAGCAGTGGGCATCTGTTGAGCCTGTCAGTCAGCAGGGGCATTAGAAGTAAACTTGGGAGAAATCACTTGGGGTATAAGAATTGCAAAAGGCATAAAGGCTACAGATGCATGATTCTAAAGACTCCTTGTTCGGCAAGAATAAATTCAACAATCACCTGCATGTGCAAAATATGCTTTTCCTCTTTTAATTCTTTAAACCCCTTTTCTTTGTTATTTCAGCTCAGAGTCAAAGTCCAGGGTTTTAGAAACTAAACTGGAACTCCTTGTAGAGAGAATAGTATTTTATGGATGCATCACTTGTCAACTAAAAAACCTATAGTCTATCTATTATTTTGGCAGGAAATAAAGGTAGGACATCTGGGAGGCAGAAGGGATTCTGGAATAGAGACAGGCAGATAAACAGTCACCAAGAAAGATGTAAGTATATGGACCTGAGCACAGGTAACCAGCCATGTGGTAGAATATAGGTTAAAACTATTGGGTTGTTTTAGCTATGATTATAGTCGAAGAGCGTAGCTATATGGCCAAGGAATTTGTAAATATACTTTGAGTCTGAGTCATATTTCTGTGAGTCTAGGACTGGGAGGTAAAATGGGATCTAACTTCTACAGCCCCTCTCAAAGTGTTGTCCCATTAATCTGAAGATCAGGTGGGGATGTGTGGAAGGTTTATCAGGGATCTTGGCAGAATGGACTGCATTAATGAACACATCCATGAGTTCCCAAGCTGGGAGAGAAACAAGCCAGGATTCACAAGTCTGTACTACATGGGGAGGAGAGAAAGTAAGAAGAAAGAAGGAAGGAAAATATGCAGAAGGAGAAGGAAGGGAGGAGAAGGAAGAGAGAGAAGAACAGGAATAGAAGGAAGAGGACAAGGAAGAGAGAAGGACGGATTGAAGTGTTTCTCTTAGAATTTGAATGGATATGAATAGAAGTATAATTTTTTTCTCTCAGAAAGATGTTATTTGTCTTTGTTTTATATTTATTTATTCACTCAACTTTATAAATGGGGCATATGTGTGCCAAGGTTTATATGTGGAGGGTGGAAGAAGACTTGTAGGCATCAGGTCTTTGTTTCTACACAGCAGGTTATAGGCCTCAAACTTGGGTTGTCAAGCTTGATGGCAAGGATCCCCACCATGTTGTCATCCTGCCATTTACCTTTTAGGAATTCCTCTTTCTATATTTTGGGCTCTCTGCCACTTACATTAACTGTTTTAAGTTTTTTTTTAAGATTTTATTTAATTAAAGTATATGAGTGTGCTGCCATTTCTTCAGATACACCAGAAGAGGGAATTAGATCCCATTACAGGTGGTTGTGAGCCACCATGTGGTTCCTGGGGATTGAACTTAGGACCTCTGGAAGAGCAGCCAGTGCTCTTAACTGCTGACACACTTCTTCCCAAGCCATGGGGACCATTGCAGAAGAGGAGGCAGAAAGGTTGCAGAAACACAAGCTCTGGGGGTACTGGTTAGTTCATATTGTTGTTCCACCTATAGAGTTGCAGACTCCTTCAGCTCTTTGGGTACTTTCTCTAGCTCCTCCATTGGGGGCCCTGTGTTCAATCCAATAGCTGACTGTGAGCATCCACTCTGTGTTAGCCAGGCACTGGCATAGCCTCACAAGAGACAGCTATATCAGTTTCCAGAAGTGGGAGTTGGTGGGTAAGCGAGCAGGGTGGGGGGAGGGTAAAGGGGACTTTCAGGATAGCATTAGAAATGTAAATGAAGAAAATACCTAATAAAAATTGGAAAAAGAAAAAATATATATTTAAAACCAAAAAGAAAGAAAGAAAGAAAAGAGAAAAAAAAGAAAGGTTGCAGAAGCAAAGCAGGGTTTTCTGGACCCAACACGGGGCAGGGGTACACATGACTGATGATATCTGTGACTCTGCATGCAAGGCCTGCAGAAGGTCAAGCTAAACAAAACCTCACAATAAAGGGGAGATGGAAGCAGGGAGTCCCACACCTGGCTGAGGACCTATTGACAACTGAAGACTACTGGGGAGAGTAAACCAGTTGCCTTGAGTGTTGGGGCCCTTGAGAGACACCCACACTCCAGCAGATGGTCCAGCACCCAGCACCCAGCACCTGGTACCAGGCACTTGACACTTGTGTATGTATTGACAGCACTCCATGGATCCCATTAGATTAAAAAGTGTGTGTTTTTTTTTTTAAAGAATACTTAAAATTAGGAAGGAATGATGGGGGGGATAGAAAGTAATTGAAGGAGGGAATGGAGGGTGGGCATGATCAAAGTACATTATATGCATGCATGATGTTCTCAATAAATAAAAAGAAAGTAGACTCACAGAAAGTCAAGCATACCCAAATGTGAGTATGGGGTTATCAAGGGATGTCTGAATTCACTGCTTCAGCGATGGTCATATATACAGCTTGTGTGTCTTTCAACCTGCATCTGAAATGAGTTGAGCCAGCAGAGTTGTTTGCACAAATGGTTTAGTGCCCATGCTTGTCCTATTAATAGAATTTCTGGTGAGATTCCTACAAAGTTGCAGGCTCTCAGTGTGGAAGGGAGAAAGGACTTAGCTGATGCTAAATGTGCTGACATTCTTGCCTCTCCATTAGTGAAAGACTCCAGATGGATTCCTTGGGAGGAGTCCTTTCCCTTTACCATGTGCTCCATCTCTCTGCCCTGCTCACTTCTCATATAATTTGATTTATTTTGGTATTTTATTATATTAGAAAGCAAATGGAAAGAGAGAAGACGTGTAAAAGTGTTTGCTGGCAAGACCTAAGTTCAGACCCAATAGCTGGCATGGTAGAAGGTGAAAACTATTTCTTGTAAGTTGTCTTAACAATTAAATACATATGTTGTGGCATGTACACACACACACACACACGTCACAAGTAAATACATATGTTGTGGCATGTGTACACACACACACACAATATAGTAATAAACAAACTATATAAATAAACTAATGCAAAAGAAAATCATAACATTGCTTACATATATATTTTATTCAAGTTACAGACTTTATTGAACAGAAGCCCTCCAGGATTTGAAATAAATTTAGACTTTTATATCATAAGGATAAAGTTTTAAACAGTCTGCAGCCCATCCTTTTAGTGGCATTTGCCTTGTGAGTATTTATATTCAAGATAAAAATTGTTCTCTGAAGATAATTTTCAAAAAGTGACAGAGGTTAATTGTGCAACTACAGTAACAGACTATCAAGTTTCTATCTTACTATGAAAAAGAAAAACTTTACCATACTAATTTCATCTGTGGTTTGCCATCACTGCGAGAAATTGACTTAGACAAAGATTAAAATAAAGAAACAAACCCTTGGTATAAACTTGCCAGAGCAGAGGCTCAAAATATAGGCAGATTACTTTCTACAAAGCCTTTAAAATTTGTGAGGAAATGGGAAATAAAGGGAAATCAAGGCAAAGAAAAAAGGAACTATAAATATTGTAAATGAGAAGAATGAAAAGGTTAGGACTTACATTTTCCTTTTTACAGTCATGTATAGTTGTGAAATAGTCATTTTCTGACCACAAAGAACTTGCAAATTGAAAGTTCTCTAGTCTATAAAGAACCGTGTAGGATTAGACCGTCAGTGAACCCTTATCGTAATTGCTTATGGCTACCTAAGAATCATACTAAGAATTCAGAACATTGCAGAAGTCATTTTCAAATACGCCTGTCTCTGCAGAGTGAATGGCAGTTATCTGCAGAAGTGGGCTCTACTGTAAGGGGAGGCTCTGCAGACTCTCTGACTTCTGCTTCCTGAAAGGACTGGGTATTGTAGGTTGAGCCCAAATCATCTTGGGTCATCTTAAAATCCCTAACAGTCATTTACCCTCACTTTGGTATGCAATCTGGTATTTTCTCATTAGGCAAAGTCATAAGGTATCACTAATATCAGCAGACCTCTAGAGTCTACCAAGTATCAATCCAAAAGGCTTAGAGATAAGATCTGAACTACAGAAGAGATTCCCCCCTCCCCCCTCCCCCCCCCACCTGCTGCAGTCATCCTAGCTGATACTCCTAACAATCATGTATCCTCTGTACTTATTAACTTCATTATATTTGGACTTTTTGTTTTGTTATTTTGACAGCTCATCTACACATGACCAAAGTGACAAAGATGGTGGGTCCTCTAGAGTCAGCAAAGATGAACTTGTTACAGTGTCTCCAAGTAGACACATAGTATCTGAAGAGTATCTGATGTGGATGCATACTTTATTAAGAAGTATAATAGCAAACACCAGTTGAGGGGATGTGAGAATCTGCTGAAAGCAGGAAGGAACAGCTACTGTTCTTTAATGTTTAAGGAGTTTACAGAGTTTAGTTTCTGCCCCAGCAGAAGCAGGACAAAGTATCTGTGTTGAGATCAGTTAATTTTCTGCGCTATCCTGGACTGAGCCAATGAGGTGGTTTAAACACCCAGGGATATGATCACATTCTGTTTATGGCCTGCCACCCATGTCTCCTTTGTCTATCTGGTGACATCTGCTGCTGACCTGGACTGTCTACTAGTTGACACTCACTTGCTGATATTGCTACTTCCAAACTTGCAGGTGTTTCAAGTGATGATAATTGCACCAAGCTTGCTTCATTAAGACAGTAATCGCATGACCCGCTTGTAGCTTTGCCATGGCACATATTTAACTTTATCACAGCTACCAAGGTCCAGCTGCAGTCATTCCCATTTACCTCATACTTAGCTCTTTGTCTGGGATTCAATGGAGGAGACTGCAGAACTCCCATTGCAGGCTCTGAGCTCTAGCCTCCTTTGTATCTGGCTAACTTTCGTTACCTCGATCTCACAACCAACACTCCAGTTCGTTTTCTTTAGAGTTTAGTGTTGTTATTTTTACCCCCAATTGTCCTTCTAACTTCAACCTCTTTTCTCCTAGCAACATATGAAAATAACATGCAGTTTCCATATGGCTCTTCTTTTCTTTTCACATTCAGCTCCTGTGTCACCAACGTATTTAATGCACATACTGGTTTATGTCTTAATTATTCTATCTCCAGGAAAGCACTCACAACATCCTTCTGAGTACATCTTTGGGACTGACATAAAGCCATGTTCTGGGACCAGAAGCACTCACATTCAGCTCAAAATAGACGATTTCTGAAATGTCCCTTAAACCAAACTTGTTATGTTATCTTTTAATAATATAGTGTGTGTGTGTGTGTGTGTATGTGTGTGTGTATGCACACAAACATAAACATACATGACATAGATGAATATAGAGGTCAGAGGACAACATTTTGGGAGTCGTTCTGCCCTTTTATCTTTGCTGAGGTTCCTTGTTTCTACTAATGCACAGAATGGCAAGCTTCTGGCCTGCACCAGCCTAACCAATGGTCAGAGTGCAGACAGTATAGAGAAATGCACCACACCCAACTTTCTATCTGGAGTCCAGCATTGAACTCAAGTCATAAGGCTTGTGAGACAAGCACTCTTAACCTGCTGAGGCTTCTCCCTGGCCCCAGAGCCACTATTTTCTTCTGACAGCTAATACAATTCTCAAATGATTGTAAAGGTTAAATTAAGCTCTTTTGAAAACTTTGTAGGAATATTAAAATTTAATGTGCCACTAAGTATTTAATCAATTTTTTTTTAGAAAATTTGTATTTTCCAACAACTTTTTGTTTTGTTTTTGAGATCATAATATAACTGCAATATTTCTCCCTTTCTTTTATGTCTAAACCCTGCCAAATACTCCCCTTTGTACTCTTTCAAACTCATGGCCTTCCTTTCCAATAATTGTTGTTATATGTACATATGTTTATACACATATATATATGCATTTCTTAATGTATATATATATATGAGAAACATTATACAGACTAAGCAGTATACATTATATATATGTGTGTATATATATATGTGTGTGTGTATATATGAAACATTATACAGACTAAGCAGTATACATTATATATATGTGTGTATATATATATGTGTGTGTGTGTGTATATATATATATATATATATATATATATATATATATATATATCAGGGCTGACTGTTTGCTATTGGATGACCAATTGGTGTTCTAGTCCCAGTACCTTTATCATAATGAATTACTTAAAAAGTCTTTGATGCCAAGAAGTGCTTACTGACAAGAACCTGGTAGAGCTGTCCCCTGAGAGGCTCTACCAGAGCTGGACCAATACAAATGCAGATATACACAGCCAAACATTGAACTAAGTGTGGGGACCCCAATGGGTAAGTTAGAGCAATTACTATAGGAGCTGAAGGGGTTTACAACCTCATAAGAACAACAATATCAACCAGCCAGGTCCCCCAAAGCTTGCAGGGACTGAACCAACGATCAAAGAGTACACAGGGGTTACCCATGGCTCCAGCTGGATATGTAGCAGAGGACTGCCTTATCTGGCATCATTGAGAAGGGAGCCTCTTGGTCCTGTGGAGGCTTGATGACCAGGATAGGGAAATGCTAGGCCACTGAGGCAGGAATGGGTGGGCAGGTGGGAAAGCACCATCATAGAGGCAAGAGGGGGGGAAGAGGGGGGAGGTTCTTGTGGAGGAGAAACTGGGAAGTGGGATAACATTTGAAATGTAAATAAGCAGGTCAGGGCACACCTTTAATCCCAGCACTTGGGAGGCAGAGGCAGGTGGATTTCTGAGTTCAAGGCCAACCTGGTCTACAAAGTGAGTTCCAGGACAGCCAGAGCTATACAGAGAAACCCTGTCTCGAAAAAACAAAACAAATAAACAAACAAAACAAAACAAAAAAGAAATGTAAATAAATTAAAAAAAAAAACAATAAAAACGTGATAAAAAATGAAGATACTAGAAAAAAAGTCTTTGATATCTACATTTGTCCTTAGTCATCAGATGTGATTACAATCCCGACTTTACCTGATTTATCAAGCACAGTATTTATCTATGTCAACAATAGTTTGACTGCAAACAGGAATACTCAGAAAGGTTGCTGTATAATGTCTTAACAAAAACTAACCTGCAGAGCATGGTAAATTGATCTGAAATCAGTAATTTTGTATACATACTGAACTTTCATTTTTAAAATGAAGCATCTACAAACACTCAGCCTTTCTTTTTCTTCATATATATGATGCAATGGGACACATGATATCCAAAACAAGTTATTGTCTTAGAAAGCACACAAAAGTGAAACTTTGAATTTTTTAACAGTCTATCTTCTTTCATACAATATCCGACTACAGGTTCCTTTTTCTCCACTCTACCATGTCCCTTCCTCCACACCTCTCTTCCCACCTAGATCCCCTAGTCCTCTGTTTCCCCAGAGAAAAGGACAGGCCTCTCAGGGATATTAACTGAACAAGGCATAAGATAATGAACTAAGACTAGGAACAAATCTTCACATCAGGCTGGACAAGGCAATCTAGTAGGAGGAAAAGGAGACTCTCATAAAGACTCTAAGCTAAACAACCATAATATATATGAAGAGGAACTGGTACAGACTCATGAAGGCTCCATGACTGTCCTGCCAGAGTCTGTGAGCCCCTTATGAGCCCTGGTTAGTTGATTCAATGGACCATGTTCTCTTAGTGTCCTAGAACCATCTGGCTCTTACAATCATTTCTTCACCTCTTCCACAGAGTTCCCTGTGTTCCTCCTAATGATTGGGTGTGGATCTCTGCATCTGCTCCCATCAGTTGCCAGAGCAAGTCTCTCTGATGATAATTGATAAGTCTCTCTGACCATCCAGGCAGTATCATGCATGGGATCCCTTTCATGGTGTGGACCTCAAGTTAGACCAGTCACTGGTTGGCCACTTCCATAAGGTCTAAATCACATTGCTCCAGCATCTCTTGCAGGTAGGGCAGGTTGTAGACCAAAGGTTTTGTTGTGGTGGTAGTGTCCCCAATCTCACCACTGGGAGCCTTACCTGGTTACAGAAGATGGCCAGTTCAGGTTCCTTGTACTCCATTACTGGACTCTTCACTAGGGTCACCTGCCTAGATTCCAAGAAGTTTCCATTTCACTGGGTTTCTACATTGCCTCTCAAATGTACTCCAGTTCCAGTTATTTCTCTCTCTCTCTCTCCCTCTCCCTCTCCCTCTCTCCATCCCTCTCCCTCTCTCCATCCCTCTCCTCCCTCAGCCAATTAGATTGCTCCTGACCCCATCCCCACCAGCCCAAAGTCTATCCTCTGCCCACAGAAATCCATATAACCCTCCTAAAATCCTCCTTATCCTTAGTTTTTCCAGGTATGTGGACAGTAGTATTATTTTCCTTTATTAATCAATACATATCATGTTGGTATTTCTGGCTCTGGGTTGCTCCACATAAGATAGTTTGTTGTTCTAGTTCTATCCATTTGCCTAAAAATTTCATGGTATTTTTTTAACAGATGAATAATGCTCTGATATATAAATTACCACATTTTCTTTATTTATTCTTTGCTTAAGGGACATCTAGATTGGTTCCAGTTTCTGGCAATTGTGAATAAAGCTGCTATGCGCATAGTTGAGCAAGTGTCCTTGTGGTATAGTGGACCATCCAAGAGTGATACAGCTGGGTCTTGAGGTACATCAAGTTTCAATTTTCTGAGGAACAGCCATATTGATTTCCTTAGTGGCTGTGCAAGTTTCCACTCTGCCCGGGAATATAGAAGTGTTCTCAGTGCTCCACACTCTCGGAAGCATAAGCTGTCATTTGTGTTATTGATCTTAGCCATTCTGGCAGGTACAAGGTGGAATCTCAAGATAGTTTTGATTTGTGGTTTCCTCATGGTTAAGGATGTTGAACTAACTGGTACCCCCAGAGCTGTGTCTCTAGTTGCATATGTAGCAGAGGATGGCCTAGTTGGTCATCAATGGGAGGAGAGGCCCTTTGTCTTGCAAAGATCACATGCCCCAGTACAGGGGAATGCCAGGGCCATGAAGGGAAGTGAGTGGGTTGGGGAGCAGGGCAGGGGAGGATGGAGGGGATAGGGGACTTTCAGGATAGCATTTGAAATGTAAATGAAGAAAATATCTAATAAAAAAAGTTAAGTCGTGATAAAAAATAAAGGATGTTGAACATTTCTTTTTTCTTTTATTGGATATTTTCTTTATTTACATTTCAAAATTATCCCCTTTCCCAGTGTCCTGCCCCCATGAAACCCCTATCCTTTCCCCCTGCTTCAAAAAGGGTGTTTCCCAACACACCCACCCACTCCCACCTCCCCACATTCCTCTTCACTGGGGTATGGAGCCTTCACAGGACCAAGGGCCTCTCCTCCCATTGATGACCAACAAGACCATCCTCTGCTACATATGCTGCTGGAGCCATGGGTCACTCCATGTGTTCTCTTTGGTTGGTACTTTAGTCCTTGGGAGCTCTGGGGGATCTGGTTGGTTGATATTTCTATGGGGTTGTAAATCCCTTCAGCCCTTTAGTTCTTTCTCTAACTCCTCTATTGAGGACTCTGTGCTCAGTCCAATGGTTGTCTGCGAGCATCTGTCTTTGTATTTGTCAGGCTCTTGCAGAGCCTCTCAGGAGACAACTATATCAGGCTCCTGTTAGCAAGCACTTCTTGGCATCCACTATAGTGTCTGGGTTTGGTGACTGTATATGGGATGAATTCCCAGATGGGGCAGACTCTGGATGGCCTTTCCTTCAGTCTGTCCTCCACAATTTTTCTGTGTTTCCTCCTGTGAGTATTTTGTTAGCCCTTCTAAGAAAGACTGAAGCATCCACACTTTGGTCTTCCGTATTCTTGAGCTTCAGGTGGTCTGTGGTTTTTGGGGGGCAAATATCCACTTATCAGTCAGTGCATACCATATGTGTTCCTTTTTATGTTATTCTAAATGAATTTGCAAATTGCCCTTTCTAACTCTGTGAAGAAATGAGTTGGAAATTTGATGGGGATTGCATTGAATCTTTAGATTGCTTTCAGAAAGATAGCCATTACATATATATATATATATATATATATATATATATATATATATATATATATATATATATAAACGTGGTTTTTATTGGGAAATCAGTTTATACCTCAGTTGGAAATCACATGGAATGAAGGGTGTTCTCATGTAACACTGTGTTAGTTCTCATTTGTACTAAATTGATCCTGCCAATCCATGAGCATGGGAGATCTTTCCATCTTCTGAGAACTTCTTTGATTTCTCTCTTTAGAGACTTGAAGTTCTTGTGGTACAGATCTTTCACTTACTTGGTTAGAGTCACAACAAAGTATTTTAAATTATTTATGATTATTTTGAAGGGTGTTGTTTCCCTAATTTTTTTCTCAGTCTGTTTATCCTTTGAGTAGAGGAAGACTATTGATCTGTGTGAGTTAATTTTATATCCATCCGATTACTGAAATTGTTTATCAGGTTTAGGAGTTCTCTGGTGGAATGTTTGGAGTCACTTAAGTGTACTATCATATCATCTGCAAATAGTGATATTTTAATTTCTTCCTTTCCAATTTATATCCCTTTGACCTCCTTTGGTTGTCTAATTGTTCTGGCTAGGACTTCAAGCATTATATTAAATAGGTAGGGAGTGAGTAGGCAGCCTTGTCTAGTCCCTGATTTTAGTGGGATTGCTTCAAGTTTCTCTCTATTTAGTTTGATGTTGGCTACTGGTTTGCTGTATATTGCTTTTTACCATGTTCATATATAGGCCTTGAGTTCCTAATTTTTTTTAAAGACTTTTACCATGAAGGGGTTTTGTGTTTTGTCAAATGCTTTCTCAGCATCTAACAAGATGATGTGGTTTTTTTATTTTCCCTTTGAGTTTGTTTATATAGTGAATTACATTGGTGGATTTCCATATTGAACCACCCCTGCATCCCTGGAATGACCAAATTGTTCATGATGGATGACTGTTTTGATATGTTCTTGGATTTGGTTTGCAAGAATTTTATTGAGGTTCTCTTTCTTTATTGGGTCTTTGTGTGTTTAAGTATAAGTGTAATTGTGGCTTCTTGGAATGAACTGGGTAGTGTTCCTTCTGTTTCCATTTTGTGGTATAGTTTGAAGAGTATTGGTATTAGGTCTTCTTTGAAGTACTGTTAGAATTCTGCACTTAAATCTCCTGATAAAAACTTCTCATAAAAACTCTAAGCTAAATAACCATAATATATATAAAGAGGAATTGGTACAGACTCATGAAGGCTCTATGACTGTCCTGCCAGAGTCTGTGAGCCCCTTATCATTGTTATTTTATTATTACTTATTCACTTTACATCCTGCTCATTGCTACTATCCTAGTCACTCCCTTCCACAATCATTCCCCCATCTCTATTCCCTTTCCCCTGAGCATGTGGGGCCCTCTGGGTATCCCCCACCTGACACTTCAAGTTTCTACAAGGCTAGGGTAACCCAGTTAGAAAAGCATATCCCATGTATAGGCAATGCTTTCGGGGTAGCTCCTGCTTCAGTTTTTGAGACCCACACAAAGACCAAGCTGTACATCTGCTACATATGTGCAGGGTCAGCTAGGTCCTGTCCACATATGATTTTAGTTTTTGTTTGGTCTCTGATAGCCCCAAGGGTCCAGGATAGTTGACTCTGTTGGTCTTCCTGTGGAGTTCCTGTTCCCTGGAAGAAGGGATAAAAACAATGTACTACATCTACACAGTGGAATGCTTTTTGGCTATTAAAAGCAAAAACATTATATCATCCTGAGTGAGGTAATCGTATCCCAAGATTAAGAATGTGCACAGTATGTAATCACTCTTGTGATTTTTAACACATAGATTTTGGTTCATCACTACTTAAGTCCATCTCTCTTTTTTGCAAGTGTGCAACATCCTCTTCTTGTTCTTCTCTTTGTCCCATTATTAATCCCTCTTAGTTCTCTGTTCCTTTCTACTTAGTGCTACCCCAGTCACCTCCACTCTTACTGTGCTTGTTTAATACAACTGCTAAAATTAACAGAGTACTCAATATGTCCAGACAATATGGTAAATGCTGTTTTTATTAGTCAGTCTTCCATTGGTAAGATAACATACCTTTGGATGCTACTTCTGAGAGGAAGAAAGTAATTTGGGTGACAGATTTAAGACCTTGACCAGCTTTGCCACAGCGTTCCAGACCTGTGGTCAGGCAGAGAATTTTGGAAGCAGGAGCAAATCCAATGGCCAGAAAACTGAAAAAGTCAGAAGTGTGCAGTGCCAGATGGGTTGTTGAAAGACAAAATTCCCAGTGATCAAGCCTTTCAAGTCAAGACTCCTCAGAAATTCAATATGAGTTCATCTGAATTCAATTTAGTGACCAAGGTATCATCATTTTGACCTGATTATCAATCAATAATTGAGCAAACTACATTGCACCAGAGCTTTACTGCATAAGTCTACATTGGGATACTTCACACACCACCTATGGAATATATATGAACCCACAGAAGTCCATTTGATCCTTCTAGTAAGCTTAAGAGGCAGTTACTTGCATTACCAGTGAGGAAACTGTTGAATTTCCCCATGGAAATATTTAATTGGTAAGCTTAGATTCAAGCCCAGTTAATGTGTTTTAACTGTGAAATAAATTTAATTTTAGCAGTCCTTCATAGATATATATTGAAGACTGCAGCCTAATCATACAGTCCTACTAGTAGAATATTCTCTTGTCTCCTGTCAGTTTCCTTAAATACACACATGCACACGCATGTTACTATGTATAATATACACATATATTTCCTTAAACACACACACACATGCACACCCATGTTACTATGTATAATATACACATATAGTAACATACATCTATAGCTTAGTAATGTATATGTTTGTACTTAGTAATATATATTCATTTATAGTGATAGTATTTCCTATGTATTGACCAAGCCTTTATACCAGGACCCTTGTAGTATAAATTAATTTTATTTGCATTGTACATGAGAAGACTCAGATACTGAGTGTTGGAGAGATCCCCTCAATTTCCAGTCAGTCTCAACAGAGTAGTGCAAGAAACATGGCTGTCAGGGTCAGAGGTCATTCTTTCCACCACATTGTTTGACTTGCCCTTGGGGATGCAAGGATAAACTTACCTTCTTGTCTTAGACTTCCACAACACTGGTGAGTGGTTTGAAAATGTGCAATTTGGGGTTAGAATTTATACGTATTTCCACAAGTATGCCCCAAGGAATTACAAGTTGCCTGTTTGTAAGCTGGGTTACTTCTTTTACATTCTGACCACATCTTGAGCTAGGAAATATGGATGTAAAATAAATAAATTCTCTGCAATCTTTGTCAGTCAACCTTGAGACTGACTGGTTGAATAAATATGCTAAATTACCATTTTTATAAGCAATATAAAAAGTGACTGTTAACAGTTTGGAAAAGTCAAACAATAGCGGTGGCGGTGGTGACTGCACACATGAGCTTTATTTGAAACTGACACAACTTCCGTGTCACTGCACACACCCAGCCAATCCACACAGCCGAGAACACACAGCTTTATGTGCTGACAGATTGCTGGGTGAGCACTGGAGCCCTTCAGCATATGTTTGGCGATGGATCATGCTCTACATTTTCACCGAGTTGATTTTAAGTGAGACAAAGGCATTGAACCAAAGATGTTCTGTTTAATTTCATTTTACTCCCTCTTGCACTTGGGAATACATTAAATCCATGCTAGCTGCTCTCATAGGTTTAATATAGTGAGACACAACTTTAAAACCATCAAGTGTTTTATTTTAAAAGAAAATTATTTTTCTGTAACATTAAAATATTTTTGTGACAGAATCTATTTATTATTTTATTTTTCTTGAAAATTTCATATAGGTGTATAATGAAATATACTGCTCACAAAATACCTCCCTCTCAAATTCTAATCCTGCTTGCTTGTTTGTTTGTTTGTTTGAATATCTACTAACTGCAAACAATGGTGCTTGTTTCTGTGTGGGTGTGGTATATCCAGTGGAACATGTGAATCCTCCCTAAAACATATCCTATAAAGTAAATGATTCTCCTCTCCGACAGCTACCAACTGCCAATAACTCCTCAGTACAAGATGGAGTCTGGAGATCATCTATCCCATATTTGCTGGAATTTTGGATGGCTTGGTAGTTCTCCTGCAGGAAACCACAGTGCTTTAGTGAGCTTATGAGCAAAATTACTTTATTCAGATCATCAATTTAATTTAAATCATATGACATTTAGAGGAAACATTCAAATAAATTATTTTCACTATATGTTTTACAAATGTAATGACTTATAATCATATACACACATTCAAATCAATGAGATGCAGGTATTAGATATTGTTTTGTGCCTTTTTAATGTTCACAAAATTCAGAATAAATCATTTTTGCTGTGACTATGAATAATAATCTTAATTGTATTAGAAAGAATTATCTTGGCTTTGAGATAATAGGTACTATGGGGAAATTAAAAGTGGATTAATCAAGTACTAATATCTAAGCATCATAAGTTTGAAATCCTAAATGATTGATTCCTTTTTACAGAAAATAGAAAGTATATCCCTCACAAGCTTCTCATCTTTCTAATTCCTTAAGCCTTATTACACTGTGTTAAATGTAATTTATTATTAACAGACACATAAAATTGTACTTATGAAGTCCCTGGTGGTGCTTCTAAATGTGGGCACCTTTTGCAATGCTCAAATCAGAATAAACACGTCTCTCCTTAGGCAACTGTTATTGCCTTATGATAAAAGTATTCAACCTTTTATGCCCATGGGATCTTCTGACTTAGCATTTGGAAACTTGGTGTTACTAAATACGACTTTATAATCCTTTCATTCACTGTCTACTTTACAGGCACCACATTATATCAGTCTATTTGGCTTACCTTTCATACCACAAAATTACAGGCAGTTAAAAAAATCCTATAAATTGCCACATTCCATGATGTGTTCACCAGTGAATCTTGTTACTGAAAATTTTCCTAAACTCAGTTGTACACAAGTGCCATGCTAAATTTTGATGGAAAGGCTCTGTCCATGTGATAGATTCATGAGAGAGCTGTGAGGCAAGTGATTTTTGTCCCACTAAACCACATGTATAAATATTAAGAAATATCAGCACCTATACTTCATGGCTGCTAGATCTATTACATACAATAAGTGGAAAGTGCTTAGAGTGTCCGGCAGAGCCAGGAAGCAGTAAATGTTATTATTAAAACCAGAAACATAGGGAACTGTAAAATCATTCCTTTTAATATGTGTTTTGGAAAGAAATCACCTACAATCTTAGTCATTGGTATAGAACAATGAAGGATTAATCTAGTTTTGCTTGACATTATAAATGATCTATTAAACCAACATGAGAAGTGACTTAAAACCAATTAAAACTGTTACAGTCTGTGTACATTATTGCCTAGATTTGTTCAATAAGATCATTTTAAAAAGATGAATTTCGAGATGGAAGAAAATTGTCATTTATTTTAATACAATATCTTCACCAAACTTAGTTTAGCTTTTCTTAATTGGTTCTTTATGCAGTTCAGAAAGGCAAACCAATCTTAAAGATGAATATAGCAAAACTCAATTTCAGACTGAACTTGAGTTATAATAAGTTCTGATGGTATCATAAATTAATTATTTGCAATATGAAGAAATAAAACACTTCTACAAGGTTGTTAGTATAATGACCAGAATTTAATTATAATAAGTTGGTCACTAAAACTATTGTTTCTATACACTGATTTGTCTCCACAAATTTCCAGTATTGGAGAACCACTTGGGATGGTATTTATATAGCAACTGGATTTAGAGTAGGCCATGAAGGTACTTCTCCCAGGGAGAATATCAATGTTCATAGAAGGAAAAGACATATGAGTCTAATTTTATTTGTTCATTTGTTTTATTTTATTTTATTTTTGTTGCTTGTTTTGTTTTGCATATGCCATGGAAAAGTCACAAAAAGAAAAAAAAAAACCTTCCTTACTTTCTGACTATGTATGTCACACTAACCCCAGACTACTGCGAGATATTTAACAGGTGCTGTTTAAAACATGGGTCTGCGGTGATTTACTGTAGCATCTCAGTAGAGGAATACAGTTGTGAATAGATACTTCAGACACAAGTCATACCAGGACTAAACCTTTGCTTTCTAATGAGACTTTTATTTATTTACTTTTTAAGGAGCTGAGTCCTCAACACTGCTTCCATTTGATATCCTACACTGAGAAATGCCCATCGCTCACTCGCTCACTTACTCACTCCTCACTCACTCACTCACTCACTCACTCACTCACTCACTCACTCACTCATTCACTCACTCATGCATTGAATCAGTCTGTCTATCATAATGTCTGAGATTTAAAACTGTAGATTTTGAGTATTTAAAGCATGTGCGATTTTATCCACATGAATCTGAAAATAACACTCCTGAAGATCAGATAATTTTCCCTGAAATGTATTAATATGTGTGAAAATTCTTCCTAAAATTTCAAAACACATAACAAGTTTTCAAGTTGCTCTTTATAACCCTCTAGCTCATGAAGATTATTAGTCTCATTTTACAGAGCACGAGGTTCCAGAAAATAGAAAATTGAAACACTGAGTAGGTGTAAGAGCAGATAAAGGAACCTGGACGGCAGTCCAATAAGTAAAATGTTGCTGTTCTCATTCCTCAGCTCAAAGATTCCACTGGGCAACTCTGTCTAAGTCTACACTAAGTCTAAGTCTGTCTAAGTCTATACCACTTGGTATCTGTATTTTACAACCAAGGAAGGAACATCGTGACTGTTACTTTGTAAATGTATCTTTGAAGGGCTTACTTTGACCAAGTCATTTGTTGTGACACTGTGATGAAAGGTTTTCAATCTAATGGATACTTGGAGTCATTCCAAAAGCATATTACATGAAACGAAGGATTTGGATTTATAAAGGCTCCACACAAATCTATTTCAATATGAATGCAGTACATAAATAAAACCACATGTGGCTGGCAGACCTTTCATAGTATTTAAAATTCATTGGCTATACACTGTACTTTTGTAGAGAATATAAATTTACTTTCTTTAAAATGTCTAACTCAGAATACTCTCTGTAATGGTTAATCTGGATGATCATCTGGATGGGTTTAATGTCATCTAGAAAACAAATTCTGGATGTGCCATTGAGGGCATTTCTACAGAGGCTGAACTGAGCAATGTAGTCAAAACCTAAGTGTGGGCAACATCATTCAATGGGCTGGCATCTCAGATTGAAGAAAAAGCAGAAAGAGAACCAAACACAGCATTGGTCTCCTTGTGCTTAGTGACTAAGGATGGACTAAGGAGACCTTCCCCATCGTGATGGATGGTGTCCTCAAACTGTGAACCAAAAGAAGCCTTTCCTTCCTCTTGCTGCTTCATTAAGCAACTTGCCCAACAATGAGAAAAGTAGTTAGCACATGTTCATAAATGGTACTGTGTTACCACTTTAGCTGCTGGCACAAACCTGAGAGAGTATGGCCTAAAAATGAGGCATACTAAAGTATCATGCAATAGCCACCTTCATTCAGAGCATCAGATAAGTTATATTCTGAGGATAATGCAACATCATCTGAGGAAAGTTCTCATGGGTTTAAGCCGAATAAGGGCAAGGCATGCACATGTGAGTTTAGGCTGTATACAGTCACAAGGACAGCCTGTGCTTGAAAACATCATCTGAATAACAGTAAGATGGCAGGAATTGGAAGTAAACCCACTCCTATTTGCTCTACTTGGGATGGGCAGGAAAGCACAGTCCAGTGCTTTGGAGGTTTGAGGTCACAGGACTCTTGCTTGTTTTCTTAGAATTTTCGCATAAGCAATCAGAATGCTCATCCTCACACAGCTTTATTCATGGATCAGAGAAAACAGTGAAGAAGAGAAATAATGTCTTATAGTTTTAGCACATATGCTAATTCAAAAGATTAAGAAAGGCACAGGATCTAACAGGGAAGATGTCAGAATCTCAGTATCTGTTATTAAGAATCAACTTGGCAGACACTTGTTAGGGTCTGGGTGCTGAAAGGACTGAACCTTTCAGCAGTATCTCCTATAAAGAAAATAAGTAAAGATTCGACCAAGGAAAATCTATTTTAAAATCTTCAGAACACTAAAGTCACAAAATCTGCCTATGACTCTAGAAGTGGGATCTAGTGAGGGCGTGGCTCCATAGTTTAGACTAAGAGGAATAAACTTTATGATTGATGTAGGGCCATGCCAGTAGGTATAAAGAAATCCCCACTGCCTTTGAAATCTATACTTTTAGTCCCTGATGTGGTATTCATAATTTTAGGGAGGCAAAGAAGATGAACATTACAGAAGAGGAAAATATCACAGGGCAGGCAGGCATGCAGATACATGCTTGAGAAGATCATGGTCTCCAGACAAATTATAGAAGAGAGTTGGGTTATGGCTAGAACAGGGAACACTTGCGAAGAAGAGCAGGGTTAGCTTTCATGGGAGATGAATAAGAGGGGATAATGAGGATGGAAATGATCACTATTTGTTCTATACATGCAGATAACTGCAGAAAATAACATCAAGATGAAAAGAAGGATGGCATATTCCTGGAAATAAGGGCTACACTTTACAAAGTAACATATACTCACAACAGGCAAAGCCATGGCAGTGCAAGATGGAGAGTAAGGCAGTCTCACACCAACACTGTGCTGAACCACAGGACAATTAGAAGACCTGAACTACAGCTAGATTTTGCCTATGCCTTATCAATTAATTGGGATTAGTAGAAGGGCAGAATTTCTCAGTGTTTCTTGTTTAGGCAACTCAGGGAAGAATGAAGAGAATTACTGAGGCTGATGACACCAGTAACCCCGAAGTCATGTCTCAGTACACCCTAAAAAGTCCCCAATACTCATTAAGAGTGTATTTGGAATCAAACACTTTTCATAATGTTTATAAGTTTTTATATGCCTTTAAATTGTCCCCCTGTCATGCATTTTTAGTGGAAAATTTACCACTCTGCAGTGTGATAATTTCCCTGTTTCTTTGGAACAAGAATGATGATATAGGTATATGTGTCCTGGTGCTCAAAAATCTTTTCAGCTTTACCCCTACTTTCATGAGATACTTGCAATTCCCCCCAACAACAAAATCACTCAAATCCTGTCTAACTTATCAATTTAATTGTGTTATTTCTTTTTAATAATTTCACACAAATGTACTGTATTTCACTTCAACTGTTCCCTCCCCACAACTACCCTTGAGTTTCTCCAACTCCCTTAAAAATTCAGTCCTTCTTAATTGTTATTATCACACTACACCCACACTCATACCCGTACCCACACACCAGAATTTGTATATCTGAGTCCTACTAAGTCTTACTGTGGCCCTGTGATGTTGTTCATAAGTATATGTGTTTGTGTTTAGCACTTACCATATGGGCTTACATAACATATCATGGCTGTCATCCCTGGGGAAAATCACATAGAAACATTTTTGAGTCAGGAGCATTTGTCTACATAGTTCAGGATAGCTGAACTATCTATGTAGCCCAGGCTGAGTTGGCTCATGTAAATTTTATGCCTCAGGCTCCTGAGTACTGAAATCACAGACATATGCTACCACATTCTCCTTCGAATCCTCTATAATTTAAAGAATTTCATGGAAATAATTTGAACACTTTCAATGAAACAGACAAAATAATCAGAAATGCCAAACAGAGAGAGAGAGAGAGAGAGAGAGAGAGAGAGAGAGAGAGAGAGAGAGAGAGAGAGAGAGAGAACCAGAATGGTTCTAGATGAAGATAGAAAACTCTTAATATCAGAAAGCTTCCCATAATTAAACTCAATTCTCTTTTAAGTAATGGGTCCAAGATTGCTGCTTAGTAGACTCAGTCTTGACCTTAGCATGCAGTATAGTTAGTGAAAACAATGAGTTATGGACTTGGCACAAAATTCACAATATTCAACATTGTGATGACATTCATTTGTTCCAACCCTTGAATTCTGAATTTATCCCCACCATTTCAGTTTTCCCCAGGATAGAATTGTCATATCTACAAATGTGAATTACAAACATAGGGATACAACTCTCTTGGTGGACTGCTTGTCTGGATTACAGGGAGTCCTGAGTTGGATCCCAGTACTGCATAAACCACACATGGTAGTATGGTACAACTCTGTGAGCACTCAGGAGGCAGAGGCATGAACTTCAAGTTTATCCTTGGCCACATAGTATGATCAAGGCCATCCTGGACTATATGACACCCCATATAAAATATTAGTTTATTATATTTTATCAAAAACGATTAGTACTCTAAGAGAGGTAAGCATATGGTTGGTTGGCACCATACAAGCCACTCTTATGTCCACTATTCTGCCTTGATAATGATTACTCCTATTTGAAATGGCTGATATATTTAGAGCAATTTAAGTGGACTTATCCAAACTATTTGTCTAAATGCTATTGTGTTCTGTTGTGATCACTTTTCTAGTTTTAAAAGAAATGGGTATTGCATAAAATTATATGCAGACATTATATAGTTATATTTAGGAAAAAATTCTTTCTTCATCCTAAGTCTAACATTTTTGTATTTCTCAAGACTTAACAGGTATACATTCAGTATCTTCCTCATTGATAGTTAAGTTTTAAGTTTTTTTCTAGTCTCTGATGAAATCCATGATCTTAGAAATCTGTTTCCTCCACATGACAGGACTGAGGTGGGCACCAGATTCAGGCCAACTGAATCTTTCTTTCAAGATTTTGAAATGAAGTATACATGGCACTTTCCTGTTGTTCTTTCTAAAATCATAGGATTGCATACAGTTGTGGTTAGCTTTGACCTGATATTGACATTGATACACAGCACCACCTAAACTGAAATTCTGACTAAACTCAAACTCAAAAGGTTTTGAAGAGGTTAGCCTAGAACACAGGAGGGAACATTACGCTGGGCTCTGTGGCTCTTGCCTCGAGGAAAGAGAGGAGAGTTGTTGCAGGAGTCATCAGTATCTACCCTCTGTGACTTGCCCCTGGTCTCTCATAAAACCCCCTCTCTCCTTATTCTGACTGCAGTGGGGTTCAACCCTTAACAACCAAATGCCTGCTGACTTGCTTGGCTATTCCACTTTACCCACAGTATGAAACTTGTTACTTCCTCTCAAACTTGCTAAGAAAACCCAGTTTATGCTTCATGTCGTTCTTATAACTCATTTATATCTCTTGACTCTGAGTTGATTTTTCTCACTTTTTGAGGCAATCATAAGTGCTTGGAGAGAATAATTTTTATTTCTCAAATCAGTCACAGTACCTAGTATTCCTTATCATCCTATCATTTATATAAAAATCTTTCAAATGAGTATATGTATATGTACATATAAATGTATATACAGATGCATACGTATGTGTGTGAGAGAGAAATGGATGTTAGTAAGGAAATATTAGGATTCTGATATGTTATTTGCTAGTAGCACAACTCATTTCTTTCTTCCTCATTTTCTCTTGCTACAAAGTTTTATGCTTTAAAGACTGCCTGGCTAATGCTGCACTTGCTGGGAAGTCGAGGTATTATCTGTGCGGCTTAAATATTTATGAGTCCAGAGAAACTACAAGCTGAAGGGTGTGCCATTTATGAAAGCTTTAATGGATGTAGTTTAGCCCAAACGGAGGCCTGTTTGGGGAGCACAACTGCATTTGTTTAATGATACATGAAAATATGACTATGTGGCTGGCATAGCAGCAGCAAGTAATTGGAAAGCAGAAAATGCCTGACTGGTTGGTGAGAGTTTTACTGCTGGAAGAAAAACTGCCATGATTATAGCAGAAGACTGTGTTAGCTAAATAACTGTGCTTGTGGGGCTCAAACTCGGGGAATATAATGGCACATATGTCACGGCAATGCAGTCTCTGTCTTATTAAGTGTGGGTTTGGTCCCACGTGGGCAGTGGTAAGCAAATATTGGATAACATTGGCACTTGGCAGTACACCTGCAGAACACAAGCATCCCTGGCAAATACTGTGCTTATTCTAATTCACAGCCACGTTGGCCTCTAATGAGATTTCTGAGGAACAGTGGGAGTGGTGGATATGCACAGCTTCTAGTTAGACACAGGAGAACAGGGAAATGAGCAGTCAGGGGGGAGAGGAGGAGCTTTTCCTGTTTGTTTCTCTGATGTGTACCCCTGTAAAGGCAGTCTCAGAGTAACTGGGTCTCAGTGACAGATTTTTACTGTTGATTCTTCCAAGTCACCATTCACTGAACATACTCTATGTTTTATGTCGGTGAGAAAGTTAAGGGAACGGAGTGTTTGCCTGTAATCTTCACATATGAGAGGTTAGGCAGGGGTTCAAAACCAGCATGTTCCTTTGGTAGAGAGAGGGGGAGAGGGAAAGACAGAATGAGGCACAGGGAGACAACGTCAGAGACAAAGAGACATGGAGAGGAAGAGTGGGAAGCAGAGGGAGACAAAGAGTGAAAAAGACAGAGAGACAGAGAGAAGAGGAAGAGGGAGAGATAAGAATCACACTTCACTGAGCTAAAGTTAACAAGCAGTAGTGTATCCTGCACAACCATCTCCATAGGAACATGTTCAGTCGTGACATAAGCAATCTTAAGTCACGAGCTGTCAGTCTTCTGGATTATGTAAGGAATGTGTAGTTCACCTCCACTGAACATGCGTTCCAAAAACAGCCTGATGTCTTCTTCATCTACAAAACACCGTGATTGTTTTTCTACTAAAGGTTTAATATAAAGCAGTTACTTATTTTAAATTTGATATATTAAAGTACTAAAGTTATCTGTAAGTGTGTGTGTGTGTGTGTGTGTGTGTGTGTGTGTGTGTACCTGCAGGCATGAGTCTTTCCTTTCTTAATTCAGTTACACACACACACACACACACATATATATATATATATATAAAGAGAACTGATAAAAGTGATAAAAATTACATGTGCATATAGTTTGGAAACTGAAATAAATACATAGGGTTATGGTCTGTCCTCCCATTTCCCATGGTAACTTCTTTGTGCTATCACCTACCTTCTGGAAATGGCCATTTTAAACTTCTTCAAATCTTAGCCTTTGTCTTCCAAATATGTTAGTGCATTAACTACTCTGTTCTTTATTTTAGGCAGAGCCACTTCTCTTATGCCACATGGAAATTCATATTTCATATGTATAATGCACCATTCCCTTAAATACCTCATAATTCTTAGGTTGATCAATAAGAAATATGTCTAACTGTGGTTTTTACTGATATTATCATAGTATACATCTTGACTTATCTATGCCAAATGGTATTTCCTAATTATATTTCTTTTCTTAATTACTGATTTTCTTTAGGTTAGTAATTTGCACATCTTCTCTTTGTTTTCTCGCACTGACTTTTTAACTAATCCTTTATAGTTATAAATCTCTTCCCATTACTCTCCACATGTCAGATGTCCTCTCTCCTTCTCTCACCTGCCTCCTTTTCCTATTTTCTTTTTCCTTCATGGTCTTGTCCCTCTTTTTCTTTATCATTTTACTTAAACAAGTAGATAAAAGCATGTAGAACTCAATACTACATGAGTAAGTGGTCTTGCTCTTGTAGTATTGCCCCTCCCCAGACACCCAAGAGAAGCACACATGATCCTTAACACTTCCGACGGGAGGTGAGGAAGCTCAAATGGAGGGACAACATTCAAACATGAGGCTCAGACTTTTATTGTTTTATTTTTTTAAGAATTTATATCTATTAAGGTATCTTTTATAGCCTATGCCAAAAAGTGGACCATTTTGCCCATGTTTATGAGCACCCCCCTTCTAATTGAATGTGAATTAGGATAAAATATAAATTTCTAATTAAGGTCAGGGAGATGTTTTAAGACTCAAAGTATTGAATCATTCTATTAGAACGAGTGCAGACTTTTATTGTTTTATTATTTTATCTCTTTATCTGGGAAGTGGGTTGTATTTTATAACTCACCACATTTATAACTACTATATATTTAATATAAGCTACTTTTAAAAGTCAATATTCCATTGTTTTCTGCAGTGCTTTTCATCTTTCCATAAGGTGACCACCTTCTTGAAGGTGACTATTTCAGTATTTAAGTTGCATTCCATGGTGGTTGTTTTGGGAAAACCTAGTCCTGGTATATGAGAGTCTGTGGTGAAGATTTCTAAAGCAGTTAAACAAAAGCAGTCAGATCCTGAGTGGCACAAAGTGTAATTCATTGGGGGATTTAAATACAGACATCTGTCTTGGGATGGGTAATGAGAGGGGAATGTCCTTGGACCACAAGGCAGGAGGAAGTGGTTCTTGAGCTAAGCTTGATGGTAGAAGACAGTGACTAACCAGAATGTCCCTGGCCCTTCTCCAAAAACAAGCAACGTGTTCAGTATTATGGTAAAGAAAAAGTGAAACCAGCTAAAGCATTAAAAGCCAAACTGGTTATTTAACTGCCTTAAAGATTTTGCTTTTCCTCTAAAGCTTTGGATGTAGCCACGACATTGTTGCAGTCAAATGGGTAGTCTGATGAAGATGGCTGCAGAATGTCAAGCTGGGCTCCAATAATGGCATAGCTATACTGTTGCTCCTTCTCAACACTCAGCAGAGGGTATTAGCGTCCATTTCTGGCCTGTTCTCTCACTATCCACTTAGTGGCATGCATTCGATTCCCCTCTCTCATCAGGTTTGAAATGGTCATTTTTTTTCTGTATACTCTGCAAATGTATGTATGCAATCGCCCAGGTTGTCTCCTCTTGGAGTGACCTTTGCCTCTCATCTTGTTTTAAAGACTTTTCTGTGTTAGGGTTTCTTCTGTTGCTATGTATTCAAATGGTAAATTCTGCATCCCAAGAACTGATTGCTCCGAGATGAGCAGATTCTCAAGTGCACTAACCTTTGATGTGTAACCCTTGCTCCCAATTATCCCTGATTGATTAATAAAAGTGGCTGCCAGCCTATAGCTGGGCAGAAGAGAGGTAGGCAGGGCAAGGGTTCCAGGGCTGAGGGTCTCAAGTAGGGACCAGAAGAGAAAGCCAGGAGGAGGAAGGTGTTGCCACGGGGTAGTATGGAGTATGAGCATATGGCCATTAGGGCTGGCCTGATGGAGTGGGAGCCGTCCAAATGAATCATATGCCAAGTATTATCTTGAGGATTTTGACAGGGATATCAACAAAATAGCTTAGAGGGTTGATATCTGCCCACCTCTCATGCTATGTGGCTTATAATAAATCTTAAGGGTCACTGTGTCTTTTATTTGCAGCCATATGATTTCCTGCATTAAATAACATGAACATAATATTAACATTCTTTTTCATATTTCTGCACTTGGCAAACTCCTGTAATCTGAGATAATCTGCATCTATTCCAGGCACAGCAACTGTCCTGGAATCCCCACCATTGCCTTTCCTCTCTTCAGTTGTTGCATGTCTGAATTCTACTCTCTTCTGCCTTAACCTTTCTTGGTTTAATTTTCCTTGAAATGTCACACATTCTGGTGTATTTCTCAGTACAGACATGTTATATATAAACGTATAGACTGCTTGCTTGTCATTTTAAGATCAAGTAGATAAAATAGCTTGACTTTGGAAATGCATTTTCATTGAGAATTTACTGTTCCAATCTTCTGTGAAAATAGCAAAGATATTTCACTTCCTAACTACTGGTGTATGCCTCCTTCTCTAACTAGTTTAAAATACCATATTCTGCCCTAGCTGTTTTGAAATCTTACACAAGCATCCCTTGATAGAGGACATTTTTCTTTAACAATTTGCTACTTTTATTTTTAAATTTTTATATAATATTTTCCCATTTTCTTTTTCCTTGGTTTCCTTTTTAATATTTGACTATTTAAATTCCTCATAAGGTCACATCATTACATTAATTTCTCTGTGAGACAGAGTCTCAGATGTACTTCTTTAGTACTGACTTCTGATCTGTAGCTTGCTGATGAATGTCCTGCCCCATATCATTAGTTAATTATCATGGAATAAATTGTGACTAATTTATGAGAAGAAAATATACCAGACCCTCTTATAGACCATATTGCCCGAAAAGGGAAGTTTCATATTTCCTTTCCTTTTTATCCAGTGATAATATAGGTCTTCTGTAGGAGATAAACCAGTGGAATATTTCTGAAAATGAGTGGCAGCAAAACAGAAGGAATCTGAGACAACTAGGTGATTTCATTAAAGATAAGTGCTAGATTGGTGAGTAGCTTGGATTCTCTCTTAGTCTTTCTTATTCTGTGTGTGTATGCATCTGTGTATGTGTGTGTGTGTTTATGAGAGTGTATGCACTGTATATAGGTGTGTACCTTCTATCAGGGTGTTTACCTTGTGTGTGGATGTGCATTGTAATTACGTGCCCACAGAGATTAGGAGAGGGTGTCAGATTATCTGGAGCTGGTGTTACAAGGAGTTGTAAGTCACTCAAAGTTGGAGCTGACCTCAGGCCCTCTAGAAAAGCAGAATGGGCTCACAAACCCTGAACCACCTCATCAGCCATAAACCTATTTGAGCTATTCTTTTCTTTCTTACTGAAAAAATAAAATTCTCAAATTTAGCTTATAAACTTTTTAAAATTGATTTTGCCACTTTTATAAATTTTAATTTCCAAGAAGATACACTCTTTCAAAAAACAATATCCTGTTCTTTTTCTCTTGGATCCAATATTTTCCCTTATCTTTCTCAGAATATTGTTTGGTTTTCAAGCTGTAATCTTTCAGTGTAGTCTTTTAGTTTTTGAGAGCCCTCCCCCAATTGCAATCACTGTTTCATTGGTTTTGGTTTCAATCTCTTCATTTTTAAAAGGAACTGTGTGTGCTTATTCCAGTTTAAGAGTGGGGAATTAAAAAGCAAATTAAAATCTATAAATGTGTAGATAGCGCCTATGTACTGTAATCTTCAGTGTGGAATGGCACACTTGGGACATTTATCTGACTGAGAGTAGCCCAGTGTTGGCTTTTACATCTTTCTCCCTCAGATAGTAAGATCCCTTGGAGAGTGAAGTTCTAGTTCTCAGGGCTTCCTGATATACATGAGAGCATCCTGGAAACAGGCTAGCTTACAATGTGCATAAACTGTCCAAGGATGTCTAAACAGCTGCATATATCTCTCAAACAAGCCGTTTGTCCTTAAGCCCAAAGATCTTCCTCCAAATTGCCAGCTGTCTTTCAGAGCAGTAACACAGTTGGTCCTGTAGAGGAATGAGACTTTATTCATACACACTTTTAACTGTTGTTTCACTTGCATCATCTCTCTGTCTCGATAACCATTTCAGAACTGTTGGTACCTATATATAGTCTATGGGAGACTTTGAACTGAATATAATGTTGGTTTTGGTTTTCAGCACTGCTGGCTTAGAATTTCATTTTCTTGTATCCTTTTTGGTTTTTCCTATATCTGCTTTCCAGCTTTAAAAATTGTGTGGACTCATGTCCTGTTCTCATCCTCTCCTGCACTATTATCAGTAAACCCAAACTCAACAGAACTGTCTTATGTTCGGCTGAGTACATTTCTGTCTATACCTGGATGCTTTTTAAACTTTTCTGAATTCTTACTTCAGTAATGGAAGTTACTCAGTGCCTTTTTTCATGCTTATTTGTTTGTTTTAATTGTTCTTGTCTTTATCTTAATCCCAAATGGTACCAATTAATAAGCTCTCATTCCCTGGAAGTACCATTTAAACCTGTCTCAGGAATTGTGTGTCAAGGTTAGCCGTTAAATTCTTACCTTGTATACACTTTTTTTTTCCATTTCTTACTTATTCTCTTTCCCTCATTTATTTAAATAGTAAAGGTTTTGTTTTGACCCCACACTTTTCTCTCTCCATAACAATCTTTATATTTATTTCAGGTTCTGACACTACACTTGTGGCTTCAACACAGTCACAGTTATTTTCTGCTCTGCAATAAGAAAGGCCTGCATACCCTTGTCATGGGCACAGCACACAGGGAACCACCACAGGCTGTACTGATGTGTTTTTGATACTTTCAAAGGACTTTGCATCTTCCAGCAGGGAGCTCTGGAGGTCTGCCTAGCCACATACCACATGTGGGTTCTGGGGCTTTCCCAATCATCTCGTTACACATGTGAACAATCCTGTTTCCGTAAATTTGATACAGCCTAGTGTTGCTAGAGGCTGAATTGTAGGAAAGTCGACAGTGGTCTGGCAAACGCTGGACCATCCTGAGGGCCCTCCTGCAAGCTATAGCATTGATCCCTAAGACATCCTTCTCTCTGACTTCTTTGGATGGCTGCTGGCTACAAAAGGAACAAACATGGAGAAAAGACAATCCACCACCTCTCTTTGCTGTCTAATGGCAAACCCACTAATATTCTTGAATTTAATGAACATAATTAATATTTTTATTCCTAATGTTAGATTTCCTTAAAATTGTAGAGTGTGAAAAAGACATGTGACCTGGGACAGAAACTCAACCTCTGACAGCAGTCCACTTGCATATTCAACTTAACTGACTCTCTTTTCTGGTCAGTGACTAAATCTGTTCTGGTCTGAATCTTGAATGGACTCCAAAATTTACTGTTAAATGCCTGGATCCTGGCTTTGGAATTTCTGTGTGTGGAGCTTTCTAAGCTGGGTCACTGGGGATGTATTCCTCCCAGCAGATCCCAGGGAACTCATCTTTCTCTTTTTGTTTTGCTTTCCCAGTTGTTGTGAGACAAATGGATCTCTAGCCACACTTTTCCTCAGACAGAAAAGTAACAGAGCCAACCACATGACTATGAGATAGAACATCTAAAACTGTGAGCCAAAATTGGGTTTTCCCCACTTTAATAAAAATTCTCTCAGAATTTGTTAAAAGTAGTAGAATGGCAAATGACACAGTATGTTTATGTGCTTGATAATGGACAACTAGCATCTCATGGTAAAAAAAATGTTTGATAAAATTATTACTGTCTTTGGTATATAATATCACATTCTAAGGAAAAATGCAACCCAAAAATCAGTTTACATATTGTAATTCCAGTTTCACAAGGATTATTAAAATCAGAAGATTTTTGCCCCACCGTGCTTCTAATAGGGGTATGACCTTGAGTTCTAACAAATTGCTCTGAATTTGCTATTGTGTTGGACTATTTTTAAGACATAACCTTGATTTATAATACAGGAAGGCTGATATCAAATACAAGATGCTCTTACTTCAACTTCCTCAGTCCTGGGATTATAAGCATTTCCTTTATAGCTTGTTTTGTCTTTGATCGGGTGACTAGAAAGCCTATCTTCATGAATGAAATTTGGACTAAGGATAAAATATGGCCCCTGTTATATTCCTTCAGAAACATCATAGCTGCTATCTTTTCACAGGGACAATGCTTTAAGAAGAAAGGGTGACCTTCTGAGGGAAGGAGAGGGTTCTGCATAGTGCCATAAGATGATTAGAATTGTGGGCCCACTGTGCCTGTAGTACAGTGAGAGATGGCTCAGTGGTTAAGTGTGCTAGGTGCTTTTCCAAATAATTGGGTTTGAGTTCCTAGCACCCACATAGCAGCTTATAACTGTCTGTGACTCCCATTCCAGGGATCTGGTGCCCTCGTTTGGCATGATTGAGTAACAGACATGTACATGGTCCACAGACAAAACCCTCATACATAAAAAATGAATGATTTTCGAAAAGACATTTGGAAATAATGCCACAAATTTTTCCAGTGTAGCAAGTGCAATAGTGAGAAAAAGAAAGGAACCCAGAATAATTATGTTTTAATTTCCTCCTCTCTAATGATTAATGATATACGTATATTCTTGCATAACTAATGATCAGTTATATGACTTCTTTTCAAAATTTATTAGAAGTCAGGAGTAGAAAGACCAATACTACATGATTATACTCATGAGTATTTTCAAGTTCATTTTTGTTAAAACGTGAGAATAAGCTAGAATCTGGAGATAGTGGGGACAGTAGGGAATGAGAAAGATGCGAACACGTAAACTTCTGTAATTTGACAAAATGATTAATGTCTTGTGTTCTCTGGTAGAAATAATTAACACTAATGTACCTCAGAACAGTTAGAAGGACACCTCTGATTGCACTTACCTGAGCCCATTACTTTTGTCACTGCTGCAACTTAATCCTCAACAAGTAGCAACCTCATGGAGCTTTATTCAGATTCACTTGGGCTCATGTTTGAGGGCCATCCATCATGTCAGAGAATGCATGCTGAGGAAGGGGCTTACAGCTGTGGCAGTAGGCACGTGAAGATGCTTGCTTGCCATTGCAACAGACAAAGAAGCTGACAGACACTGAGGTCAGATGCTAGTGGGTAGCGCTTCTATAACCCTCAAGTTTGGAATCCCAGGGATCCACATTTTTTTTTGTATCCAGACACCATTTCCTAAAGATTTTACAACCTCTCAATGTTATTAGCTGGAACCAGGTGTTCAAATACATGTTTGTGACTGGTAGGGACTTTAACATTCAAATAATATTATCCTAAGGATGTGATGAAACTATAAGGTGAATATATTAATTATCCAGAGTCACCACTCATGACATACATTAGTATATAAGCATAAGAAGTAAAACATCTCATTGTATTCTATAAATGTGTGTAGTTACTATGCATCAATAGGATATAAATAAGGATACTGTGGTGTTTGAGCAGCTGGGTAGCCATTATCTACATATATAGCAGTAAGGACAAGATCATGATGGGAAATAACATAAAATTTATTGATTAATGTAATATAGATATTTCCCTGTAAGAAAAGGAATGGAATAGGCAGAAAGACATTTGTTCGATATGTATAAATATTATTTAAAGCTATTGTTCTAAATAAGATTGGTTTTCCAGATCAAAAATGTTTGCAAGTAGGGGGTTTAGGGCTACAAAATAGGACACATTTATGTGTCAAATGGAAAAACAAAGAAACAAACAATCAAAAACAAACAAACAAACAAAAAACCCCAAAGAAATAAACAGACAAAACTCAGAAAGGAATTTGAAAAAAAAAGTCAATTAGAAGATCCAAAATTTTGAAAGACAATAAATGAGAGATTGACTCTGTGCTATAGGAGTGATACAGAGCTAGATCCGGCAACATACGTTGCCAGAGACCAACGAGCTAGATCCGGACCACTGGGCATCAAACTTGGCAAATGTATTGTGGTAACAGCAATTTCTAACAGGCGTGAAAGTAAAGTCATTTGGGAATGATTTGGGAGATAAAAGAACAGGCAGGGGATGTGTAACCTGTTGATAATGATTTTTGTGTGCTGTGAACATAGCCACAGAATTGTTTTAGTACATTAAAAATAAGAAAGGAGGATCTTTACTTTGTAAAATGTAGAGCAGTTTTTAAATAGCTCTCATTGAAATGGTGGCAAGGTACATGAAGGAGAGAAGGGACTCAGCTGATCCGAGATTGAAATCCTTGAAGGAAGAAGGACTCCAGTCCGGAACCAGAGTGTTCATCTGCAGCGGTGTGATCACTGAAGCGAGGTGGGTAACACACAGATGTAGCTGCACTCCAAGACCTGATAAAGGCCAGTGAGCAGGCTCATGCTCGATCACTTTAATAATATAATCGCTCATGATCAAGCTCATCTCTGTGTTTAGTCAGTGGGGTGAGTAGCATAGTGGAGTTACCATCCCCAAGCATAAACATGAATTCCTTTTATCGATTTTTTAAGAACGACTGAACCATTAAAGCATTTCTCCATATAAGTTTCACACACAATGTCCTCGAATCACTCCCCACCCTTAGCAGCTATTCCCACAGATATTCCCCCTAACAAGCCTCTACTCACCTCATACATTTTCATCGTGGGTGCAAAACATCAGCATAGCTACAGTAATAATGACCACCAGCAGAA
The DNA here is from genome assembly GCF_978045245.1 of Mus caroli. Taxonomy (NCBI): domain Eukaryota; kingdom Metazoa; phylum Chordata; class Mammalia; order Rodentia; family Muridae; genus Mus; species Mus caroli. The sequence continues at coordinate 112,324,407 of NW_028227258.1, forward strand.
TGACCATTCTTTAGTCATCAAACATTTGGGTAATGTGGCTCAGTATCTATTAACATTACTGGTATCCACGTAAACTATATCGTCTCTCGTGGTGTACAAATTTAACACAACAACAGATCTCAGACCCTACCACAGCTTCCATTAATTATCATCATTGACTTGCACTTAAGAGACAATGAATGTTAACTGCTTGTAGGAGATATATATTTTTCTATTTGACCCAAATGTACCCTTCTTCAGCCTAGGCAGGCTGGTTCAGATCTTTCACCACTGAGTCAGGGCCACCTGCTGTGCTGCTTCTCTTCACTCTCCTTTGATGTACCACTACCTGCCACCTCCCTGAGGCCTGAACCGGGTCTCCAAGATTTAACACTGAACTGTGAATTTGGCTAGTTTCTGCTAAAAGGCTGTTCTGACAATTTCACAAGAAACTTGGTGTGACTGGGGATGGGCTTCCCCTCTTTATAAGCACAGATTTTAATATTAAACATTTGAGCCTTGATCAGAATCCTGTCTTGGTTCCATCTCTCTCTTGTCTGCCTAGTTTCCCTTTCTTTCAGCTCCAAGATGCCTCCCAGGTTCAAATCCGGACATGAGAGCCGCAGGCCGGCCCCAACACCCAAAGAGGTGAGTGACTGCTTGTATTTATCTGAGGGTATGTTCTCCTTTCCATACAGAGCTTTTGAGACATTACAATAACATAAAACGAGTCCTACGGATATAGGAAATAATATTCATATATTCCAATTGTGGTTAGTAGGATAGGATGTCAAAGTTATAAGAAAAACAAGACACCATACAATGCCTTGGTATTTTCTAACAATATTTATTTCAATAAAAATATTCACATACCTATTTTTCTTAACATTTGTACAGTAATTAAGAGAAATCATAAAAAGGCGTGTTGTCTAGGTTTAATACTAGGGGCACTTTTTCATAGAAACTAATTTATTTTAATGAAAATTACACAGCATGTTGCAAAGAGTTTTGGGGAGAAGGCTACTGATCAGAAACACAATAAAATTAATCATGAGTATAAGACAGCTATCTCTCTAATGAACGGGAAAATTATAGCATGAGGTTTTAATCAATCAACAGGGACACATACTATATTACAATACATAGATTGTCTTTTACAGGTTGGGATTGTCAGGTATATGGTGATAAAATGCACTATGAATATTTAGAAATTAAGTGGTGTGTTTGTCTAAAAAGAGTAATATTTTTTTAAATTAAAGACTACAGTGGGGAAACAATTATTTGTATTAACTGAGATCAGTGACGGACTCACAGAGAGATGAAATGCTTGTATAGCATCATGCCAAGAACATGACTCAATACATGAAATACAAATACACATACAAACCAGCCTCAACACATTCTCCATGCCCCCCTCCACAAACATGGGATAACCACAGAACATGGGATATTCTGAAGCCATTACAAAACTATGCCCATGTACCTTGGACATAGTACATTGTACTGCGCATTGTAACTTCCTCAGAGTAAACTTTTCTCACACATTTGCTTTCAAATACATATGCACAAATGATAAGTATGTTTAATATGTTTTCTTCAGCTGTGGGATATTAGACATTTGAGCATTAGGCTTCTGTGACTTCAGTCATATTGCCCAGTCAACCTTTGGAGCACTGATGTCAACGTCAGTCTCACTATTTGCCACACCCAGTAGTGACTCGAGTGACAGGCCCAAAAGCTTGGATGCAGTCCCAAGGCGAAAAGTTCAGAGAAACTTAGTCTCCTGGAACCTTGGCATCCTGTAAAACAAATGCTCCAAATCTGTGCTTACTTTAGGCAGTGAAAGGATCTGTGTGATTTCTCTCAATATTGTTTTATTATAAGTGCATCTAAGGGTTGATTTTGACATATAGCTAAGTTAGATTAGCCTTCACCAGTGTTTCAATATCCTAGGAAATTGTTGAGCCAACTTTGGGCTTTGATCTTTGCAAGAATGTTACTCATTCAGATGAAAATGCCTCCAGGGTTGACAAGACAGTGATAGAAATCAAGCATTACATTCTACTAGAATAGAGCTAGTAATCTCAGGGCTAGTCTACATAGTATACTTAGAACAACAGCAGAGTCACTCCCTTACACAGGAATTTACAATGGCCTAGTGTGTGTGTGTGGGGGGGGGTAAGGTGGACTTTACAATAGACTAGAATTGAAACTATGGCATGAAGCCCTTGCCCCTGGCTTCTAAGATTAAGCTGACCTTAGGTGGGGCCGCGTTTGACCCCAGTTGTTAACATTGATTTTTATCCCAGTTGGTTCCTGTTAGCTTTTAGGTATGCATTCCTTTGTTGTAAAAGTCATTTTGCATCAGATAACTTTAATGTACCTTGGATGACCTTAATGTATCATTTAACTTCCTTGTCTTCTTCTGTAATATAAGCCTGATGCTTGCCTTGAGAAATTACATTCAGATACAACACTTGCTTGTGTCCTCACCTGCTTGTCATCTTTTCGCCAACTCACTGCCCACTAGTACTGGGACTTCGATTTTCCAGCAGATCCGCAGCAACTATTCTCAACACTCCTGTCAAATTATAATGGTTTAGTAGTCTGAGGTGATGGCAGCAATCATAGAGGTCACAATTCTCATGTTTCATGACTATTTGCTCATTTCCTGAGCATTAGGGATTTGGAAAATTGTCACTCAGCGCCATCCACACCTGGTCCTGCCCAACTAAGTCTAGAGAATGTTTAAAAAATGATTATTTTGGTTGATTGACCATATCTCCACAACACAATGTCCCCAAGCCAGGAAGCATTATAACAAATGGGGTCACAGATTTCTGAAAATGGTGCCTCCCTCAGGGATGTGGAGTCCAGCAGAGCAAGCAGTGTTTATGTCTTATGCGTTCTATGTAAATAGGGTAAATATCCACGCATAGAGAGTTGAACCATCAATTAGCTTAAAATATGTCATAATTCTTTTAAAAGTTATTTCAAATTAATGAACAAAAGTAGAGGGATGAGCTGAATGAGAGCTTCATAAATTTCATCTTTCTTTCCCTCTTTCTCTCCAACCATTACTCTTTCTGGCCCCCTCTTCCCTCCTCTATTTCTGTCCCCTCCTCCCCTCCACCTCCCCTTCTTTTCCTCCTCCCCCTCCTACTCTTCTTCCTTTCTCTTCCCTCAAGTCTTTCTGGCAATAAATTTCCTTATGTAACTAATGAGACACTACATAAACAAGAAGATAATAGCAATAAGCAGTCATTTAGATGTCAGGTGAGTAAAGAAACCACAAAAGAGAAATAGTTAAAGGAGGAAGAAGGACATCAGCTAGTGAGAGCAAGAAAGATTTCGGGATAAATCAAGAGGATGTGTACAAGCAAGGAATGATGATATACATGTATAAAAAACTCATAATGAAATTGTATTTCATATGCCAAATTAAAAATGATAATGTAAAAGGGATTTGAAAGGATATGTTGAGCATGGTTTAATGTGCATATGTAATTGAATCATCATGTTTACCTTATTTATGTGTATTTTTTGATGTTTCCATGTATTAGTTAAAGATAGATGTAATTTAAAACTATACAAAAATATTTAGGCAGCCTCTTTCCTATTGCTTGTATTCTTAAAGGTTTTTTTGGCCTTACAATTTTACAGATTTGTCTTTCTTCAATTCATATGGTGGGCTGTAAATTCAGATGTTAATTTTCTCATTCTTAGAACAGGATTTTAATAAATTGAGTAGAATCAATAAGAGAACTACGGCTTGCAAACATTTTCATGTTTTTTTCTTGTGCACTACTGATTAACCCTTTTAAGATTCTCTTCTCCTCTCCTTAATCCCTACTATGTATAGGCTCTGATTTCTTCTATACATTCTGCTAAGTGGATCTGATGGAAGTGAAGCCAGATCACCTGCTCATATTTGACAGACAGTCACACTTGGAAACAGGGACTATGTATAGAGAGACACTTCACTGTATTGTGTGGGATCAGAATACTGCTACTGTTCAGTAGCAGGATGTAGAACACTCTACAATGCATGAAAGAATCACACACAGTGTGGGAATGTTGTGCTTTAGATACCAATGGGATAGCAGTTAAGATTCACTGTGTAACTTTCTCTTATAAGGACATATTTACTGAGAATATAATTCACATCAAACCCTTTCTGAAGTATCCTTAGATTTACCTATAGTACTGAACCCTTAGAGTATTTTCCATTTATATAAGCTTGTAGGTTTTTTAAACTTAATTTTATATTTTTCTCATTCACTTTACATCCTGCTTACTGCCCCCTTCCAGTCACCTCTCTCAGAATCCTTCTCCGATCCCCGTTCCCCTTCTCCTCTGAGCGAGTGGGGGAGCCCTCTTGGGTATCCCCCAACCCTGATACTTCAAGTTTCTGGGAGACAAGGTGCTTCCTCTCCCATTGAGGCCAGACAAGACAGCCCAGCTAGAAGAACATATCCCACAGACAAGCAACATATTTTGAGGTAGCCCCAATTTCAGTTGTTTGGGTCATACATGAAGACGAAGCTACACATCTGCTACACATATGTGGGGAGGCCCGTGTAAGTTCCTTGTTTGGTGGTTCAGACTATGAGAACGCCAAGTGTCCTAGTTAGTTGACTTTGTTGTCTTCCTGTGGAGTTCCTATTCCCTTCAGGGACACAATCTTTCCTTCTATTCTTTAGTAAGAGTTCCCAAGCTCCATATACTGGTTGGCTGTGGGTGTCTGTTTTTGTCTGAGTTAGCTGCGGGCGGGGGGGAGGTTGTGGGGGGCCTCTCAGAGGACAATGTGCTCCTGTCTACAAGTATAATAGAGTATCATTAATAGTATTAGGGATTGGTGCTTACCCATCAGATGTGTCTGAAGTTGGCTGGTTATTGGTGTGGCCATTCCCTCAGTCTCTGCTCCAACCCCAATCACTACACTCCTTATAGACAGGATACATTTTGGGTTGGAAGGTTTTTGAGAGGGTTGGTGTTTCTATCTATAGCTCCTCTGGGATCCCTGCCTTAGCCAAAAGTAACCTCTTCAGGTTTCCATATCCCCAACATAACAAGCTTGTAGTTTTATGCCATGATTCAGTACAGCTGACAAGTTCTACGCTCAGAATTCAAAAGCAAAGAATATTAAGAATAAATTTAGAGAACTGCCAGTATTTCCTCCATGCTTAAAAATCCTTTTCCTTGTATGCCACAGAGGTCATTCCTTCATGAGGAGCATTTGTGTGTGGTAGGGAATTAGAGAGGGTTCCTATGAGTGTTGAGGTGTATAGCTCCCTGTGCACTCTCTGTCCTAATGCTGTCAGACAGGCTCTCACGCTCAACTGGAAGCTTGCTGTTTGGGGTAGGCTGGCTGGCCAGGGAGCAGCCCAGACCTGCCTATCTCTCTCCACCAAGCTGAAATTACAGGGCACTCGGCTTTACTCGGGCTTTTACTTGATTCCAACTTGGGCCCTCATGCTCATGTAGCAAGTACTCTTATCCACTGGGCCACCTCCCCAGTCCTGGAGAGGATTGTTTAACAAATTATTGTGTATTTATTTATTCAGCCTTACTACTCATAACACTAGCTTCTCCTCTTATATAATAATAGCCACTTAGACAATGGCCTGTTTTGTAGCTATTGGTTCATTTCTTGTCATCTCTACCTTTTCTAATGGTTCTATAGTAGACTTTCTTCAAGCACATGCCGATGTCATGGAGACCAACAACACGTACAATCAATAAACGCAGGCTAAAATGTTTGTTTCATCTGGACTCATGGTCCCAGCTAACTGACAAGAAGGGAATTTCAGTTTTATTCCATGTGTTTGCTTTTGTGGGGTGTCTAGGGCAGTAGGCATCTGCAGAAATGCAGAAAATGCATTTGCTTGTATATTACAGTTCTCCTAGATTGTGTTAAACAGCATTCTTTACTCAAAACATCACAAGATGATCTTTGGTTCCTCCAGAAAGGAAGCATATCATTGATTTTGACAGTCACTCCAATACATACATCTATGAATTGAAATTTAATGACTTTTTCCCTGGGAAGTACATTTTGTAAGTATAGAAAGAAAACATAAAAAAATCAAGAATAAACAAATGCAAGTTTTATTATTGAAAAATACCACAAGACTTATGTGTAGACATAGCGAGTCCCAGACATGAGATTTTACAGTCTAATGGATCTCAGTGTTATCTTAAAAAAAAAAAAAAACAAACAAACTTATAAGCATTACATTTATTCCAGAGAGTTTTGCATTGAAGTTGGTGTCTTATTTCTGTCATTATCTGGAAATTCCTATCTATTTCCTGTTTCCATTCAGTGCCTTGATTGTAAAGTATGTTTGGTGAGTAACTGAATAGTGAATGAACAAATTATAGCTTAGAAGAGCAACTTATACTTACATTTTAAAAAGCATTGGCCAAACAGTCTGCACATACTTCAAAGAAAGGCAACATTCATTATGGAGGATGACAAGATGCCCGGAAAACTTAGAGGCTCTGGGCTTTGTAGAAGTAAAATCTAGCTTGGATCAGTTCAGAGTTTATGTCTGTGTGAGACTTTCAGATTATTTGAGAGAACTTAGATCAATGCTACTTAGTGAGAGACATCCTGTCATGCTGGACACACAGGAATTGTATGGCCTATTGTGTCTTCTAGACACATAGAGCTGCTGAGTACTTGGAATGTAGCTACCAACTGAGACACTATATTCTTTGAATTATATAAATTGAATTAACGTTCACTGAAGCAGTTGCACACACTGGTCAGTATCACTCTAGGAGGTCTCTGTAATGGGAGAGACATGCAGAAACAGGAAGCCAGCTCTGAATCTCCAAGACACAAGTAAAAGATGGGACTTTCCTTTGTTTTTCATTGCTAATCATATGTTCCTTTGGTGAATACCTATGCTGCAATATTGTATGTCCGGTACCATGCCAACGCCAGTCAATTATGATAGATGCAAGGACTTAGAAAGCTTGCCACTCAGGGACATTTCCTGAAAATATGCATAATGAATACTCCAGCTGGGAGAGCAATCAGCCAAATAAGCACAGATATAAAAAGTTTGGAGCTACTGACGAAGCAAGTAACAGCATTGTCCAAATACTGCTTGTACATAGAAATGGAACAAAGCATGTGCCAAGTGTGCTGGGTTTATAATCAGGAGGAACCGAGACTGTTAGTGTTTAATATACTAAATGGGGTTTCACTTTAGATTGACTATACTGGGTAAAATAAAACAGTCTTCCTCCTTGCTGGATAGCCCAACATAAAATTAAGTTGTGGGCATACCCAGGGGGTCTTCATTTCTACTTATTTTATCTCTGCATGAAGACATATCATATTTTCAGAATGTTTGGTGGTGTAATTTTGATGTTGGTTCTTGTAATATCTTTGAGTTTACAATCAATATTTCTCTGCAAACAAATGGTGTGAAGAATATGTGGACCTAAGTTAATATCATTTTATAGTGAATGATGGGGGCACCAGGACTTGACATATTTTCGTGAGAAAGGACTGTTGTACAAATTCTACATACATTTACTGTTCCTCCACTATGGTTAATAACGAAGATGATAAACAGTGAAGAATGTTGATTATGATGCTTGTCATAATCTCCATGATGAAATATAATATGGTGCTAACAAAGTCAATGACATTTACTCTTGCATTTCATAGTAGGGAACATTTTCTTTGAATATTATATTTCATTTGTTGTACATTGTATATTTAAAGTTGTAATGTCCTTTTACAACCTTAGGTCATGTTCAAGTACATTTTGAAAGTCCAGATAAACAACCCCTCACCAATGTAGGCAGCCAATTCAACACAGTGGGTGAAAAAAATAAAAAGACATGAAAGTGGCATGGAGATTGGAGAGAATGGATATAGTAAAAGAGGAAGCAGGGATGGGGTGAAATGGCAGCGGCAGAGACTTTGATCAAAACAATGTTTACATAGAAATAATTATAAGAAAACAAATCCATTGAAAATATGGGTTAATTTAATAAACAAGAAAATATAAAATCCATGAACAGATATTTCACTAGAGAGAATGTATATTTGATACATTGGCATGCAAAACTTGTTCTACATAATTAGCCTATTATGCAGCACAATTTAAAACCAGGAGGTAACTTCAAGAAAAACTACTGTGAAAGCTAAGACAAAAACCTTCCAACTACTAAAGACAAGAGAAGGTACACAATGAAACCCATTTTTTTATGCTTATCAAATATTGATATAGTGTACTGACTAGTTTTGGGTGTCAACTTGACACAGGCTGGAGTTATCACAGAGAAAGGAGCTTCAGCTGGGGAAATGCCTCCATGAGATCCAGCTGTGGGGCATTTTCTCAATTAGTGATCAAGGGGGAAGGGCCCCTTGTGGGTGGGACCATCTCTGGGCTGGTAGTCTTGGGTTCTAGAAGAGAGCAGGCTGAGCAAGCCAGGGGAAGCAAGCCAGTAAAGAACATCCCTCCATGGCCTCTGCATCAGCTCCTGCTTTCTGACCTGCTTGAGTTCCAGTCCTGACTTCCTTGGTGATGAACAGCAGTATGGAAGTGTAAGCCGAATAAACCCTTTCCTCCCCAACTTGCTTCTTGGTCATGATGTTTTGTTCAGGAATAGAAACCCTGACTAAGACAGATAGCAATGCAAAGAGAAAATAGTAGAGTACAATTGCATGCAAATTATTCTGAACAGTACAAAATTAGGTGACATGCTGTGTGGTCAGATTATATTTATGTCAATGACGAAGACTAGAACAACTCTAGGTAATTATATTTCATGGGACCCTGTGTGTTCTGTCACCAACTAAGTCACTATTATGGGGACTAGAAATGCAGTGTAGTAATTTCTATCCTAAGTTTTTCATGCCTATAGTTTGTTTTTTCTTGTTTACTTTTTTTCTGCTTTACCATACCAATTCTGTGTGCTACTAATTGCTGGGTAACTCCTCTCCCTCTCCCTCTCCCTCTCCCTCTCCCTCTCCCTCTCCCTCTCCCTCTCCCTCTCCCTCTCCCTCTCCCTCTCCCTCTCCCTCTCCCTCTCCCTCTCCCTCTCCCTCTCCCTCTCCCTCTCCCTCTCCCTCTCCCTCTCCCTCTCCCTCTCCCTCTCCCTCTCCCTCTCCCTCTCCCTCTCCCTCTCCCTCTCCCTCTCTTTCTCTGTTTAAAACTTACATACAATTCGTTAAAGAGCTAAAATTATGAGATCTATGTCAAATAACTTTTTAAATTCACTCCAATCAGCCGAGTGGTTTTTAAAACACATTCTGTATTTTATGATCAAATGTGATTTGAACAGATCAGTTACTAGTGGGAATTGCAAGAATTCACAAAGTTGATCATTGTTACACAGATACGGTTTTGATAAGAAAACTGTAATATATATATATATATATATATATATATATATTACAATTTATATATATTATATATATATTATATATATATATATTACAATATATATATATATATATATATATATATCTCCAGTTAATTTCAGTAAGATTTGAGACTGTTTCGCATTACATTAATTTTGTTGTTAGCTACAATTAATGTAATCAGCAAGTTGCATTGATATAATTAAGGGACAGAAAGTAAGTATTTTGACATTATACTTAATAATATGATAAATTCCTTTTAAGAGTTTCCCTGACTTAAGAGTTCATATGAGATTTTTGAGGAGTTTTAAGTAACACCTCATTTCCTAAGAAATTTAATAAAATGAAATTTCTAAAAGTGTATGTTTGCTGAGAATTTAGGCATGCTAACTTGATTTCATGTGGGGATTTATTAAGTGTTGAAATAATTATCACATAATGAACTTATTATGTTTGTGTTTCCAATTGTGGAAATATTTACTTTATTTAGAAATGATTGTGAAAACACTTGCATGCAGGATTACTCTTCAAGTGTTTGGAAAGAATTTTAAAATATTAATACAATCAGAGCAACTCAAAGTAGTTTTAAAACCATCAGTTTGGTTGTGCAAACTTTATATGCCTCAGTACAGGGGAACGCCAAGGCCAAGAAGTGGGAGTGGGCGGGTGGGGGAGTGGGTGGAGGAGGGTGTGGGGGACTTTTGGGATAGCATTGGAAATGTAAATGAAATAAATACCTAATAAAAAAAGCAACACATAGTATAAAAATAGACGTTTATTATGTATCTTCATTTAAACAAAGAATTTTTTTCACTCACGTCCAAAAGTAAAGAAAAACAGTCACACAGTTACACTTAATTGATACACTGAGGTACCTAAGTGTTTAATAAAAATATGCGTGTGTATCAAAAGTTTACAAAAGTAATTTGTAGCTGTAAATATTAAAAAGGGGGCTCTAAAATGAAGATGGAGACCATAGGCAGAGACAGGAGGCCCTAAGAGGCTGGAGACCACAGGCACAGACAGGAGGCCATAAGAGGCTGGAGACCACAGGCACAGACAGGAGGCCATAGAGGCTGGCATAGGTACTAGTCTTCTGGAAAGAGCATAGAAGTTAAATGTCCAGCTGACAGATCTGAACCTTGCTGGAAATCTTGGGCAACCAATGAGCATTGAATTGGGATCTAGAGGTCAAGATCCCCTGGGTTCCGGGAAGTGGAGGGGAGGTACATTTTCTCCACCAGTATTTATCTTCTCTGCTAGCTGCTCATTTAAGCAACGAAAACATAAGCTTAAATTAATCAATTGGTATTGCAAGTTCCGAATTTAGAAGGCTTAGAGAACACCCCAAGCAAAAATTAGGTAACTACACAGAAAACATAATCAAGTTGATGAAGCTTCCAGAGACATGTTAAGGGGACACATGAAACAAAGAACTTTGCTCAGGTTCACTTTGAATCCCACAGAAGAAAAAAAACTGAAAGAAATACCCAATTCTTTACAACTTTTTTCCAGTCTTGCACACACACACACACACACACACACACACACACACACACATCATTAAACATAAATGAAAAAAGATGGAGGCGATCCACTTTGAAGGAGGAGAGCTGAAGACCAAGTGAATGGGAAGACTGCTGTCCCAATACTCTCTTGTATTATCGGGCTTACACTATATACAACATTGCAAGTTAAGAGAATGTCTGGATGATATTTTGGGTGGTTTGTTGCAATTGCTATAACTTCCAAAGCATTACTTTTGGTACATGATAGGTTATTAATTTCACTGGACTACATTAGGTCAGCATAAAGAAATATTCCTTATTTAGCATAGTTTTGATTAATTTAGTAACCTACAAATGTCATTAAAAACTATTTCAAACATTTTCAGTTTAAAAACTATTTCAGTTACTGCTTCTCAGCAGTGCTACTATCTCCATGTAGCTTATCCTGCCTCATTTGTTGTTTGTTAGTCACATTATTTACTGTTTTATTTTTTATGCTGAACATTTATTACACTTATAATTAGGGAAGTGCTAAGAGAGCAACATTAGCTCTTACTTTTGGCTCCTCACCACTTTCTGTCTCTGACTGGCTCCTTTCTCTTCCTATTTCCCAGTTGGCACCATCGTTGTAAATGTCTATGTCATCCACCTGCTGAAATGCTACCCTCTGCAGTCTGCAGCCACATTGCCCTCTTATGGCTCACACTTTTAGAGACAATGCCTGTGCTCATAACATGAAATATGCTGATGAGTCCTGGCACTTGCTGGGTTGACGATCCCCTGCCAACATCAATTGGCAGGCACCGCTTCTCCCCATCCTCTCTAACGGCTCTGCTTGCCTCCCCACATGGGCTGAAACTGTCATTTTCATGAAGCCCCCATTGTTGCAAATTAGCTGTTTCTGGCAGAAGTTGGTGGGCAGTTTCCAGGCATTAATTTATGAGCTGTGCATGAATTTTCTCCATTCAAATGAACAAAGCACAGGAGCTCTTTGAGTCTGGATCCTTATCTAAGCAACTCGATTAGAATACAATGAACCTGTGTTGATTTCTAACAGTTGCTACTTTCAATTGCCTTCTCGCTGAAGAATAACTATTAGTTGTAAAACCAATGAAATCAAGATGCAAACATTTATTATTTTGTTATTTCAAAACCTTGAACACAAAGCATACTAGCGAATAAAACTGTGGTTCTATTTTTTTTCTTTTAATACCTTAGATAAAAGCATTAATTCTACCACTTATTAGTTTAAGAGAACATGGGATAAACTTTTCGGCCTTACCCTTCCTATTCCCAGTCCCACCCTGGATCTTTGTAGCCACGTAGTAGCTGTTGACAAAAGGCAACATTGATGAGAAGTCTAATAGATATAGCTATTAAATGAAGAGACTTTGTTGGGATTGGTCAACTCAGGAATTCTCATGAAAATTCCTGATTTTGCAGATGACCTGAGGTCAAAACAACTATTAATATTAGAAGTGAAATTTCAATAAACACACACACACAGGAATCTCATTTATATGCACACACAAACATACACTTGAAAATTCTAGAAAAATATTTTGAATTTTGCTTTTAATTCAGTCACTCACTAAATGGGTCTTGGATGAACCAAGTTATGTTTCAAGTATTCTGGATGTAGTTCTGGAGAAATTAGGCAAGTCTCCTGCCTTCTTAGATCATATTCTGACAAGGATCTTCATGATGACCTTATCTAACCCTCAGTATCTCCCAGTGGACCTTTGTGTAAGCCATATGGCTTACAACCTTAATAATATTATTAACGATTAGATTTTTACACATGAAATATTTTGTGGTCATACGCAAACCTTATTCAAACCATAAATAGTTATAGCAAGATAGAAAGAAATATATCATAGAGGTACAAAACAAATCATCTGATTCCATTTCTTTTGATTAAATTGAGACTGCAGCTAGTTAATATTTTATTACTCTATGCTACATAGAGTGTCCATGTGTCTCCATGATCTAGTCTATGCAAATAAGCATGGAGCAAGATTACCGTGAAGCTGAATGTTTTTGGTTCATATTGTTCAAAGTAAGAAAATAGTTTCCATTAATAAATTATCTTGATAAAGATAAACATTGCATTTTCAAGTTGGCAAATGTTATGTGAATCATAGCATGATAAATTTAAAAGTAGGGCTGTCCTGTAATTCTGTTCAGCGTATCTCATGGTTATTCAAACAAATGTCTTAAATAAACATCCTGTCTAGCTTGAGGTTCCTTTGTGAAAACCAGATTTTTCCAAAAAGTTCTTGAGCAAATTTCTTTTTGATAATGGAGTCTGCCTTCTGGATTTGAGGAATAATCAAAGCATACAAGAATGTAATTCCTTAGGCATATGCCCTGTGATGAGAAACAGCTTCCTATATTCCCAAGATAGGAGAGAAATACTCAAGTTTTTGCAGGTGTAAGTCACTCCTGCCAATTTTAAATGAAGCCCATTCAAAGACTAGGCTATATATAAACCACTCTTAGAACAATTAGCCATACTCTCTGGATAGAGGAGCAAACTGCCAATGCAAGATTTTTTAAATGTTGTCATTAAGCACATAGCAATATGATGTGTCTTATACAAATATCTAGCTGTATGAGTGTATAGTGTATAAATGATTGGAACCAGACACAAATGAACATATGTAATACATCTACTTTTAAGCTTTAGATTTCTGTTAATTCTCACGTAGTTATTAATGGAAAACCCAGAAAACAGTGAGATTTTATCTCTGTTTGCTAATGGTTAATGAAACATCCTTGAAAGTGATTTTGTTGTTGTTGTTTTTTGCTTGTTTCACTTAATGGCAACTTCAGTTTCTTTTCTTTGATTTGTTAGCGAAACAAAGATAGAAGCCAACTGATGTTGTGGGACATGTCACCAGAAATCCTATGGTTTTCTTTAGAGGAAAAGACTATGCCCATCAGAGGGCCTTATGATGATGACAACTGGCTGTGGACCTCACTGCTTGCTTTGGAATTCTATTTGTAGCTGAAACATCTGGACAGGAAATAAGAAAGTTCAATGGATTTTCTAGTGTAAATCTCAAGGGACTCTCCTGGCTAATGCACAGCTCCTTACAGCAGGAAAATAAGTCACTCTTTCTGTCTGCTGCACTAGGTCTGCACAGACAGTGGGCTATGGAATATGGAAAAATTAGATGAACATAAAGGCAGAAGAGCTGAACACAGTACTGAAGTTCAAACTGGGCATAAAAAGTGTCTCTGTAGGATCAATGCAGACAAAAGGAATGGTATTTTAAGTATCTGTTAAAACAAAGCATCTTTATCTATGGAGATAATTTGTAAAGAATATACATAATGAGTTTTAGAGGTGAACTCATGGAGTAATGAGGAAATAGCAATGGCATCTTATGAATGTATATTTCCTCGAACAGTCTAACTGTAGTAAAATGTGGTTATCAGAGGCTGGGTGGTTGAGAATTAAAAACCATAAAAATGCACACATAAAATGAAATAAATTTTAACTCAATGATTGCTTGAACACTGTCTTTCCATAACTGTATGGTTTACATGCAAAACAAATATTACTCTGTACCTCAAATGTTTTATTCATAGAAAATAATTTCTTTTGCAACTTAGCCACAAATTTCCCTCCCCCGGGTATATTTTGTCTTAGTATATTGTCAATGTCCCCAGGGTGTTGTGGGTATTCAGAGACTTTTGGAAAACCAGAAGTTTCTACTGGAGACAAGTTCCTAGCTGTGATGCAGCATGAGGGAGACTTGTATTATGTTGTTGAAATGATACAGTATAATCATTATGTAAGACAAGTACAATATGAATGGTAGTAAAAAGTCTGAGAATGCAAATATACTCAGAAGAAGTTCTCAGAAAGTCTCTGAAGGTGATTATGAAGGGATGACCACTTTTATGCTTGCATTACTGTGTTTCACTTAATGGCAACTTCGGGTTCTTTTCTTTGATTTGTTAGCGAAACAAAGATAGAAGCCATTCGACAACCAATGATCTTGGAATTGGGAACTAGAGGTCCAGATCCCCTGGGTTCCAGGAAGTGGAGGGGAGGTACATTTTCTCCACCAGTACTTATCTTCTCCACTAGCTACTCATTTAAGCAAGAAAACATAAGCTTAAATTAATCAATTGATTTTGCAAGTTCCAAATTTAGAAGGTTTAGAGAACACCCCAAGCAAAATATAGGTAACAATACAAAGAAAACATAATCCAGCTGATGAAACTTCCAGAGACATGTTAAGGGGACACATGAAACAAAGAACTTGGCTCCAGTTCACTTTGAATCCTACGGAATTTAAAAAAAAAAAAAAACCTGAAGGAAATACCCAATTCTTTTCAATTTAACTTTTTCCCACTCTCCCACTCTTGCACACACACACACACATGCACATACACACCATTAAACATAAATGAAAAAAGATGGAGGCGATCCACTTTGAAGGAGAAAAGCTGAAGACCAAGTGAATGGAGAGACTGCTGTCCCAATACTCTTGTATTATCTGGTTCACACTATATACAACATTGCAAGTTAAGCATATATTATATATATAATATATATATTATAGTTAAGCATATATATATATATATATATATATATATATATATATATATTCCCAAACTATTTTCAAATCATTGTGTCAGTTTTTTTCTGCATTTTTCCTATATTGAAGTCTTTAATACAGTTATATATAGCCCTCACACCTTCATTAGCTACATGAGAAAGGAATTCTTCAAAGAAAATTATAATAAAATAATCAGAATACACACCAAAAAACCCTAAGAAAGTAATTTCTGTTCAAACAGTTTGCGAATCTTGTTCTAGCTAGTCTGATAATTGCTCTTGGACACTCAATACTCTGCTATGTTTAATGCGTGTGTGGGTGTATGTGTGGTGGTTTTTTGTTTTAACATGTATCTTACTACAACATTTAATGAATAATGTAGTAAGACTTATCTTACTATTACAAGAAAAACAATAAAACTATACAATTTTATCACTAAAGAAACACAAATCAAGGGGAACTGAAAGCTACTGAAACAACTGGGTATGATAATCAGTAAGAAGGTCCATGCACAGGTCAATGCTTTGAGAGAGGCAAGGCCTAAGAGCAACTTGTCCTTAATCATCAGGGAAATGCAAATCAAAACAACCCTGATATTCCACCTCACACCAGTCAGAATGGCTAAGATCAAAAACTCAGGTGACAGGAGATGTTGGCGAGGATGTGGAGAAAGAGGAACATCCTCCATTGCTGGTAGGATTGCAAGCTGGTACAACCACTCTGGAAATCAGTTTGGTGGTTCCTCAGAAAACTGACATAGTTCTACCAGAAGATCCAGCAATACCACTCTTGGGCATATACCCAGAAGATGATCCAACTTGTAATAAGGACACAGGCTCCACTATGTTCATAGCAGCCTTATTTATAATAGCCAAAAGCTGGGGGAAAAAACAAAACAAAACAAAAACAGATGCCCCTCAACAGAGGAATGGATACAGAAAATGTGGAACATTGAGTACTACTCAGCTATTAAAAACAATAAATTCATGAAATTCTTAGACAAATGGATGGATCTGGATGATATAATTCTAAGTGAGGTAACCCAATCACAAAAGAACACACATGATATGTACTCACTGATAAGTGGATATTAGCCCAGAAGCTCAGAATACCCAGGATACAATTTGCAAAACACATGAAACTCAAGAAGAAGGAAGACCAACGTATGCACATTTTGATACTTCTTAGAATGGGGAACCAAATACCCATGGAAGGAGTTACAGAGACTGAAGGAAAGATCATCCAGAATCTGTACCACCTCAGGATCCATCCCATAAACAACCACCAAATCCAGACACTATTGCAGATGCCAACAAGAGCTTGCTGACAGGAGACTGATATAGCTGTCTCCTGAGAGGCTATGACAGTGACTGACTAATACAGAAGTGGATGCTGACAGTCATCCATTAGAGCACAAGGTCCACAATGGAGGAGTTAGAGAAAGTACCCAAGGAGCTGAAGGGGTTTGCAGCCCCCTAGGAGGAACAACAATATTAACTAACCAGTAACCCCAGAGGTCCCTAGGACTAAGCCACCAATCAAAGAAGACATATGGAAAGATTCATGGCTCTAGCTGCATATGTAGTTGAGGATGGCCTAGTTAGTCATCAATGGGAGGAGATGCCCTTGGTCCTGTGAAGGTTCTATGACCCAGTATAGGGGAATGCCTGGGCTAAGAAGAGGGAGTGGGTGGGTTGGGGAGCAGGGGGAGGGGGGAGAGGATAAGGGATTTTCAGAGAGGAAACTAGGAAAGGGGATAACATTTGAAATGTAAATAAAGAAAATATCTAATTAAAAATAAATGAATAAATAAATAAATAAATAAATAACAAGAATTTATATATTCTCTGATTAAAAAAAATACCATCTTTATTATTTTAAGCAATGATAGCCAGAAAGGGAGAGGAAGATCCACCAAAGTTGAGTCACAGAGATAGAACATGGAATTCTATATGTGAGCTTGCTAGCTTTTATAACTTTATACAAGCTCGGGTCATATAGGAAGAAAGAATCTTTTTTGTAAATTTCTTTTATTTTATTTATTCACTCTATATGCTGATCAGTGCCCCCAATTCCAGTCACACCCTCATATAATCCTTCCCTCCCGGTCATCTCTGAGAGGGTGGAGTTCCCCAAAGGTATCCCTCCATCCTGGAATATCAAGTCTCTACAGGGCTAGGCACATCTTCTCCTACTGAAGTCAGACAAGGCAGCCCAGCTAGAAGAACATATCCCACAGACAGGTAACAGCTTTTAGGATATCCCCTGCTCCAGTTGTTCTGGATACATAGTCTAAAGTTTTGTGAATATGTTAGTGTCCCTATCACTCCACTGGGGTTTCTGTTTGGTTACAGGGGGAGGAAAAAAAAAGTACTTTAGTTGAGAAAATGTTTCCATAGTATTGGCTTGTAGGCAAGTCTGTAAGGCATTTTCCAGCATCAATGATAGAGCCCAGATCACTGTGAGGTGACCCTGTATACTGCAAGAAATCGGTTAAGCAAGCCATGGAGGCAATACCTATCAGATTTCTGGGCATGATCTATACCTATGTGTCTCCTTGAAGTAGGTGAGAAAATCCTCAAACCCAGGAGGCTGGTGAAACTTAAACAGCCCAGGAGTCAAGGCATTTAGTAGGCTTAAGAGCTGGTAAATTTATAGTCTTGAAATGGGGCCACATGAAACTGGAAAGCTTCTGTATAGCAAAGGACATATTTGATAAGACAAATCCCCAACCTACAGATTGGGAAAAATGTTCACTAACCCCACATCTGAAAGAAGGATAATATCCAAAATATTTAAAGAACTCAAGAAGTTAATCGCCAAAAAACAAACAACTCAATCAAAAAATGGGGTATAGAACTAAACCAAGAATTCACAACTGAGGGATCTCAAATGGCTAAGAAGCACCTAAAGAAATGTTCAAAGTCCTTAGTCATCAGAGAAATGCAAATCAAAATGACCCTGAGATTCCATGGTACACCAATCAGAATGACTAAGAGCAAAGCCTCTGGTGACAACATATGTTGGAGAGAATATGGAGAAAGAGGAACACTCCTCCATTGCTGGTGGGATTGCAAACTGGTACAACCACTCTGGAAATCAACCTAGAGGTTCCTCATTAAATTGGAAATAGATCTACCTGAAGACTCAGCTATACCACTCTTGGGCATATACCCAAAAGATGCCCTACCATGGTACAGGGGCATGTGTTCCACTATGTTCATAGCAGCCTTATTTGTGATAGCCAGAAGCTGGAAATAACCTAGATGTCCCACAACAGAAGAATGTTTACAGAAAATGTGGTTCATTTACACAATGCAATACTACTCAGCTATTAAGAATGAGGACATCCAGAGTTTTGCAGGCAAATGGACAGAACTAGAAAATATCCTTAGTGAGGTAACTCAGACCCAAAAGGACATGCATGGTATGTACTCACTAAGTGTATATTAGCCTAAAAACCCCCACAAAAACCAACAACAACAACAACAACAACAAAAAAAACTGTACAGAATACACAAGATACAGTTCACAGAACTCAAAAAACTCAACAAGCTGAAGTGCCCAAGTGAGGGTGCCTCAGTCCCACTTGGGAGAGAGTAAAAATCAATCATGAGTAGGGAGAGAGGAAGGGACCTGGGAGGGAAAGTGGACAGGGTAGATGTGGAGGGGGAGGGAGAGAGGAACCTGATCTGGTATTGGGTGAGGGAATTTTGACTTTAGCTCCAAGGACAAGCAGAAAGAATGTAAACAGACAACCTCAGGAAATAAGAGGTTGGGGGGAGCCCCCCCCAAATGCACCAGAGCCCTGGGTGGTCAGAGACTCCCAGGACTCAAAGAGAGGGGGCTTAGATGAAATGCTTAACAGTAGGTAGAGGGCCCACATGCAGCAGGAAGTCAGGACATTAAGTGAGGGATGAGGGTCCCATTCCACAGTCACAACTCTGACCCATAGTTGTTTCTGTCTGAAAGAATTACAGGAATGGAAATAGAAAGGAGCCTGAAGAAAGGAAGGTCCAGCGACAGGCCCAAAGTGGGATCCAGCTCAAGGGGAGGCCCCAAGGCCTGACACTATTACTGAGGGAGGATATGGGGCGCTCACAAAAAGGGATCTATCCTGACTGCCCTCTGAAAGACCCAAAAAGCAGCTGAAGGTGCCAGATGCAGTTATTTGCACCCAACCAATAGACAGAAGCAGCTGACCCCCGTTGTTGAATTAGGGAAGGCTGAAAGAAGCTGAGGAGAAGGGCGATCCTGTAGGATGACCAGCAGTCTCAATTAATTTGGACCCCTGAGATCTCTCAAACACTGGACCACCAAACAGACAGCATATACCAGCTGATATGAGGCCCCCAACACACATACAGCTCCAGGACTGTGTCCATACAGAGATGATGCCTCTATCCTTCAAGAGACTGGACGCCCCAGGGAGTTTAGAGGTTAGGTAGGGTGGAGGCTGGGGGCATCCAGGTGGAGATGGGGTGGGTAGGGGAGGAGGTGTGGGATGTGGAGCAGTTGGAGGATGGATGGTGGGGAGGGAGTAGGGAATGGAATATGGAGTGTAAAAAATAAATTAAAAATAAAAGAAAAAAAAGAAATTATAGTCTTCATAAGCTCCCTCCCCAAGGTTTCATAAGCAGTAAACAACTGCTAGGGAGAGAAGTCTCTTTGGTGGGGTTGTCTGTCATCTGAGCAGAGGCTTCAGGGATTCAGCTTTCTGAATCATCACCCGGGGGAGAGTCACACAGATGTGTATAAGCACTCATTTATCTCCTTGTTTAAGTAACTCCAAGAAAGTCAAGATTTCCCACAGCTCCACTCAGGTGAGGTCATACACTGGCTTGTCACAATGTCCTATCCATATCCTTGGGAAAAGCCGTCCTGGATATCCCTTTGCATGTTTAATAGGCGTATTAATCAGAATTTTGGCAGTTGCATACATGATGCCTCTGTATGACCTACATTTTTCTGAAAATAATACATCATAGTCATATGCATAAATATTGTATGCATTCAGGTGATTAGTTTATATCTGTTTCTTCTTAATTTAATACAAAGTAAATCCCACAGCATTGACTGCATCTTCTATAGACGCACTTTCCAATTCTTTACTACCTACAAAACGCTTTACAAAGAAATAAAGGAGCAAAATCTACATGTGAGAACCTGTCCTTTGGGGTTTTGTTATTTTTGCACATTAAACTGATTGACATTCATTCTGTCTCAGAGTAAAAGAATGCAAATAAAGTAATTATTCTGAGGTGAAGTGAAGTTTGAGGCAGGAATTAATTTTAAAATATCAAAAAATAAAAAAAGGAGGGATATCAAGGACAATTTTTTTTCTTTTGTCCCATAGCCTAAGAACATAATTCAACATTGCAGGACACTCTGAACTGAACAGTTGCAATAAAGAACTCCTGCACAGCACAGTGGTTATGAGACACACAGACATCAGAACCATGCAGGCACTGATGTAAGTCCCAGCTGAACTGTTTATCACAGGGCTTAATACCTGCACGCTCTTTGCTTCTCTGAACCTTGGATAGCTCATGTGAACAATGGAGATAAGAAACCTCCTGCAATGTTACCAGTAACCAGAATAAACCATCTCTGATCTGTAACAGTTTTTCTCGTCTTTGTAGCACAACTACTCTTCCTACAACCTATTTTAAGCTCTTGGCAGGACATCCCGGAAAAAAGGGAATTAGGAAAATACATACTACACCAGTTCCTGTGAGCAGTGACCAGTTGGCTTCAGTACATCCCTGCGTCTTTCCAAAGATGTTTTGGGTATTAAATTATGCAGTAGACAAGAAGTAATTGGCAAAGTAGCTGACATGTAACAAATGTTCAACAGAAGGGGACTTAATGAGGATGGTGCAGTACAGCAGGCTGACCTAACCAGCTTTGAGGAGCTTATGCTTATATTAAAAGCTTCCAGGAGGAGTGTGAAGAGGTTAGTCTTCCAGTGCATTCTCATTACACTGCAGTGAGTGTGCTACACATGAGCCAATGGGAGAACTTCACATGTCTGTTGAAAGGGAGGGAAAATTCTTACCAATGACAATGCTGACTAAAAACACCCAATAAGTACAGAGATGAAATTCCCATTGTCCTTTTTCTGCTTATTATATTGAAATTAGCTTATTTATCTTTGACAATGACTTCTTACAGTTGTCCTATTAGCTGTAACTGTTTACCATTGACCTGTGTGTATAGACTAGGCTGAGCCATACATCTGTGTGCCCATTTCTTTTCTACTGTGTCAGCACTGTTAGACCTTGACTCCTCAGTGTATATATCTGATAATAAATGAACACAATGACTTCAAAAGCAGGTTAGGACACATGTCTTAGTCAGGGTTTCTATTCCTGCACAAACATCATGACCAAGAAGCAAGTTGGGGAGGAAAGGGTTTATTCAGCTTACATTTCCACATTGCCGTTGATCACCAAAGGAAGTCAGGACTGGAACTCAAGCAGGTCAGGAAGCAGGAGCTGATTCAGAGGCCATGGAGGGATGTTCTTTACTGGCTTGCTTCCCCTGGCTTGCTCAGCCTTCTCTCTTATAGAACCCAAGACTACCTGCCCAGGGATGGTCCTACTCACAATGGGCCCTCCCTGCTTGATCACTAATTGAGAAAAATGCCTTACAGCTGGATCTCATGAAGGCACTTCCCCAACTGAAGCTCCTTCTCTGTGATAACTCCAGCTTTTGTCAAGTTGACACACAAACCAGCCAGTACTGACATGCCAAACATGATGATATATAGTTTTAATACCAACAACTAGGAAGCAAGGCAAAGGGGCATCTCTCTGAGTTCAAGGTCAGCCTAGTCTACACAGTGATTTCAAGGGTAGCAAGGCTATACAGTGAGACTCGGTCTCAAAGCAAACAAACAACATAACAAACAAACACACACACACACACACACACACAAACAAAGGCACCCCCCCAAAAAAAACCCAAACGAACAAAAAACTCACCAAACAAAAATAAGCAAGCAAAACAAAAAAACAAAACAAATAATCTACTACCACTACCACCAAAGCAGAGAAAAAGCAAACAACAACAATTAAAAGAAAGAAAACAAAATAAAATGTTAGGTATAGGTTAGGTTCGATATTATGTTAATGAAGCATGTTATTGTAGAGGAAGGAAATAATAAAAACTCAAATAAGCCACAGAATTTTAAAAGTTAAAAATACGCTACATCACCAAATGGTTCTGTTTCTAAGCCATAATTGAACAGAAATGCAAATGTTTGTGAATATCTTTTAGGTGCCAAGGGACATGTTGGAAATTTAAATATTAATTTTATTAATACATGCAGTCCTACTCTCTCAAATGTATGTGAATTTTAGGACAGAAATGAGTTTACCTCATTATTCTCCATATTCATATAAAATTGAATATTTACTGGTTTTGTTATAGTGAGAGTTTTGATAATAACCTTTAGTAGTCTTCTTTTCTATTTTAATGTTCAATATTTCCTGAAGGTATTTTAAGCCATATTAACTGATAACAAAAAGCATGTATACTTTGTTAACTCAGATGTAATGCAAATAAGTCTTTAAAATACTTTATTATCAATTAAAAATTACATTATTTTTAACAAAAGGTGGTGTGTGAAGACAATGTAAGCAAAAAAAAAAAGAATTTTTTTTTCCCTTGTGGTGAACAAAGCAAGGCATGCCCATGAAGACATGAATAGATATTACAGGTATTTGGCTCGAAGCTGTGAGGTCAGGTCAATCCCGCTTCCACACAGTTTCAATTTGCATGCTCTACTCCAGACTTCCCTGCCTGGAGACAAGACACAGTCCCTGCTAATTCTAGCCACAATTTCTCTCATATCTCCCCTCGGCTCTCCTTATCTGCTCTCTTTCATCTACTGAATTAAAACAATGGAAATATCCTCTCTTCCATATCTTCTAGGCCAATTCCATGGCGCTTGCCCTGTGAGCCTCTACCTTGGGTTGATTTACAATCCTAACCTTCATTCTTTATCAATGACCTCACTGTGAAGCTCCCCCTCCACCCAGCATGGCAAGAGAGGGCTGTTCCTTTCAAAAACTCTCACTGAAAAAAAAAAAAAAGAGTCAAAGCACCCACCCTGACTCACACTGTGAACTGAAAGAGACAGGGAGGAAGAACTACTGGGGCATTGAAAAGTAATATAAACTGTAGAAGATTTCCCAAATTCCAGCCATAGTGTTGAAATGCCATTCTTTGACTATGTATGAATCATCGCTTTGGTAGAGGAGAAATGGAGACACACATCCAGGATAATGCTTTCTCTGTGACAAGATCAAATAAATGGCTCCGACAACCCCACATCCCACCAGCTCCAGCATCAGACCTCCCCAGTAAAGCACAAATGACCCTTTATCTTAGCCTTCTAGACAGGGAGATTGCCCAGGGGCCCTTAGGGTCTTCTAGGTAGTCTGTAAAAATTAAGCACAGGCTGCAAGGAAATTGTCTCAATTATTAAGAGGAAACAAAGATTAAATTTTGATTCTGAAAAATGAATGGTTCAGTCAAACTTTTGACATTTAAACCTACGCCAAAGGCTGCTGAAGTCTAGACAGAGTAACAGTAAATTTTATGTCTTTGTGGCAGCACACTACTTACAAGGAACATAAATACATAGCAGCAGACTTGGAATATTCTCATGTCTACAGGAAACTACTTGTCTGTTTCAAAACCGAACAGTACAACATATTTGAATTGTGTGTACACATATGTGCACATATGGAAATTTGTCTAAAAGTACCTGCCAAGAGTGATGTGACAGGACTATATGAGTCTCAATTCTCTAGAACTTTTTATCCTCAGATGTATTTTTTTCTGTGACAGAACTAAAAATACTGAAAATAAAAACAGAGAATTATCCCCAGATAATTTTTGAGCCGAGAGCTACAAATATGAGCAAAGACACTAAGTATAACTAGATAATAACTTGATTATGAAGATTATAATTATGCAATTATAATGGGTTTAGAAATGTTGTTTTTCTGATTATGAAAATGACTAAAATTCATTATCAAAACATATAAAGTATTCCAATGATATAAAACCATATAAAATATGAGATAAAATTTACCAATTGCTATATTCATTTTCAATAACATGGTTCATATCTGTCCTGAGATATGATCCTGAATTTTAAATCAGCAGACAAGTATGTTTATTATTATTTAAAAATAAAATAAAGTTTTTCTATAAATGGTGTTTTCCAAACTTTTAAAAAACAATAACTGAACTGTTTTATATACTCTCAGCCCATTTATAAAACTAAAAATGTTATAAATCAATAGGAAGCATACAATGTTTCCATCAATTCATAGATACCTTCTCAAATATTTAAGAGAAACACATTCCATTCCATTGCCTAGTTAACATACAAATCATTTATGTAATTGATATTATGGCAATGTAAGCCACATATGTTTCTATTTTTCACAGTTGCTTTAAATTTAAAAGGGAATATATATGAAATTTTGATGCTGCCAAGTATACTCTCAAAAAGAGTTTGAAAGTATGTAAAATGCTTTTTCCTATAGATTGTGCATGCCACCATGTATAACTGATTATGCTTCTCTTGTTATCTCATAGTCTATAAAGATTTCAAGTGCATTGTAATATGTCTGGTTAAATTTCTTATATCAGTATTAAATCTGGAGATTTTAAGTTTCATAAGGCAATTCTGGAGAATCAGTTTCTTTTCCTCAGGTAATGAGAAAGAATCAGGTACCTAAGAGAAGGGCAGAGAAAAAAAACATCTAGTTTTAAAAATATGAACTCTCACTGAATTGGCTAATATCAACAATTTAAATTGACTTCCACTGAGAACTAAGTTTACATTTGTCCAAAATTTTACAGTGATTATTGGGTGGCATCCTGTGGGCACCATCCACAGTTCCCTATCTACTACTGTAATAGACATTCCTTCATGTATGTGTAGGAATGTGTATCAGTGCTTTCTGAATCCAGATCAAGATCCCCTGGAAATGAACAATGTGAGCTGCCATGTGGGTGCTATTGAACCAAGGTGCTATAGGAGAACAACTAGTGCCCTTATCCACTGAGCCATCTCATCTTATCCTCTAAACTTAAATAAAGTCTTGTTCTCTTGAAAAAAAGAAAAGAATATTGGGTGGCAAGGATTTCCGTTCTATAATAAATGAATATTTGGAATTAGAAAAGAAAGAAAAATCAATAAAGATTGGCAATCTATAGAAACAAAAGTGGGTAAAACTTGAGAATTTACAATAATCAAAACATTAAATGTATATAACAAAACATCTACAGATTTAGGGCTAGTGAGAGGGCTTGGGGGTTAAAAACACTTACTGCTTTTGCAGGCAGTTCCGTTCCCAACACCCATATCAGGTAGCTCACACCTATCTGTAATTCCAGCTCCAGAGGACTTGACACCTCTGGCTTCTGCTGATATCAACACTTGTGTGAATATATCTGCATGCAGACACACTCACACATACACACACGCATGCATGCATGCATGTATGTACAAGACAGCTATGAATGAAAATAGGAGGGGTACAGGAAGAGCTGAAGAGTGACTAGTTATCATAGGACAATAAAGCTCTGACACTTGTACAGAAGAGAGGGAAAAATTTTACAAGAATGGATTCTTAATGAAAGAAGTATGTTAATCATCTATGATCTGACGGATTTTTATATTTGTTTTGTTTTTTTTTTACACTATTATAAATGAATTTACTTCTGTACAGTTGCTACATCAAGTCACTGCTAAGGATCAGCTTATAAGAAATGTGCCTTCTGTATGAGCATAGCTGTGGCTTCACAGCACAGCAGGCAGGACCCTGCTCCCACCATGGGATAGTCCCATCGTTTTGACTGCTGGGGCATTTCTCCCACATTCCATGTGTCCTGGAAAGGTGCCAGCGTCAACATCCCAGAAACAAATGACTAAGGTCAAAGCCCAGTTGAGAAACTGAAATTGCCTTTAAGAAGCCATTGGAGGAGGAAAAAAACCAGGCACTCCAAGATATGATGTTTAAGTAGGAAAGCCGGTTGTGTTCTTACCATTTTAAAGGTAAGAATGAATCAAATCCTTCTCTTAGCCATATTCCTTCTCATATAGATTTACCTGTCTTATTGCCAAAAACAGAAACCAAAAGAGTGACCATTTGCACAGGAGGGTGGCTTTTAATGTATCCATTCTAAATTAAATCTAGACAAAACTAATCTAGAGCAGGATATTTTTTTTGATATTTTAGTTATTTACATTTCGAATGTTATCCTCTTTCCCTGCTTCCCCTCCGGAAACTCCTTAACCCATTCCCCCTCCCCCTGCTTCTATAAGGGTGCTTGCTCCCCAACCCTCACCTACTCCCACTTCCTTGCCTTGGCATTCCTCTACACTGTAGCATCAAGCCTTCACAGGTCCAAGCATCTCTCCTCCCACTGATGCCAGACAACACCATCCTCTGCTACATATGCAACTGAAGCCATGGGTTGCTCCATATGTTCTCTCTTTGGTTGGAGGGAGGTTCTGGGAGCTCTTGGGTGTTTGGTTGGTTCATATTGTTGTTCTTCCTATGGGGTTGCAAATATCTTCATCTCCTTCAGTCCTTTCTCTAACTCCTTCACTGGGACCCCCATGAGTTCCCAGTGAACTCCTTCACTCAGTCCAATAGTTGGCTGGGAGCAGTATAATCTTATTCAAGATATTTTCCCCCTCTGGACTGACACAGGAAACCTGTTTTCTGAAGGGTTGGTTCTTTGGCAATCAAAAGTGATGAATAGAGAGTCAGGAGGCATAGGAGAACCAAGAGTTCTGTTTCAGTTCCAGGTGTGATAGAGCACCTGTGTTCTTGTTATCAAAGCAATAGATTGGATCCATTGTCATAACCCGTCGATTCGTTATAGTACAAGGATCAAAAGAGTGAGTGGCAGATACTTTTATTCTGTGTTTTATTAGAACTCTCTGTTGAGTTGATGTCTCTGACACAGTATAAACCCTGAACCCTGTCATAGTCCCAGGTTTAATTTTAAAAATAGACATCAAAATATCTGTGATCTGTCACTATATGTTGTCTTGATTTAAGACAACAGCTTTTTCAGTATAATGTTTTACTTGAACACTGTGTCCCATGATGACCACTGTAAACACTATGTCAAAAAGAATGAGCCAAACTCATTTGACACCTCATGTCACATGGGGATTTCTAGGTAAAGACTCCATGATTAAGAGGGAAGGACATAAACATTTGTATAAATGTGGCCAGGAGCCAGGCCTGAGTTCACACAGGTGTTGAAGGAAGTTGCTAGAACCCAGTCTATTTTCAAGAAATGACAAACACAAACTGAAGAGAGGGGATCTCCTTTTTATTTTAAATCCATAGTTTAAGGAATCTTTAAAAATGACACAGGTTTCACATATTTAGATTTGATGAATTTAAATAAATCTCTGCAAAGAGTCACTAGGTACCACTCCCGAGTGTTTTCAACTTGGGAACTGAAATGTCTCCTGGGCTTCCAGTTAGTGTTTTGAGAGATCTTATTTTAGGGTCATTTTATTATATTTCAAGATTTAGTAGCAGTAAAAGTCCCCTTGAAGGATACCAGTGCTGACATTCATTTGTAGAAAATCAGAGAGCCTTTTATGTTTATGTCTAGGAATAGGATTCTTTGAAGGTGAAATATTTTGTTCACATGCTTCTCTTTAATTGAGTCTTTTTTATATCTCAAATAGTATGGCACTAAAAAAACCTGTCAATGTCTGTGATGTTTTGAATCAATTTCTGTTTGAAGATAAAGAGAATAAAATTTTGTTCATGATATTCACTTTCTATAATTAAAAAAAATTCCCACAAATAAGATCTCATCATAACACAAAAATACATTACAAATATGTATAGATAATTACAATGAAACACAATATTGAATGCAAGTATTGCATGCTAAGAAAAGCCTTAAGGGATTCCCTAGAGGTGGGGGTGGGGGAACTTTTCATAACAGAGGTTAAGGAAAGTGACCATGAAAATGTCAGAAGTCATTGGCTCAAAGTTAGATTTAAGACCAGCTCAGGAAGAGAGAAAACATGCTTGGAACTGGAAATCTAGCTAACTTCTCAGTGTTCGTGAAGTCATGGTTGTTAGAGGAGAAACGAGGACTTATTTACTACAGCAGCATAATCTCTAACACGGATCTATGAACATTCATCCTTATACCAACCTTATGCCATCCTTATGCCAAAGTGTAGTCTCCACTTTTCATCAAGAAAACTTCTCTTTTTGCCAGAGAGAGTCTACTACAGAAACACTCAGTTAAGCAAAATGCTGAATTCTGGAGCCCGACATCAACAATTTCACTTACAAACAGCCCCACATCTAAGGCTCAGAGAACATTGTGAAAGATGGGTGGAAAGAATGTAAGAATCAAAGGATTAGGGAATTTGGCATGAGATTGTGTCTTCTAGTAATGTCCAAAGCTAAACTTGTCTCACTACCATGTAAAGTCTCACTACCATGTCTGTACAAACAAGATCTGAACCAGGAAGACACCAACAGGCATGCCAAACAGAATGGAGGAAAGCCCACAAGGCCTCATCCCTACACAAAGAACTAAAGGTGACTGAGGAAAGCTGAGAGAGCAGGAGAGGTGGACTTACCCAGCAAGCCAATTAGTTGTGCAGTGTCAAACAATTAGATGTGAAAATACACACACACACACACACACACACACACACACACATTACATTATATTGATTAAACAGTTTATAGTTAAGAATATGTGAATCATATGTACATTCAGTTGATAGAAACAGAGTCCATGAATTTGAAGGAGAGCAAGAAGGTGCTTATGGAAGGGTTTGGAGGGAGGAAAGGGAAGGGGAAATTTTATAATTAAATAAGAAACTCAAAAATTAAAAGAAGGTAATTTGAAATGGTTTCCAAATGTGAAATCTGGGATAGTGTGAATTTACATTTCATATCCTTGTTTTCTGAATCATAAATCCCTCCAATATAAGCTTGAGAAAAATCAACTGGCACCTTACAAAAGTTTCAGGTACTGACAGCATTAGATTGACTTCAAGGACACCCATTGCAATAGCAGAACACACAGGCTTTGGGCATCCTGGTGTCTGAAATCTTAGAAATGCTTTATTTTTTTAAAAAACATATCTGTCTATATATACTGAATATAATTGAATATTCATGTCTGTTTATTAGGCTTTTATGGTTTTTTAATGCGTGCATGTGTGGATATATGCCCATGTGTTAGAGCCCCAGAAAGGCCTGGAGAGGCTGACAAATACCCTGGATCCCCAGTTCCAGGTGATTGCAAGGTGATGTAAGTTCTTGGAATCTCAACTCAGGTCCTCCAGAAGAGCAGGAGGTACCATCAGCACTGTGTCTTCTCTTCAGTCCCACTGTGTGCAGGAAGCACCCTCAGCACTGTGTCTTCTCTTCAGTCCCACTGTGTGCAGGAAGCACCCTCAGCACTGTGTCTTCTCTTCAGTCCCACTGTGTGCAGGAAGCACCCTCAGCACTGTATCTTCCTTTCAGTCCAACTGTGTGTGTATACTAAGACAATGTCTTGCCACGTAGCTCTTTCAAACCCTGTACCATTCTCCCTCAGTTTGTCCAGCAACAACTGGGAATCCAAGCTTGAAGGATGTTTACTACCAGTTACTTTTAAGATAGGAAGTGGCATGTTCTTTAAACTCCACTGTGATCATGTATTTTTAACTGTTATAAATAAGCACTACAAAAATGGTACACTTAGAAAAAAATTCTGCCACACCATTAGTATATTACATAGTGTTTGAAAAAAAGAATGTGTGTGATGGACAACCAAGGTATTTGATCATCATATGCCTTCTTTTTTGTCTTCACTATGTAACCTTTAGCTACAAGAATGGAAATCCTATGGAATTAGCAATTACTTGCTAAATTTTATTTCATGTTTAGACATTTGAAAATAAAAGTTTTCATGTGTTTGTTGTTTACCTTCAGCTTTTAATGATTGCATGTTGTGACAATATATATATATGTATATATATATATATATACATATATATATATATATATATATATATATATATATATATTATCACAAATGCTTGGGCCACAGCCACTATATATATCATGGGACATGAGGAAATACCTACCATCCCATTTAGGTGAATTAACACCAATGGTTAATTAAGGATGCTTAAGGGTGCTCATATTAAAGGCTTGTGTAACCCCCACCTAGCTGAGATATATTTAACAATATAATATACCAATATATACCAAAGACAGTCTCTACTCCCACAGTTAGGAATCTTCCAAGATCAAGCAACATAACTCTAACATATATGCAGTGGGCCTTTCTTGCTGTTTTAATTGTGGTACATTGATATACCAATATAGTAATACCAACATCACAAATATAATAGATGTGTAATCACAATGTTTTAGAACTATGTCTTCGTAAAAACCTCTCTGTTCTGTTCTCTTTAAGTCTCAGTATTTATGTTGGTAACTTTATGTTGAAATTGAATACCATCATGTTTTTTTTTTAAGTCCTTATATGAAGAGATGTGGGGCAACCAGGGTGTAGGGGAAGGGAGGGAGGGTGAGATAGCCTGAGTCCGGCCAGAGTTCCTCCTGTGTTCTGGGCAGGGGGACATGGGAGGGCTGCCAGACACTTTCCACTCGACATCGGGTGAGCATCTAAGCCACTGACCCCACTTGACTGGGGGGTGGGGGTGGGCGAGAGGCAGCCCCAATATCAGGGGCCCTGGGGTGACACCCTTGGCCCCGGAGTTACAGGAGAGAGGGCAGCAGGAAAGAGGTTCCCATGCAGGTGAGAGTCCTAAGTCCAGTCTGTGGCTGGAGCACAGGATGGCCTTCTGAGGGGAGATTTGGAACAGCTTATTAGGAGAAAGCCTATCCCATCATCCAAGCACAGCAGGCCTTGATGAACAGAGATAGTCTATGGTATTAGAGCTATATTGTAGAAAGGCAGGAGGAAAGAGAGAAGGTAAAAGAGAGAGAGAGAGACTGGCCATGGCCAAGAGGAGAGAAGGGGGAAAAAGAGAGAGGGAGAGAGAAAGAGAGAGAGAGAGAAAGAGAGAGAGAGAGAGTAAGAGAGTGAGAGGTGAGAGTAAGAGAGAATGAGGAGAGAGTGAGGTGGGGCCAAACAGCCCCACTTATGATGGGCTGTTGTCTTGGTGTTGCTAGGTAATTGGAAGGAGTCTAGCCTTAAGGTTAGAAGTTTGGGACATTGTCTACATGACTAAAAGCCACACTTCTCCTGTGAGGGGTGTGGAGGTGGTAACTTCCACAGGAGCCTTGGTTCCAGGAGACATGAGGGAATACCTACCATCCCATTTAGGTGAATTAACACCAATGGATTTCTCTTGGGTTCAGACCTCAGCTCAACTGGAGACCAGAGTATCTGTGTATAGCCCAATGCCCCACAAAGAGATACTCTCAGTTAAGTTTGTTTTGGTTAATGACATGTGTTTTATAATCAACCTGACACTGAAAGATTGAAACTATTCCTCAGGCACTGTTTTGCAGTCAGCTAATGCCAACCCTCCATGTTTACCCTAGATCTTAATTCTTATTTTGGCAAAATGTCAGTTTAAAAATTTGGAGAATTGACATTAACTGACTTCAAGATGTATAATAAAGATACCATAATTAAGTCAATGTAGTGTTGATGGAATAGCAAACATAGAGATAATGAATAATTCACCAGAATGGAAATGCCAGAAGTATACCCACATAAATGTCAAATGATCTTTGACAAAGCAGCAAATACAAGTTAGAAAAAGAAAATATTAATAAATAAATTTGGGAAAATTGGCCATCTGTTTGAAAAATAAATGACTTTAGATATACACATGACTTTCTTACAAAAATTAACTTCCATTAGACCATAGACTTTACAGTAAAATACTGAGCTACTGAGATCTCAGGTCACATAAAATTGTAAATGAACTTGAGTTTAGTAATGATCTTAGTTAACTTTTACTATTAGTTTTAGAGATCCAGACAGTGAGTGAAAGGTAAAACTGGTTGGACACCTTTATCATTAAATATTTTCTTTGCAAAAGACACTCTCAAAAAATGCAAAAACATGTTACACTGGAAGAAAATATTTGCAAATTGCATAACAGACTGTTAACCAATTTATATTTTAAAATTCTTAAGTCATAATAATAATAATAATAATAATAGCACTATTTAAAATGTGCAATTAGCTATAGGCAAGGCTATGACTATCACTATAGAACACAGATGGATGAAAAGCAACCACATGAAAAGATGCCCCAATTAACATCCCACAAAATACACACAATTACAACAGCAATGAAGGCCTACTGCTTAGATTTTACATTGCATAGCTTGTTCTTGTGGGAATCCTCACTGTGGGAGTAGGAGCTGTCTCTGACTCTTTTTGACTACTTTTGGGACCTTTTCCTACTCTGGGTTATCTCGTTCATTCTTAATCAGGCTGGAGGTGGCTAGTCTTACTGAAACTTGAGATGCTATGTTTGGTTGATATCCATGGGAAGCCTGTCCTTTTCTAAAGAGAAACTGAGGAGACCTGGATGAACGTGTGGAAACAGAGGTGATAAAGGGGAGGGGTCAGGAGGAGAGGAGGGAGAGGACACTGCAGTTGGGTTGTAATATATGAGAGAATATATAAAAAGAAATGTAAAAGTATGTGATATTTAAATAAATATACCCAAAGTCCAATTAAGGAACCAAACAACAACAACAACAACAAATACAGCAACAAGTACAACCAGCAATGAAACACCATTATACATACATTAGAATGGCCAATATCTGGAAGACTTACAATAGCAGTAAATATTAGTAAGTGTGTGAAACAGTAGGGACTGCCATTTATGGCTGGTAGGGATGCAAAATAGTAGATATACTTTGGGAGACAGATGGTGTTGCTTTCATGAATGAAATATGACCTTACTGTATAATTTAGCAATTTAGGTCCTTGGTATTTACCCAAAGGAGCTGAAAACATATTCAAACCTAAGTGTACATGTAGATATTTATAGTAGTGTGCTTTATAATTGCAAATGTTTTCAACCAACTGGTACATGGTACAAATACATTGTGATACATTAAGACAGTGGAATGTTTTTCAAACTGAACTGGGAATAAGCTATCAAGACAAGAAAAGATATGGGGACTTCAAATGCATATTAATAAATGAGATCACTGAATTAGAAGAGTCTGTATATGAATGATTGCGACCACATGGAATTCTGGACAAGCAAAACTCTGGTGTAATTATATAAGATGAGCTGTTGAGGGAGGTGAGTGGGAGAGAAGGATGACAGGCAAGCTTAAGTGTTTTTACAGCATCGTAGCTAGTGAGTCTGAACCTGTACTTATGGCCCCTTGTGTTCCTGTGTTTAGCAGACCTTAACTGATGAATGTGCAGGACCATGAGTGAACCTAAATACAAACTATTCTCTTTGGTCAGTAATTCTTTATAGTCAATGTAAGCTTATAAAATTTACCAAATGAATGTACCACTTCAATTTGTTCTGTTGCCACTGCTGAAATCTGTGCATAGCTGGGACAGGGGTCATGTGGGAGTCATCCGTCTCTTTTTCTATGTTAATGAGGACATAAACAACTCTACAAATAAATTCTATTTGAAAAATTAGAATACTGACACCATTGCATACACTAGCAAGATTTTGCTGAAAGGACCCAGATATAACTGTCTCTTGTGAGACTATGCCGGGGTCTAGCAAACACAGAAGTGGATGCTCACAGTCAGCTATTGGATGGATCACAGGGCCCCCAATGGAGGAGCTAGAGAAAGTAAACAAGGAGCTAAAGGGATCTGCAACCCTATAGGTGGAACAACAATATGAACTAACCGGTACCCACCAAAGCTCGTGTCTCTAGCTGAATATGTATAAGAAGATAGCCTAGTCAGCCATCAGTGGAAAGAGAGGCCCATTTGTCGTACAAACTTTATATGTCTCAGTACAGGAGAACACTAGGGCCAAGAAGTGGGAGTGGGTAGGGGAGCATGTGGGGGACTTTTGGGATAGCATTGGAAATGTAAATGAAATAAATACCTAATTTAAAAAAAAGTAAAAAAAAAAAAAAAAAGAAAAGAAAAAGAAAATTTAGAATCAAAGAAGAGTTGAAAATTTGCTTTAAGTTTCTTACCAGGATGACTTTTAAAGGGTCTGGATGTTACATATCTAAGATTGTGCTTTAATTTTACACATGGTATCCAATGACCCTTATTTTCGCATTAGTCTCCTTAAATAATTTTATCATTTATTGACACTTTTCCTAATTTTTATTTTGTTGCTATGATAAAACAGTGACCCAAGCTGACTTTTGGAGTAAAAGTTCTCCAAAAGTCAGCTTGGGTCACTGTTTTATGATAGCTTTTCTGCTTATGCTTTTCAGTCTAACATGATGGACAGTCAGGGCATAAACTCAGACAGGACCCTTAAGGCAGAAACTGAAGTCAAAACTATGGAGGAACACCACTGGCTGACTTGTTTCCCTGGCATGCTCACCAGATTTTTACACAGTTCAGGCCCATGTGCCCAGGGGTGGCACTACCTATGATGGGATGGGCTCTCCTAAATCAATTAGCAAGCAAGAAAATAACCTTACAGACATATCCACAGGCCAGCCTTTAGAGGCAGTTCCTCTGCAAAGGTGTATCAAGTTGGCAAGCAAGAGAAGCTATCACAAAACTCATATCTACATCTCTTTGACAAATGTAAGTTGTTTCTTTTCTACAAGCATGCATCTACTTGCAAACTATGATCTTTATGTAAATATCTCAAAGACATTTTATTATGTCCGTACATAAAAACGGGCTCATCCAGTTTGTTACTCACTTACTCAGAAGTGCAGATTTTTCAGAGCTAACTCCAAGTTCCCTAACATTCTTTGCTGTTAATGTAGGCCCGAGTTTGTTACACATTTTGATGATCTCAACATCTGAGAAACATATCAAGTGATTGAGAGAAAATGGAGAGATATTTATGTGTTTATTTGTGACTCATGCAACTGCTTTTCATTCTTAGTCACAAGAGATGTTTCGCTGAATCCCATCTGCTGTACAAGGTTGGCATAGAGCGCTCCTTGGAACTGGCCTGCCTATTATGTCTTCTTCCTCTTTATGGGGGAGATGAGTATAAACAATTTTCATCTCTTCCCTTGCCAGACACCTGCTCCACTCATCTGGGTGGGTTTGTACAATTCAGTCATTTCCAGGATTGTTATAAACTTACATGGGATTCAGTGTTGGCAAAGACTATGTTTTGGTTTGGTTGGAAGGACTTGTTTCTGGGCTCAGTTCTATGCATACTAGCATTGCAGACAGGCTTCCTTGTGTTTTCTACCCATTTCCCTGTTATTTATCACCATTGAGTTACGTAGTAGGCAGCCAAAGGAAGACTTTGTTTTATGTCAAACCAAAAATGAAGTTGATGACTCAGCAATTTAAAAGGTATGGCAGTCAATTTAGCAACGTATTGCATTTTAACACAAACAGCTTCCTTGTATGTTAATTAACTTGGCCTTTAAGTGGCACAAAGGCTAGTTATTTCTGCTTCACAGATGAGAAATGAAGCTGAAAGAGCACTTTTTGTATTAATTACCATCACAAAATTATACTTAACTCTTCAATATCCTAAGGAGAAATTGCAAGTAACTTTCAAATCTTTTCAAAGGACATCATACTCAACAAATAGTTGATCAGTGTTGTCCATTGTTCCACAGGATTTTCAAAGTGGAGAAAACCTAAATGTCCCTGAACTGATGGCTGGATATTGAAATTAAGATTCATACATACTCTTAGAATACCCATGGAAGGAGTTACAGAGACAAAGTTCAGAGCTGAGACACAAGGACTGCTCCACCTGGGGATCCATCCCATAAACTATCACCAAACCCAGACATTATTGCATATGCCAGCAAGATTTTCCTGATAGGACCATGATATAGCTGTCTCTTGTGTGGCTATACCCGTGCCTGGCAAATACAGAAGTGGATGCTCACAGTCATCCATTGGATGGAACACAAGGCCCCCAATGAAGGAACTAGAGAAAGTACCCAAAGAGCTAAAGGGGTCTGCAACACTATAGGAGGAACAACAATATGAACTAACCAGTACCCCCCAGAGCTTGTGTCTCTAGTTGCATATGTAGAAGAGGATGGCCTATTAGACCATCAATGGGAGGAGAGGCTCTTGGTCTTGTGAAGATTCTGTGCCCCAATACAGGGAAAGCCAGGGCCAGGAAGCGGGAGTGGGTGGGTTGG
The DNA here is from genome assembly GCF_978045245.1 of Mus caroli. Classification (NCBI taxonomy): domain Eukaryota; kingdom Metazoa; phylum Chordata; class Mammalia; order Rodentia; family Muridae; genus Mus; species Mus caroli. The sequence continues at coordinate 112,361,188 of NW_028227258.1, forward strand.
GGAGTGGGGTGTGTGTGTGTGGAGGGGGAATAGGGGACTTTCAGGATAGCATTTGAAATGTAAATGAGAAAAATATCTAATAAAAAGATTCATATACACTATGGAATATTATTCTTTTATAAAGGAAAATGAAGTTAGAAACCTTGTAGGTAATTGGGTGGAGTTGGAAGGGATCATATTGAGAGAGTCAGTGTTCTATGGCTGTGAAGAGACACCATGACCAAGACAATTCTTCTAAAGGAAAATATTTAATTGGGGCTAGCTTACAGTTTTAGATGTTTAGTTCATTATCAGCTGCTACATCCACTCCAGTAGTGACTTGCTTGAAAGGTTTAGAAACCTGGACGTAGTTCTAAGGCAAAAAGTTCATGGAAACTTAGTCTCCTGGAACCATGACATCCCATATAATGAATGTTCCAAACTTGTCCTTGTGAATGGCTCTGTGTGCTTTGTTTCTATATTGTTTTATTATAGGTGCTTCCAAGCAATGACTTGCTAAATACCTAAGCAAAATTGAACTTTGCTTCCTCGCCTTCACCAATGCCCTAGGTAGTCCTTGAGCAGACCACGGGCTTTGAATTCAGTAAGAATATTACCTATTCACTGACATTCAGAATTGACTCTAGTATTGTAAGAGAGATAGTGAAAGAAATCAGGCATTACTATCTACTACATAATGTTAGAAGTCTCAGGGCAAGCTTAGCAATGTAAGTTTAGAATTCTCATTATAGTTATGTATGGCAGGCTACATTTCTTATCAGTAAAAGTCCCCCCACACAATCACTTAGAATAAAAGCCAAGTTGCTCCCATATATAGGAATTTACAATGGTTTAGGAAGTAGATTGGGCTGTGGTTTTAGAGTATTACATTATTCATGAGAAGGTTAGCTAGAGTGGAACTCCCTAATTAGAACCATGACTTGGGTGTGAGAAGTGTAAAGACCTCACATCTGGCTTCGAAGAATATAGCTGACCTTAGATAGAACTGACTTTGTCTCAGTTGTTTTATTGCCCAGTTCCTGTCAGTCTTAGTGTTTGCATTCCTATGTTTTGTGTAAGAGTCATTAAGCATCAGGTAACCTCATTTTACCTTGCTGATGTGTCACCTAACTTCCATATTTTATTCTGTATTAAAACTCTGGTGCTCAATTTGACAAATTACATTCAGACACAGGACACTCCCTCGTGTCCATATTCATTTGTCATTTCTTGACAACTCTTTGCTCACCTGTCTGGAACCCTGATTTCTCCCGAGGATTGAGGGGGGCCAACTGAGGCCAGTCCCCGACAATCAGCATGGTGGGAAGCATGGTGGCACATAGACAGACCTGGTGCCAAGCCAAGACTTCTTCATATGGAATTGCAGGGAGAGAGAGAGAGAGAGAGAGAGAGAGAGAGAGAGAGAGAGAGAGAGAGAGACTGGTTTTGGTTTTGAAACCCCAAAACCCACCATCAGTGACACACTTGTTCCAACAAGCTCACACCCTCTAACCCCTTTCTAGTGTTGGCCCTCCCTTATGATCAAGCATTCAAATAAATCACGCTGTGGGGGTCCATTATTATTCAAATCATCAGTACTCCAGGCACAGAATGATAAGTTTTTGCATTTTCTCTTGTCATCTGAAACTCCCAGCCCTAAATGTTTAGGTCTGAGGACATATCTTAGAGTGATTGCAGAAACCAGGAAAGTAATATGAGGTTATTGCTGGGGTGTGCTAGGGTATAGGGTAGCAATAGAAAAGCACCTACTGAGGTACAAGTCATCAGAGAAAATGGAAGGAGGAGGTCTCCATTGTGGGAGGTGGAGGGAGATAAATACAGAAGGTAGGTAAAATAACAGTCTGATGGCTGAAGAAGTCATAAGGAATCATACTACTATTTATTTTTAAAAGCCCTGTAATATATGAAGATGTGTGTATAAATATACATATATAATTTTAACAAAATTCTCTCATCTGGGCTAGCAATGTTCCCTCCAAGAGCCAAAGACCATTTAAGAAGTCTCCAATACCAGGCATGAGAAGTTCCCCTTTGAGTTGTTTGTCAGAATTGTCACAAGACTCCCCAAACCTCACAAACTATTGCTATGTCTCTTTGTTGTCACCTAGAGCTTGGAGATAAGTCCCTATTGTTCAAGATATCATGTACTTCAGATACATGGTCTCCTGAGCAGGAATTAATCTGCAGTCTGCCTCTCTGAGGATTACCTTTCATGATACCCCAAAGCACCGTGTCATCTTCCAAAGGAGGGAAGCAACCTGCAGTCCTACCCATCTATAATGCTTGTGAAACATAAGAAGGACTAAGCAAGAAACAATAACTAAGTGTGGAATAGGACCATGCACACCTGGTCAGTCATAACTGCTCTCTAATGGGGCGTAAGCTCCATTTAACAAGAGAAAAAAAATAATGTGTGGTATTGGAAACCTAGAAAACTATTCAGGGCTACGAAAGTCATGGATTTTGGAGGAAAACCTATAACCACTACTTTTTCTGAACTAGCATAATCTCTAACTACATCCTAAAGACTTGCTTTTATACCCATAGGTAAGTGTAGTTTTCAGCTCTCACTGAGTAAATTTCTTTTTGCAACAGATAGATTTCACAGAAAACCACAACTAGTTAAAACGCAAAGTTGTGGATCCCAGTCCAATGGATATCAACAAAGCATCTGCTACACCCAACAGCCAGGGAATTTTTTTTCTCCTTCTTTTAGCTCACTAAATTATTTTATTTATTTATATTGCAAATGTTGCCCCTTTTCTGGCCCCCCCCTCCCAGAGTTCTTTACCCAATCCTAGCATGACTGTTCTCTGAGAAGTTCTACCAGCAGCTGACTGAGACAGATGAAGATACAGCCAACCATTGGACTGAGGTCAGGGCCTCCTATGGAAGAGTTAGGTGAAGGAATGAAGGAGCTAAAGGGGATAGCAACCCCACAGGAAGAACAACAGTATCAACTAAGCTCTCAGAGAGCCCAGAGTCTAAGCCACCAACCAAAGAGCATACATGGGCCAGTTCATGACCCAGCTCAGGAAATGTTAATGAAGAGAAAGAAAGATTGTAAGAGTAGAGGATCAAGTAGTTTTCTATGTGATTGTCTCTCTCCTAATAATGTCAGAAGCTACACCTATAGAATCTTAGATATAAACCTGCCTAAATATGAGCTAAATAAAGGACAGCTACACATGCTAACATGGGCAGAGAGAGTCACAAGACATCAACAGTATACTAAGAACTACAGGCAACTAAGGAGTACTGAGAGCTGTTGAAATACTCTTCTCCAATGAAGAAAATGACAAATTTCTTCTCCAATACCAAATAGTCCTGAAAATACGTATACACACTGAGTAGGATGCATTCATGTATTTATGAATATATTTATATACATATATATGTTTATAATAATTAATTAGTAAATAGGTCACAAACTTGAGAGAAAGAAGGGGTATATGAGAAAATATAAGATTTCTTTTTTAGGGGAAAATGAGAGAACTGTGCTATACTTACAGAGGTATATATTTTTAAACATTTAACCTAGCATGATGACAGTTTGCCACGCACTCCGGTCAAGTCAGCTTGACAGGCCGAGAGGCCTAAAAGCCACTCACGAGACAGAGAGTTTCACAGAAACTCATTCCTGGAGTCTCGCGTTCTCTTTAACCCATATACTCATATTTTATTTCCACATTAGTCTGGTGTATGGATCCACGTGCTCTCTTTTAGTATTATCTTTATATAAGTGCCTTTTAAGATTGAATTCTGACATAGCTAAAGCCTTTGCCAGTGTTCCAATGTCCTAGAAAGTCCTTAAACTGACCATGGGCTTGGAATTCAGGAAGAATGTTGCCTATTCAGTGACATTCAGAATTGCCTCTGGCATCACTTTGAATAAAAGCTAGGTCACTGCCCTACACAGGAATTTACCATCTTCTAGGAAGAAGGAAGTTTGAGACCTAAAGAGGAACCAGAATAGATACTTAGAACTATAGATAGCTGAGTTACACCCATACACACGTATTTACAATGGCCTAAGGGAAAGGTAGACTATACAATAGACTAAAATAGGAACTATGGCAAGGGCACAAAGCCCTTGACCCTGGCTTCTAAGATTAAGTGAATCTTAGGTGGAGCTCTTGTTGATCCCAGTTGTTAACAATGAATTCTATCCCAGGTGATTCCTGTTAGACCTTCTGTGTTTGTATTCCTCTGTTTTATGTTAGAATCCAGTAACCTCTTTGTACCTTGCTGGTGTGTCACCCAACTTCCTTATGTTCTTCTGTATAAAAAGTTTGATGCTCGATTTGACAAATTACATTCAGATTCTACACAACATCTCCTGTGTGCATCTGTCTGTCATTCCATCCAATGCTTTGCCCACCTGCCCCAGAGACCCGTTCCACACAGACAAAGGGATCCAGAGGGTCTCGGCAACAGTTCAAATTAATATTTAATGTTCCTTACCCAAATATACATGTACAGGCACAAATACAAACACACATTTATATGCACATACACACAATTAAAAAAAGCCTAGTGTTGCACAATCATTGGAATTGCTCAGCTTTTAACCTTTAACTTAAATTCTTTGACCTAGTAGTATGCATGTACCGTCCTTGGTGCCCTTTCATGACTTGGTACCTCCTTTTGAGCAATTATGAAAAGTATTCGATAATTGTCTGGATGCATCAAGGATTACTTAAACATAGTGTTTTCCAAGCTTTGATAACTATACAGGACTGCTTTGAGCACGCCTATGCAGGTCTTCCTTTGACAATGTTTTCAGCTCCTTTGAGTACATATTAACAAAACTCCTAGTGTATTTTATTCCTATGTTTTCTGTCTAGATCCTTCAATTTATATTAAAATAAGGCTGTAAAGTGCAGTTCTCTATATAAATTCCCAGCCAAGTAAATTCAAATAATTTCAATCTTATTGAAGGTTTATAAAAAATCCTAATGACAAATGAAAGCAAAATGTTTCTTATTATAAGTTCTATTTGTGTTTATGTTTGTTAGCTTAATTATATTTCAATTATGATGTTATATTTTCACCATATTTCACATAATATTCTTTAAACAATCCTGTACTCTACATTAATTATAGTCCCTAAAAGCCTTAAGTTTTCAACATATTATTTATATGATTTCTATAATTATAAGGGGTAATGCTAAAGGCCTTTTACATACAGTTCAAAATTCATAAAAACCTTACTCCATTTGCAATTAACTTTTTGGGGTCATATTTCCACAAAATGTAATTCTACTGAATTGTAGAATATTTGTAGCAAAATGTATATGGAAAATGTACCATTTGACAAATATGCCCTGAGCTCACCATGTGACAGTTACTGCTTAAGCCCTCAACTATTTTCTAATATTTAAGGATGTGTGTGAAATGTGCCACAAAGTGTTAGTAAGAATAACTTTCAAAGGAAATCTCATGTTCACAAACTTTCCTCAAAATACTGCCTCTGATGTAATATTTTCACAATGAATATGAAGGACCACCAAGAATTCCTGAAAGGGCGATTGCCAAGCATCTGTGGTCTCTATGGTCTTGATTGAAAGTCCTATGCCTTTTATTTCTTTCTGTTTGAGATCTTACTGTTTATAACATTTTTAATTAGTCTATCTCCATTTCCTGCTTCTTCAATTCCTTTCCTGTCTTTCAAACACTTTTCATTCACAAGTCCATGTACTTTCATTTTAATGAAATTTTCCACTGAATGCACTTAGTGCTGCCAGTCTTTGCACTGGGAGTAGCTATTTATAGGACTAAGAGTAATAGTAACTAAGGCATATGTCTTGGAGAAAACTGACTTTCCCTCTCTAAGTAGTGATTTACTGTCAATAGCTCTTCAGATGTGCATGAGATGTTTTGAGCCCTTTCTCCATCTATATTAGGATCTTTTCTGACTCTTTCTACTGGTCTTTTGCATGCAGTCACAGCCACTGTGAGTGCATGTGTACAGTGGTCTTATCTAGCAAATCACTTTTACTACAGTCATCTAATGTAGGGTTCTGAGTCCTGCATCTGCTCAGCTGCTCAGGGAGGTAGGATGTGGGAAGTTGACCACGATTACCCCATACTGTTGCCAGTAGGGTGTTGGGCCATAGAGTAGCCCCAGGACACTGCTCCGGGGCTGTGGAAGCATGGTCTGAGGTGTGGAACAGCCGGAACTGGCTCTGAGGTTCCAGAGCCTGTGTCAAGACCAGGGACGTCTGGTTCTCAGGCTCTTTGACACCCAAGGGCCATGGTGCTACAGAAGAGTTGAGAATGGAATGAGGGCTGGATCTGGCCTGGGGCCTGGATAGGGGTGGGGGTGGGGTGGGAAGAGGGGGTGCTCTGGCTGAATCCCAGGGGAAGAGTCCTTAGCTTAACTTTGATGGTTGGCTTGTCTTGAACTTGATGGCAAAGTCTGGGGGCACAGAGAGGCTTTCTAACAGGATATTAAACTGCAGCTCTATAGGTGAAGGCCTTCTCCATTACTCCTCACTGTGGATCCTGATGAAAAGAGGCAGTCCATGATTTTAAGACTTTTACTGTCATGGTGAAAAGTGGATGAGTAAAACTGTACCCCACTTCTCAGGTAGGGCCTGAGGTTAAATACTTTTTGCAGGGGGGAGTGTCTTGGAAGGAAAGCTTATTAGCTAAAACCCTCCAGGCCTTTAGGTACCTCATCAAAATGGAGATCTGTTTTGAGCCTACGTGAGCACAAGTCACGTCCTCTACATGTGGAAGGGTTTGGGGCATTGCCCTTACATAACTGATGGTCATAGATCTATGGAGAGCTGTGGCTAGTGACAGGGGTCTGGTGCCAGGGGACAGGCAAAATGACTACTGTCTTTTCAAGGTCTCCTGGGTTTCTAGCCTTAGCTCAAACAGAAGCCAGGCTGCCTTTCACTGTCACACAATCTATTACCTCTAGTTTTAAAATCTTCCTACTCCTTCTTCTATGTAATCCCTTAGCTCTGTGGAAAAGGGGTGTTGTGTAGATATCTTTTAAGGCTGCTCCATTCATTTGCTAAGTCTTTCATAATGAGGTGCAACAGAGAGATTGGCTTAAGTAATAGATTTTGTCACACTTCTGAAAGGTCTACTCCAATAAAAAATGAGGGCGGGCAGAGTTTGTTCACTTTTCTTCCTTCTTTTCTTCGTTCCTCCCTCCCTTCTTCCCTTCTTTCCCTCTGCCATCCTTCGTTCCTCATTCTTCATCTTCCTTTCTGTTCTCCGTTTGCATCAGCTATCCACACATCTTCCTTCTCCTCCTCTTATAGCTTTTTTTGTTGATTTGATACTGTTGCTTGTGTTGCCTCTAACCTACCACATAACCAAACTCATATGTCTTGAACTCCTGATTCTTGGTCTCCTTCTTCTGAGTGCTAGGATTATAACTGTACACCACAATACTCACGTCTACCTATTTTATTTGGAAGCCTGTTTCCTTGTTTACCTCTATCACCATCTTTCTATTCTCCAGAGCATCATTTCATTATGAATGGGTTACCACCATGTTTGAGTTTCCATAACCGTTTTCCTTTGTATGAGTTTTTCTTTGTAAAATTCTCTAGTCAGTTTAGATTTTATAAGGTGACCAGACATACTGAGTCAGGGACACCCTAATGAATCCATTTTAAATTTATTATCACTTTAATTGCCTTTTATGAGAATACAATCAAAGTCTTAGGTATTAAGAACTGGGACTGCAACAAATGAATTTTCAAGGGACACATTTATCACATCTTACAAAACAATATTCTGACATTAATAATATGTGTGTATCAGGAATCTACCACAGAATATTTCAAAATGTCACTCTTCATCATCCTGAAATTAAGAAATTCATTTGTGCCAGTTCACTGGAACTCTGGCTTTTAGTATCCCTCTGCCCCATTGTCCTCTGAATTCTGAGCTTTGGAGGAAAGCAGTGTTTTATCAATGTCTATTCACTTGGCCAATTGAGAGTCGTTACATGATCCATTATCCTCTAAAGAAATATGTTCTGATGAGGACTGACAGTCTTACTAATCAATGGACAGAGAGTAAGCATTTAGAAGGTACTTTGATGTAATGTCTATTTAGCAAAATAAATGAGTAAGTTCTCCCCTGAGCCTATAAGATCCCCCAGACACAGGTTCACTGCCAGATTAGCAGCATTAGATATGAATTTCCTCCTGTATGGTAGCTCTTAACCAATCAGAAAGTAGTTGAGTGTCCTCACAACATTCATGCCATTTTGCATTCTGGGCAGATCTTGTCAGGCCAGTTATAATGATAGCTCACAGGTTTACAAATGGGTATGTCTGCTAGTGATGTTTCTCTTCCAACAACTTGAAAAGATCTTCCTGTGAAATAAAAGCTAGCCAGGAGGGTGAATGCCTTCAAGCTGGCACCTCCTTAGTTCCTTCATGTGACCAAAACATATGGTGCATACAATAGGGTCTTATCAATGAAAAGCAATGGTCATAACACACGTTGTTTTGAGAGTCTCTGTGATGCCCCCTAAGGAACAACTTAGAGGAGAGTATCCTATACCTGGCAATGGGCTTTTTGTTTTATATCCTGTAGGTTCTGCCAGTGCCTTGTCCCTTGCTTAGGGTTGGTTATATCTTTTAAACTTTGTAGTGCAGGCAACATGGACATCACAGGAATATTGCATTCATGTGCTGATAGCAACTGTGGTTACTTTCTAGAGATCGGCACTGGATCAAGCCACTCAACATTACAGCACAAATTGGGGAAGGTATCATATAGACTGACCCCTAGCTGAGTAAGTACAGGCAGTTAGTGCTTACTGAGGCAGAGAAAGGAACTTTAAGGGTATTGTGGTAGCTATTTTTGGTTGTCAACTTGACTACATCTGGAATTAACTAAACCCCCAAAATAGAGCTCACATCTGTGAGTAATTTTTGCTTAATTTAAGATCCATTTCTAATCTAGGTATTGAGGCAGAAAGACACACCTTTAAGCAGATCATTTGAGTAGAAATAACTCCCCCTCTAGCCTGTACCATAGGTTCTGTTGCAAGCCTATGTAAAGACAGAATAAGGAAGTTTTTGCTCTTTCATGCTTGTTTTCATCTCACTAACAAGTCCCTTTCTTCACTGGCATTAGAGCCTACTTCTTCTGGATTCCTGAACATACTGAAGACCAGCTGAACCATCCAGCCTTGTGGACTGAGTAACTACTGAATTCTTGGACTTTCTGTCCATAGCCAGCTATTGTTTGATTAGTTGAACCACAACGTGAAAGTCATTCTAATATCCCCCTCCTCTATATATATCTGCATCGTATATATGCTATATATTTTCATCATATGGTTTATCATATATATGTATATATATATATATATGTATATATATATGTGTGTGCATTGTGTGTGTGCGTGTGTGTATATATATATATATGTGTGTGTGTATGTGTGTGTATATACATGTATATACACCCACACTCATGCTTATACCAACAACACTAATCGGACTTAGTGGGTTATACAATAAATATTTTCTTCAAAATAAGAAATAAAGTTTGGTAGACATATATATATATATATATATATACTCTATATATATATATATACTCTAGACATATATATATATATACTCTAGAGAATCCTGGCTGATACAAGTGTTGTCCTTCATAGGCCAACAATGCTGTAGTGCAGCAGTTCTCAACCTGTGGGTTGTGAGCACACTGGCAAACCTCTATATCCAAAATATTTATATAATGACTCATAAAAGCATCATAATCATAGTTACAAAGCAGCAACAAAAATAATTTTATGGTTGGTTGTCACCACAAGATGAAGAACTGTATTAAAAGGTTGCAGCATTAGGAAGGTTGAGAACTGCTGCTCTACTGGAAAACCCACACTCATGCTTATACCAACAACACTAATCGGACTTAGTGGGTTATACAATAAATATTTTCTTCAAAATAAGAAATAAAGTTTGGTAGACATGGGGGAGGAATCTAGGAGAAGCTGAAAGGCCACGTAGAGGTATTGATATGGTCAAAACACATTATATACATGTACAGAACTCTCAGATAATAAGTAAAAATATTGTATTAAAAAGAGAAACTCAAGGCTGGAGATATGATTCACTGGCTAAGATTGCTTGTTACTTTTTTTTTTTTTTTTTGGTTTTTCGAGACAGGGTTTCTCTGTATAGCCCTGGCTGTCCTGGAACTCACTTTGTAGACCAGGCTGGCCTCGAACTCAGAAATCCGCCTGCCTCTGCCTCCTGAGTGCTGGGATTAAAGGCGTGCACCACCATGCCCGGCTTTGCTTGTTACTTTTTATAGAGAATCTGGATTAGGTAACCATTCCCCACACCAAGGGACTCACAACTGCCTGTGATTCTAGTTCCAGGAAAAAAATGCCTTTTCTGACACCAACATATCCATGCAGCCTTTGCATATAAACACATGCAGGTGAACATACATATAAATAATACATAAGTACATAAAATCCGAAAACAAGAAACTCTCATCTGGTTCCATTCTCTAGTTGGAACCCACAATGCGATTTCAGATTAGTGTAGCCACATCATGTGCTGACTAGACTTCTGCAGAGGTCTTTTTTAGAGTTGTATATGCTCTGCCTGGAACAAAATAAAAGTCAGTGAACTCAGTATACTGAGAAATAAACAGCTTAGACTATATTTTGACTTATTTTATGTCCTTTTCCTTGGCAAGCTGAACACCACTTATTTCCCTAGGAAAGTTTAGTGTTAACTAGATATTTTGAGATAATTGTGTACTTAAAATTATGTGTGTATGTGTGTGTGTGTGTGTGTATGGTTTACATTTTGACTAATATTTTCTTTGTGTAAGGGATTTAGTCTATTTGTTCATGTTAATTGACATAGTTACCTTTTTGGAAAGAGTAAGCATTTTCTGTCTATATTTAGATACACTTTTCTAAATTATTCTCTAATTTAAAAGTTTTTCATGTAGCCATCTTATTTAGTTTAAACGTTTTTTATTCTATATTATCTTTTTGGTATATCTATAAAGGATAACATAACTTCTGCAAGCCACACGAACCTTTATAACCCGACATTTCTTCCCAGAAGTATGAAAATGGAAATATTTATGTACGATAATCAAATGAGAAAATTACTTTAATCTTCAATCATTCTTTCTAGTTTAATTTGCAGCAATTATTCCAAGTAATTTTCTTTGTGTTTTGGATGATATACTTCCAGAATTACATCCCTTTGTGCAAACATGACCAAGTACGTAATTGCTTTCTCTATTCATTGAAATGAAATCTCAAGCAGAGGAGGACAAAAAACTCTCATGCCTGCCTCAATGGTGTTTGATGTATAATTGTGCTTTGTAGAGTCACATCCTGTCTGCCATATTATACTTAAACTAGTAAGTTTAAACAGATAAATTCAAGACAAAGCAGGTACAAATTTTATATAGATTATTTTCTAATAAATTTCCCTCAAAATAAAACGTTGCTAAAATTAAATCCAAACTTACCTCAAATGCTTAATGAATAGCAATATGCTAATTTTTAAATAATCACAAGTGTTTTTGTTGTTATTTGGCTGTACACATCGATAATAGTCACATGAAAGCTCACTTCAGTGTATATAGGCACTTAGGGGTTACAATGTGATTGAAGATTTCCCTCATCTTCACTGGAACGCTAAGACACCTAGGGGAGTCCCTAAGAAAGGACGCATTAGGCTCTTGTTTCCTACATGTCTCCATTGACATCCACATACTCCTCCAAGTATCACTGGATTATGAGTAAGATCCTGATAAACTTGAGTTTTCATAGTTTTTCATTCCATTATTATTGTTGTTGTTCTACTGCTGCAGTTTCTGTCCATTTTTGGTGCTAGGGATCCCACCCAGGATATTACACCTGCTACTCAAGTGTTCTCCTATTGAGCCTCACGCTAATTTACATTATTTTTCAAACTATTCATTTGATTAATAAGAAATTTATATTAGGTCATCCAGCTGTATCATTTCAGTCATATAATCACTGAATTAAACTTCTTATTTCATAAGACTGCAAGCTTGAAATTTTCTAATGAGGAGGGGTATTGTCTTCAGATTTAGAAATGTGAAGGATATAGAAACATGCCAGCCAGCTGCCCAGGAAGGGCAATTCACTGTATGTTTCCTACTGTTGGTACAATATCATCAAACACTTCTTTACTAACAATTTATATTCAACAGTCATCATTTTTTTTGCTATTATTTCTCCTGGAAAGAAATGCATGTTAATAACACTTAAATGGTCTATTAATTTCCCAATATATGGTGGAATATCATATACTGGCATTTGTGAGATTTTTCTTATTTTTGGCATATTTTAAGTCAGAGAACTGATATAGTTGTATAGATCCTGGAATGTGGTTATTTTACATTAAAAATATTTCCATTATACTGTCTTATATATTAAGCATCTGAATCAGTATCAACAGCAACAACAATAATAATACTATCTTACTATGTTTGTACTAAAACATATTCTCTTAATCTTTCTTTCATAAAGAAACCAGTCTGATGGTATGATAAGTAACTTAGATCACTTTATTTTATTTTATTTTTTTATTTTATTTTTTAACAAATGATGGTTTCCTGTTCAAGGTTGAAAGGCAATATTCCAAAGATGGTCTCAAATTATCAGCACGGCTCAGTGCACTGCTCAACTCTCAGCTCATTGTCAAATGAAATTGGTGTGGTGTCAGAACCCATCAAAACACTAGCACAACAATTTCTCCCTGGAGAGGAACACTGTAAGTATTACAAGGCACTTTTAAGGTTTATTGATTTGGAGGTAGGAAGCAGGGCTGGATGGGAGCAATGGCAGAGATGGAGTGTGTTTCTCAGGCAAGAGTAATAAACTTGTTCCTGAGTCACGGTCATAGAAATTTGGGAAGAGTTCATTGTCTGTTCTGCTTGTACTGCGGAATTTGCAACCATTGTAAGTATCCAAAGGTCACGAGTAAACGTCTCAGGGTTGGGACCAATATTTTATTTTCTATATCTTCAATGAGGAAATTGTTATGACACCTAAAAGAGGCCAGTGACTCTGTACACAGAAAAGGTTAAGGACTCTGAAATAAGATAAAGTCAACCAACAGAATTGTAAAGTCAACTGGCCAACTTCCCAGGTGTATTAGTATTAGTACTAAGTATTAGTATTAGTATTAATATTAGTTTTAGTATTTATTAGTATTAATTAGTATTAGTATTATAAAGAAAACATGAGGGCTAACAGGATGGCTCAGTGAGTAAAAGAGCTTGCTGCTAAGCCTGACAAGCTGGCTTCCATTCCTAGGATCCACATGATGGAGGGAGAGAAGCAAAACAGGAGCACATTGTCCTCTCATCTCCATGCAGATACCGTGATGCTCACCTATGCACACGTGCGTGCGCACAGCCACCCCCCCCCCACATTAAATAAACTAGTTAATGGAAATTTTTAAAAAGAAAAGTACATATCCTAGAAAGTGTTCAAATGTTATTAAATGACAGTAATTTGAAATTTTAAAAATTAAAAACAAAAACAAAACCAGAGAATACCTGCAATAAGAATAAATAAAGTGACCCAGAATAAACTTCTACAAAGTGACTCTGTAAAAATTTAGGAAATGATAAAAATAGGATTGCAAATCAGAAAGAAAACGAGAAGATAAAAAAATACATGTTTGGCTAATTATTCCAACCATATAGAAAATTGTTGGGGAATTGACAACTATATTATTTTATTTTGATGTCTGTATGGTTTAATATACAAATTTATATGTACATATTAAATGTAAATATAGAAACATGTAATCAGACAAATATAACTTTGCATAGTAATTTGTGAAATAGTATTTCACAGTGAATACAAATTCAGAATTATAGAAGTGATAATTAGATAAAGGAATGAAGTTGTACTCTTTTATAAATGTTACTACATTTAGTATTGCAAGATCATCAAAAACCATTAAAAACATTTAGACAAAAATTATGCTGACTTCAGAATAAAAATTGACATAGGACAATCAAATTTATAAAAGCATGAGCCCATACAATAACCTAATAAGTTTCAGGTAAAGCAACATTAAGATGCACCTTTATTGATCCTGATATTGAAATATTCACCACAAGAAATAAGTCTTGGATATTAGCCCTCCATCGGATGTAGGGTTGATGAAGATCGTATTCCAGTCTTTAGGTTGCCGTTTTGTCCTATTGGCAGTGTCTTTTACCTTCCTGAAGCTTTTCAGTTTTATGAGGTCCCATTTATCAATTGTTGACCTTAGAGCCTGAGCCATTGGCGTTCTGTTCAGGAAGTCGTCTCCTCTAACAAAGATTCAAAGCTATTCTCCACTTTATGTTCTATTAGAGTTCATGTATCTGGTTTTAAATTGAAGTCTTTGATTCTCTTGGACTTGAGTTTTGTGCAATGTGATAGATATGGATCTACTTGCATTCTTTTACATGCAGATATCCAGTTAGACCAGAACCATTTGTTGAAGATGTGCTTTCCTTTTTCCATTGTATAGTTTTGCCTTCTTTGTCAAAAATCAGAAAAGGAAAGCAAGAAAGCAAGCAAGGAAGGAAGGAAGGAAGGAAGGAAGGAAGGAAGGAAGGAAGAAAGAAAGAAAGAAAGAAAGAAAGAAAGAAAGAAAGAAAGAAAGAAAGAAAGAAAGAAAGAAAGTCTTAGATAGCACTTTAAATAAGATCATATCCTTAACAGCCCTTCTGCTGAATAACTTGAGCAGTTAATTTAATATTTTCAAATATTCTGATCCTGCAATTTCATTCCTAGAGATCTTACAAAATTTATATTTTGCAAAAAACAGGGAGGAAATCATCATTCTTACTCTATGTGAGGATAATTTTAAAGAGATTATGTTGCCGTCATCCATATGTGGTTAAATGAATTGCACTGTATTTGTATAACTGTATAGGGCATTCTAGAACTTGTGATGATTTACGTATACTTGGCCCAGGGAGTGTAGCCTTGTTGGAGGAAGTGTGCCATTGTGGGTGTGTGTTTTAAGACCTTCATCCTAACTGCCTAGAAGGCAGTATTCTGCTAGGAGCCTTCCAATAAAGATGTAGAACTCTCTGTTCCTCCTGCATCATGCCTACCTGGATGCTGCCATGTTCCCAACTTGAGGATAATGGACAGAACCTCTGAACCTGTAAGCCAGTCCCAATTAAATGTTGTCCTTTATAAGACTTGCCTTGGTCATGGTGTCTGTTCACAGCAGTAATACCCTAAAACAAAGCTCTGGATACAGTTATCACTGAACAACAGATTTTGAGTACTGAAAGACTTATCTTGAGATGATTTAGTCATGGGCACATTGTAGGGCTTAAGTTTATAAAATTTAGGATATGCCACACCTGGGATGCATAGGACAGCCTACAGCTTCCAGAGTGCAAACTGCCTGGTATTCTGTCACAATTCATGCTGCAAGCCACTTAAGGAAATGCTAAGTGTAAATGTGGCAATTTATTGTAAGAGTTACAATAAATTTACAGTCCAAGAGATGACAAAATGCTACCCATGTAGAGAACTCAGAGTGGGAACAGAATCTGTATGACTGAAATTCACCTTGGATGGATCTATAAGTAAAGAGTGAGTCTGAAAACCCAGAGCATGGCTGTCCACCCGTGTGAATCACAAACAATGTCAACACTACAATGCTACCCTTAGTTTCCTGCCATTTATTTTATTTAGTAAGCATGCTTGTTAGTAATCTTTATATTTATTCATTAAATTTCATGTATTCACACAATGTACTTAGGTCATATCCCCTTACACGTACACACACCATTTATTTCCCTACATCACTTTGCAGCCCTTATGCACAAATGTGACAGGTTTGTACTGACCTTCACTGAACTCTGCATTATTTGGGGAAGAAGAAAACAAAAATGATTAATAAAGGAGTTGTTGAAAAGTGACACAACTTTAATAAATCATATATACACAAAGACCAATTGAAGAGACTGTAAAATTTTTGAAAATGTATTAAAAACTTTTGGTAGAAAAATTAAATCAACCACTCCCTATATCACATCGTCATTTGATAAATTATAGTTCAGCCCCACACTAAGCCTGAACTTGAGTTGACTGCATTATGAGAAGGTAAGGATGAGAGACAGATAGCACAGGGGCATTGCTGTGCAAAGATGAGGATCCGAGTGTGAACCTTCAGCATCCACGTAAAAAGCTGGCTGTGGTTTCAGACTTTTAACTCAAGGTGGTAGAGGGCAGAGGTAAGAGGTTCTCCTGGGTTTGCTGGCTGTTAAGCCTAGCTCCAGGTTTGGAGAATGTCCCTGTATCAAAAGGAATGATGGGGACAGTCACAGCTGGCCACTCAATAGGCTCCTCTGGCTTCTTTCCACACATGGGCATGTATGCAAACAATCCAACTGATAGACAGTCCCAGGCAAAAGTATGGAACTTTGAACAATGGAAAAGAGAGAATAGGATCCTGCCCATTAACCCCCCCCCCCCTGCCCCAGGATGATCTCTAGGAAATACTGCACCAAGCAGACAAGTCACCCTGGCTCTTCCATGCCAGAGAAATGAATCAGCCAAGAAAGCTGCGAATCACTCCTCATGAAGACTTTACATAGCTGTCTTTGTGTTGTGCTTTACTTCTTGTTTTTCATAGGAGTTAAGTAAGAGATGGAACTTGGGAGATTCAGAGGAAGATTCCTAGGGAACTGTCAGGGCCTGAGTAGGGTTTCAGTAAGACAGATTAGTAATTTTCCTCTGTGGATCCTTCCTAAGACAAGCATGATTTGGAATCATATTGCAGCTTTCCCTTTCAATCCTGCTGTGACCTGAGACTTGGACATCTTCACATTTATTTGTTAGCATCAAGAAAGATGGTGTTTTGAACAGAGCATGTGTGCTGAGACCCCACTGGGTAGTAGCTTATTGGTAGGTATGGTTAGGTAGCAGATACTCCCCTGAGAGCCTCTCACAGTCTCTGATTCTATCTTTGATAATATGGATCCAATAATAAATAATTCCTTGAACTCTCAAGGCATCTTACATGAAGACCTTACATTTTTATTCTGTATCCCAGTACCTTCCAGTTCATGAGGACAAACAAAGCTCCAGACTTCACTCTCAAGGGTGACAGCGTCCAGCTTGTTCTGCACAGTCCTGGGTGGATTTCCAGTGAAAGTACTAGTATTGCACCTATTGCAGTCCTCACACTCCATGCATACATACAGGTTGTAAGTCAAACTCTTCAATGTCCTCAAGTAAGTCTGTCGGTCAGTACTGCATTGGGAGGATGGAGCCATAGCGATGGTACGTCCACAGCTGTTGCTGGTGCTCAAGTGCATTAGAAGCTCTGTGAGTGTCAGGATGGAAATTCCTACTTCTTGCATTCCTTTGGACTCTAAAGATGTGGAAACCCATCTTTCTCAGATAGTTTACTCTTGTTCTTTAAAAGAGTAGGTCCTCACAAGGGTATTTAAAATACTTTACCTGATTTCATTAATCCATTCCCCATTGTTTCTTTTTGGAAGGAAACACTAACTATGTCCACCCAGATCCTTCCTTACAAATACTTTTACATATATAATTATAGTACAGACTTATAAGATGAAATAAATGTTTCTAACTGCTGTGTATTTACAGGCAAGCTAGCATGAATCCAACAAGTTAACCTGGTGTGAGGATCTTCCAGAGTTCCAGTCTGTCACTGGGCTGCCTTGCTTGCTTTTTCTTTCTTTCTTTCTTTTTTTTCAATCTAGTTGGATTAACTCTCAGATATCATTGAACTACCTTTGATGTCATCTCTCATTCCCATTACTGCCACAAATAAGTAAATCATGTTCTTCATTATCCGCTCCACTTTTCATCTCTAATTGAAGTTTCTAGCTGGCTGATTAAGTGATACAGGGAAATTTGGTGTGATGAAGAAAAGGGCTATGTGTGACAGATGGAAACTTCTTTCCTTCTGGAAACCATTTTTAAAAGTTCACACCAATTTTGTTTTATTGACTCAATACATCTAGAGAAAATTTGTCTATTGTTTCTGAAAATGATGTGTTTTGTAAATTTCCCATGAAACTTTAGAATGGGAAAACAAAGCACGTCAATATTGAGGAGGGATAATTACCTATAACCAATGAATGGTGGGAAGACTTTATGCAACCAATTAAAGCCGGGTAAGCAAGAAGCAATTATTTATTTTCATTCTTTTATTTTTGTTTTTTTTTCTCAAAGAAAATATGGAAATATTTTAAGGCAATGGAACTCCACTATTTTTCTCTGAGTATAACAAACCCAGTCCCAACAGTTGTTGTGGAACTCTAATGTAGAGTTAGTTCTAAGTGACAGAGGGAAAAGCACCATTAAGTTTTCATAACTCTGCCACCAAACTAACACTCCACGCATCTGGCGAATGTGCATATTTCAGATAAAGTAAGAAGCTGAAAAAGGAAACTGGAAACTGATTGCTCACAGGTGTAGTAACCACACTATAAAAAATACACACTTTTAAAGTGCACAGAGATCTGCTCTTCATTACTTTTAAGTCATTAGGAATATTCTGGAAATTCAAAAACTTACTCAGATAGTAGAGGAAAAACATTCCATCTGTGAAGGAAAAATCTACAGGTTTTTTTTTTTTTTTTAAGTTTTACTTTGAAAATCAAATGAATCCCAGAGAGGCCAAGATTTTCCCTTTATGTATGAAGTCTGGGTAAGACAGTGTTTTATGAAGTTGCGGGTGGTCCCTGTGTGCACAAGGTCTACTGATAGGGAACTCCTATGAAGAAAACACAGGTGCTAGGGTCAATCTTATCATCAAGGAAGTCTTTAAGTGTTTTAATTTTGTTCTGTATACCTGTAGTTTTCTCAATTCCTAACCCGGAGGTCATTAGTGACTGACTGTGAAGATATTCATGTCAAATTGGCTTCAATGAGTCTGGAATTCAAGGCTATCCAGCAAGTACTGCATAAACTTATCCAGCCCCACAACACTATTTTCTTTTTTTTTTTTTTTAACTTTTACTTCTGCTTTATTCTCAGTCATTATTTTTTTAATTTTTAATATTTTTATTACATATTTTCCTCAGTTACATTTCCAATGCTATCCCAAAAGTCCCCCATAGTGCCCCCCACTTCCCTACCCACCCATTCCCATTCTTTTGGCCCTGGCATTCCCCTATATTGGGGCATATAAAGTTTGCAAGTCCAATGGGCCTCTCTTTCCAGTGATGGCCATCTTTCGATACATATGCAGCTAGAGACAAGAGCTCCAGGTTTCTGGTTAGTACATCATGTTGTTCCAACAATAGGGTTGCAGATCCCTTTAGCTCCTTGGGTACTTTCTCTAGCTTCTCCATTGGGAGCCCTGTGATACATCCAATAGCTGACTGTGAACATCCACTCCTGTGTTTGCTAGGCCCCGGCATCGTCTCACAAGAGACAGCTATATTTGGGTCCTTTCAGCAAAATCTTGCTAGTGTATGCAATGGTGTCAGCGATTAGAAGCTGATTATGGGATGGATCCCTGGATACAGCAGTCTCTAAATGGTCCATCCTTTCATCACAGCTACAAACTTTGTCTCTGTAACTCCTTCCCTGGGTGTTTTGTTCCCAATTCTAAGAAGGGGCACAGTGTCCACACTTTGATCTTCATTCTTCTTGAGTTTCATGCGTTTAGTAAATTGTATCTTATACCTTGGGTATCCTAAGTTTTGGGCTAATATCCACTTATCAGTGAATACATATTGTGTGAGTTCTTTTGTGATTGTGTTACTTCACTCAAGATGATGCCCTCCAGGTCCATCCATTTGGTTAGGAATTTCATAAATTCATTCTTTTTAATAGCTGAGTAGTACTCCATTGTGTAAATGTACCATAATTTCTGTATCCATTCCTCTGTTGAGGGACATCTGGGTTCTTTCCAGCTTCTGGCTATTATAAATAGGGCTGCTATGAACATAGTGGAGCATGTGTCCTTTTTACCGGTTGGGACATCTTCTGGATATATGCCCAGGAGAGGTATTGCTGGGTCCTCCGGTAGTACTATGTCCAATTTTCTGAGGAACCGCCAGACTGATTTCCAGAGTGGTTGTACAAGCTTGCAATCCCACCAACAATGGAGGAGTGTTCCTCTTTCTCCACATCCTCGCCAGCATCTGCTGTCAACGGTCACTTGATCTTCGACAAGGGAGCTAAAAACATCCAGTGGAAGAAAGACAGCATTTTCAACAAATGGTGCTGGCACAACTGGTTGTTAACATGTAGAAGAATGCGAATCGATCCATTCCTATCTCCTTGTACTAAGGTCAAGTCTAAGTGGATCAAGGAACTTCACATAAAACCAGAGACACTGAAACTCATAGAGGAGAAAGTGGGGAAAAGCCTTGAAGATATGGGCACAGGGGAAAAATTCTTGAATAGAACAGTAATGGCTTGTGCTGTGAGATCGAGAATTGACAAGTGGGACCTCATGAAACTGTAAAGCTTCTGCAAGGCTAAAGACACCATCAATAAGACAAAAAAAACACCAACAGATTGGGAAAGGATCTTCACCTATCCTAAATCAGATAAGGGACTAATATCCAATATATATAAAGAACTCAAGAAGGTGGACTCCAGAAAGTCAAATAACCCCATTAAAAAATGGGGCTCAGAACTGAACAAAGAATTCTCACCTGAGGAATACCGAATGGCAGAGAAGCACCTGAAAAAATGTTCAACATCCTTAATCATCAGGGAAATGCAAATCAAAACAACCCTGAGATTCCACCTCACACCAGTCAGAATGGCTAAGATCAAAAATTCAGGTGATAACACTATCTTCTTATCCTTGTCATTTTGCAAGATCTGATGTTGGTGGCAGGTGCACTCAAGCCAAATAATAGTGCTGATGTGTCTACGGTTCTTCTTATTATTAAAATTTCTTCCCTATTTGCAATATACTGTTATCCTACCCACTGCTATTACCTTGTCATCCTTATACTCCTCCTAAGCCTTGTCTTCCCCGACCTGCACATATATGTGTATCCTTGTGTGTGTCTAAGTGTGTGAGTATATTTGAGTATGTATGTACATGTGCAGTATTTATGTGTGTGTCTGTGTGTGTCTCTGTGTGTATTTGTTTATGTCTATGTGCACTGTGTATATTTGTGTGTTTATGTGTATGCATGTGCATGTGTATGTGTGCCTGTTTATAGGTGTGTATTGTGTGTGCTTATTTTATGTGTGTGTTGGTCATGTGTAGGTGAACACAGCAGCTATATGTCTGTGTTTGTCCAATGTTTCTAGCTCCACAGGAAGATATACAACCTCCCCCACCAATATTCTAATCCATAAGCTGCTTGTTCTTCTGTCTCTAGAATCACATTTTTTAAATTGACATAGGAATATTGCCTATGTTGCAAAAGTTTATGGAGATTAAATATGAACAAATTTTTATATAAGTTCTCAAGACTGCTTTCTTATTATATTGTAGCCTTAAACTTTCTGAAATTATTTTCTGAATGCTTTGTTTTTATATCAATCCCATGTTGCTAGGCTTCTTTTTCTATGTATGTATTTTTTATGCTTTTAAAGACAAGTTTTCTTTAGAAAATTATAGCTATCAGACAAGTATTTGTGCAAACAAACACACACAGTTACTTTATGTGTATAAGATAATAATGCTAGAATTAAGAATTTTGCCTCCTGAGAGGATGAATTCAACTTTGTGTGAATCTCACTGTATTTCTAAAAGTAATCAAATAACATTAAAACTTTTACTAGAATAACTGAATTACTATCTCACCTTTAGCAGACTGCGTTT
Source organism: Mus caroli (assembly GCF_978045245.1). Taxonomy (NCBI): domain Eukaryota; kingdom Metazoa; phylum Chordata; class Mammalia; order Rodentia; family Muridae; genus Mus; species Mus caroli. Next base: position 112,382,994 of record NW_028227258.1, read on the forward strand.
TCTGAAAAACATTTTTACAGATAACTGAAACTAAGTTATTATTCTTTAGAACTGTTCAAAGATACAATACTCATGGCTGTAAACAAAGATTAGCCCATATTTGTTGAATGTATATACAAAAACATGTATTTAGAAATCTATCAAATATATGTCAGCCCCGAGTATTGGTTTGACAAAAGTTTGATATATTATTGAAAGCGTTTTGACATTTTTTTTGATAATGTAGCCATAGTGTTTTGAATACCTAGCAGCAACTTAAACATGATGGTGATAAATTAAGTATGACTTCTTGGAGGGACAAATGTACAAGTAGGACTCTTGTGAAATGGAGCATTAACAGCTAAGTTGTGAGATAAAAGTTTAAAAATCACTCCTCTGTGAGTGCTGTGCCAATAAAGAAGGCTCCTAGTGGCCAATGATCTTCTGTGAACATACAGAAAAAATAACTTCCCAACACTCTCTCTTGAAGTAGTTTATCCCTAAGCCATAAGCAATTTAACTGTCTCACCTGAGAACTGGTGGTGTTCACAGGGTTTTTTCTTGTCCCAGGTGTTGTCTGCCCAGGAAGGTGAAATGTACAGCTATGCTTATCCTATCGTCTTTTCTGTCAGAGACTTGTGCTTCATTCCGAATTCTCCTTTTCAAGGAAGGCCACATTTAATGATAGCCTAGAGAAAAACAGACCTAGAACTCAAGGCTCTTTGTTTGATTTCAGTGTTCCTGGTGACAGGAGTCCCTGCAGTCTGTGGTCTCTGGATGCCTTGCTTCCCAAAGTCTTCCTTTTAGAAACCTCCAGCTGCTAAGGTTATTCTCACTTGGTGGCTTAAATTCCAAGCTACTTCTAATTGTGGGCAGCCGACAACTGGAGATAAACTTTTATTTTTCAATGGTACATGTACAGATTTGGTACACCAGAGAAGGAAGCTAAAAGAATGTTTCTAGGGACTGCAAAATAGCTCAGAGGGGAAAGACACCTACTGCCCTGCCTGATGACCTGAGTTTGATCTCCATAACCCACAAGGCAAGGCAGAAGGAGAAAAGTGCTCTTGCAAGTTGCCTTCTGACTTCCACAAGTATACCATTAAATGTTCTTGCACACACACACACACACACACACACACACACACACACACACACACACATGCACACCACACCACACCACACTCAATGATTGAAAAATACCCACAAGATTTTTGTGCACGGTTTTGACTTGAAAAGTCCCGCTGCATGTTGATACTAGTTTATTCTAATGACTCTGGACTTGGAAAAAATGCTTTTTCCTTGGCCATTTTAGGTTTCCCACAATATGACTCTTTCCATGGTGTACCATTCAGGCCTTCTGACACAGAGACAGGAGACCTGACTGCAGTTTGTGTTGAAAACGATCTGTCTTAAATCCATAGGCTGAATCTCTAGCTCCCAATGTGATAACCTGGAGACAGACCTACAGAAGCACAGGGCTGACAGTCATCAAATTGTGGTGCTCAACTGATCTTCAGGGCTGCCATCAGATTATTGCTTTTTCAATAAGCCAAACATTTTATCTCATCTCCAGTGCTCACTAGTAGATATTAAAAATTGTCACAGTTCTCAACACTACTGCTCTGGTGTTGCCAGTCATTATTGGAAGAAGTCCCATAAGCCACAATGGGCTTTGAATCTGGAACTCTCAAAAGCTTCCTGCTGTGCAATTTGTATTGATAGGTGCCTTTCCTCAGTCTAGATAGAAGCACTAAAACATCTCTCCACACACAGATCATCTCCATTTACAAGCAAATTGAGACTAGTTATATATTGTGTAGTAATATACATACCAAATACCTTACTTTGTATGTCTTATGATATTAATGATTACATTTCTTGGGATTCCTTTGTCTTTCCTTTAGTGTTTATAAAAACATTCAAAATTTCATTTTTACTCTCAAGCTTCTTCTGCTGTGTTTTTTTAGCATTTTCCCTTCATAACCAACCATTTCTACCCTAATTATTAAATATTTCACACTTTTAGAATGTCAGAAACCACAAACTAAAATATAATGAAAATTAATTCCATTAATAGTCAGACTTCCCAAGACAATGTCTTGGCCCTCATTGAGCAACAGAATAATAAGTTAATATCATTATTTTAAAAATTAACTTTCTACATACCTCACTTTGATCCCATTTTCTTATATTTTTGGTTGTGAGCCTAGCCTTTAACTGCTGAGCCATCTATCCACTTTACCATGTAGAAGGAATGTTATGATTTGTATCTGGAATGTTCCCCAAAGTTACATGAATTAAAGACTTGAGCCTTACCATAGCCTTAAGATGTGAAAGACTTTAAGATATAAGACATATTGAAGATTCCAGACCACTTAAGGTGTGTGCCCTAGAGAGGAGCCTGTGAGGCACAGATAAGAGTGGAGGTAGCAGTGGGTAAGTGGGTAGGGGAGCACCCTCATGGAAGCAGGAGGAGGGGATGGAATAGGGGGTTTCCAGGGAGGAGGGGCCTGGAAAGTGGATAACATTTGAAATGCAAATTAAGAAAATAACCAATAAAGAAAGAGTGTTTACTTCTTTCTTTGCTTCCTGTCCATTTTAACATTTTTGCTGCTACACACTTCCCAGTTCAGCCTTCTGTCACATCACAGGCCCACGAGATACTGGTGCAGCCAAGGGATCATGAACCCAAATCTGTAAGACGGTCAACCAAATAAAACTTTTCTAAAGTTGACACTGTCAGGACTTTTGTTACTTTTGCAGGGTGCTGACTCATGCAAAGAGCTTCACAGGTATATAATTTTCATGTTGAGAGTGAATTAACATATACCTGCCTATGTTTTCATCAGCACTTGAATTCCATCTCAATATTTATCTGTTCATTGACCTATCTTCATAGATATTAGTATCCATACAGCTAGAAAGATAACTGCACACAAGGATTAATAGATGCATATGAGTGAAGTGAAAGGGAAGGAGCTAAGGGTGGTGAAGATATGTAGATCTGACATGGGACTGGCCTACTGCTCCTCAAGAATTCTGAACCACAGAAGTACTGGGAAGCATCAGCTCCCTTTCCACTTAGTGCTGATAAAACAAGTCGGCATCGGAGATGCTTACATTTACATATGCAAATATGTAAGACTTTTAGCTGCTTACACAGGCCATTGTGAAGTTATGTACTAATTATAAATGTGACTGTGATGTGCTAAAATATCCCTCAGCAACATAAAAGGCCCATGTTGAAGCTTGAGTAATGGTTATAACCTAAACCAACCATTTTTCTTTATCAGTCCATTCTGGGGCCCGAGGTAGGTACACTGCCCTCCCTTATATTTATTGTGGGATCTTGCTTTAAGGTACCTCCATTTCAAACATTGTCTTAATTTCTTTCACATTCCTTCAATAAAACACTTGAGATTTAGTATGGAAGTTTAGGAGTGTGGGAAAAGATTCTGGTGAGAGCTTACTGTAGGTCACAGCACGTTCAGTGGCATCAGGTGGTGTGTGTGTGTGTGTGTGTGTGTGCATATGTGCATGTGTGTGTGGCAGAGCGAGACATAGAGAGTGAGGGAAAGAGAGAGAGAGACAGAGAGAGAGAGACAGAGAGAGAGAGAGAGAGCACTTACTTGAGACATGGAAGTCACCTTGCTTGGCCCCTACCAATCTTCCCCATAATCAATCCAGCCCTGCAAGGCAGAATGTGTTCTAGTAATATTTAACTCATCTACAAGAGGAAAGTATTATGACCTCTTTAAGAGCTTGTCATAGGGCTGCAGTGATGGATCTGAAGATAAGAATGCTTCCTCTTCTTCCAAAAGTTCCTATTCACTTCTTAGTACCCATGCCAGGCATATTTCAACTGCCTACAACTTGAGCTCTTGTCTCCATGGGCTTCTTCTGGTCTCCATGGGCACCTGTACACCTGTGTATATACAAATACATAAATACATATGTATTTATGTATATAAAAATATCTTTGGGAAACCCTTTTTATCTCTCTCCCTTTCCATCCCTCCCTCCCCCTTCTATTTTCCATCTTCTTCCCCACCCCCACCCCAGCCTCTCGTACACACACTTTCAGTTTACTGGTCTCACTATGGAGCCCAATCAGGCTTAGAGCTCACAGAAGAACATGTCTCTGTCTCTCAAGGTCAGGTATTAAAGACTTCAGCCATAGTGTCTGATATCATTATACTATACAGAACCTACCAACTGACTACAACTAGACCAGGGAACTGTGTGGAAATAGGGAGTTTTGCACGTAGCGTCCTATTCAGCTACTTGATTGATCCCTCCCATGGCAGTAATATGAAAGGCAGCAACGGATTTGATTTATTCATGCTTTCTTTTCCTTTCTTAAAATAACTATCACAGTTGTATACACATTACTGGTGTGGAGCTATGAACATAAATTTAGTTTTTAAGGTAATAATATGAGGGAGCAATAAGGTTATTAATAAAAATTAATAAGAACCTATGACCTCTTCTATTTGTCTGGCCTTTCACTGTTCAAAAGTTTAATCAAAGAATTATGTTTACACACAAATAAGGAACAGTGGATTTGTTATTAAAACAAATAAATTCAGACCACGGCAGTATAAACTTTAAACTTTCAAACTGAAAACTCTGCAAGCCACTAGTAAGTAACATTATTTTGTTTTATGGTGCACAGCACAGCATTGTATAAAACATTGCAAGTGCCTGTGTATTTACCTGACAGCTGGCTATGGCCACTCTGGGGCCTATAACTCCGGATTCATAATACATATTAATAGTTCAGCACTTACACTTCTCAGAAGTAGAAGTTGCTCATAATTATCTTTTATTCTTTTGTTTCATTAAAAAAGTAATTTCCCCCAAAATTTACAATTATATTGATGGGTGACAAAGTCTTCATGCATTTTTAAGCATTTGTTTCACAATAGACGTGAGAATCTGCATGGATGTCACTGGAATGTCCTGAGTTCTGGATTCACCTCCCATTTCTCTGTTGGCTAATTTCATAACATTGAGAAAGATTTTAGGTTGCATAGAAAACATACTGTTATGATAGTCTAAAGATGACCTTGCCCATTTCAAAGCAGCTGTGAAAAAGTATATTTGAGACTTATTTTTTTCTCTTGATATAAATGCTTTGATGTCATAAAATAGGATGGGGTCGGGAGATTGGTCTTATAAAGAATTGCCAGGAGAAGTCAAAGTTTCAGAGTCTCCTCCAAGTGAAATGGAGTAATAAAAAGGCCTAAATATTTTCCTGATCATTGAGAGTCTCAGTTCAATCAGACAGTGCCTGACTGGCAGAATAAACTTCAGTTACCAGAGTGGTTGAGTAAACAGGCATTCAAGGACCAGAAAACAATTCATAGATTTCAGAGCAAACGTAGGAGGAGGGACTAAGTTGTTGGCAAGCAGGAGACAATTGGACACAGAGAAGCAAAGGGGTTTGGGGAGGGGTGTATGGCTAGGCGAGGCTCAGAACAACTCATTCAGTATTTTCCAGCTAAGCAAAAGAAAATATCAGTCATTTATGGGTGGTATAATATAGCTCATACAATATACAAATAAAATGGTTTTCTTGGAAGTATGAAAGGCTTTCTTGGGTTCATTAAGGGAGCTGAATCTTGGTTCCTGGAAGACAAGAGGGAACACAGGGTTTTATAGGTGTAAGAAGGAAATAAAGAAAGCATGGTGGCAGAAAATAAGACAAGTCATGGCATGCCACGGATGGGCTTTGGCTCATGCATCTGCTATTAAAATGATTAAAGGGAATTTATGATGGGCATGGTCTGCAGGTCACCATTCTACTCAGTGGACATTAGTCTGAGGTTTCTTTTAAATAGAGAATTATGTTTTTAGATAGCAGATTCCAACATAGTTTTGTTGTCTTAAAGTAAATTTTTCTTGATTTAAGGCTCCAAGTTCTGTAGGCAAGACAGTTTGATACAACAGATTTTTCAGGCTCCTTTTAGGAGCAATTTTTTTCATTATGTATTTATCCACTTTACATCCCAACATCTGCACCCCTCTCCTTCCAGTGCCCCCTCCCACAGATCCTCTGCCCATCTTCTCTCACTGTGTTAATCCTACTGATCCATGAGCATAGGAGGTCTTTCCATCTTCTGATTTTTTTTTCAACTTATTTCTTCAGAGACTTGAAGTTCGTATCATACAGGCCTTTCAGTTGCTTGGTTAGAGTTACACCAAGATGTTTATATTATTTGTGGCTATTGTGAAAGGTGTTGTCTCTCTAACTTCTCTCTTAGCCTGTTTTTCATTTGTATAAATGAAGGCTACTTATTTTTCTGAGTTAATTTTGTATCCAGATACTTTGCTGAATGTGTTTATTGGCTGTAGCAGCTCTCTGGTGGAATTTTTGATACCACTTATGTATATTATTATATCATCTGCATGAATAGCAAAATTCAATCCAAGATTTTAATATCAAGGGCTGTTGGATTTTGTCAAAAGCCCTTTCGGCATCTAGTAAAATGATCATGTGATTTTTGCCTTTCTGTTTGTTAATATGATGGATTGCATTGTCTGATTTTTGTATATTGAGCCATCCTTGTATCACAGAGATGAAACCTTCTTGGTGCCATAAAGTGAATTTAAGAAAAGTTGTCCAAAGTCATTTTTCCACATGCTATCTCATGTTCTAACTTCTCTCCTTCCCTTCCCTATGCTCCCCTCTTTTCCCTTTTCCCATTCCTTTACTGTTCTATGCTCCTATCTCCTCTCACCTCCCCTCTTCCCCCTCCTCTATCTTCCCTTCTTTCCTCTCCCCCTCCTCTCCTCTCTCTTCCTCCTTTTTTATTTTCCCTCCCCTTTTATCTCTTTCCTAGGTACTTTATTCACAGTTAATATTATATATAGTAGATAATGATAGCTTAAAACATTACTTTTAAAGACACAATTTTAATTTCATAAAGTTCAACATTTTTATCCTATGTTTATTAATTAAACTAAAGAGATGGTTGGCTTCATTGCATTGTTAGGTTCAAGATCTTGTATCTCAGGGCAGATGCATATGTGAAGAAGCTAGTTAGAAAAATTGCCTGCGATAAGTCATCAGCATTTTCAGGGACTGTTGTAGTCAGGCATGAGCCTTAGCAAAAGAATGGTGGCCACAGTACTCTCACCCATGACTTTCTGAAACAAACATTAAAGGGATGAGCCACAGGACCAGAACTACACAGACTCTCAAGAAATGCTGTTGAAGACACCTTACTGGGCAGGTAAACACCACTGGATGACATCACAGAACATGTAGTCTACCTCAGTGCCTTCTGGACTGTATACAGTAAAGAATTATATAAGATAAACAAAGTAATTCAGGATGGTCCACTAATTTTATACCCAATCCTCCAAAATGTATTCGTTGGTTGGTTGAGGATTCAAAAGAGACAATAGACAAAATCTAATATGGTTGCTTGGTTTATTAAAACCACTGGGAACTTTTCAAACTCTTTGTCTTTTACCTTCCTTCCTTCCTTCCTTCCTTCCTTCCTTCCTTCCTTCCTTCCTTCCTTCCTTCCTTCCTTCCTTCCTTCCTTCCTTCCTTCTTCTTCTCTCTCTCTCTCTCTCTCTCTCTCTCTCTCTCTCTCTCTCTCTCTCTCTCTCTCTCCCTCTTTCTTTTCTTCTTTCTTTCCTATAAATGTGTGTGTATCAGAGAATGTGGAAGCCTTCTATCTCCTTTCACCATGTGGAGTCCTGCATCAAAGTCTGGCTTGGAGGCAAGCTCTTTTACTCACTGAGCCATCATACTCACTGGCGAATCTAAGTATTTGGGTTTTACTTTCTTTTGCTTTGTTTTCTTATGAAGTCATTTCATAGGTAATACAATTTGTGTTTTGTTTTTTTAATAAATGTATTCATCATCCTTTTAGATTAGATGACATGATTTTAACACGCGAAATTTACATTAGTTGACAGTTAAGACTTACTGGTAGGGTGAAATTTATTGGTATTCCCTGATATACATATTGAATGGTATATTTACTGCTAAAATTAACATAAACCCACTTCTTTCTATCATTGCCTCTACTTTACTATTTGAAAATTCATAATTATCATATTTTATCTTGATATATTTGGATACTGAATTTTAGTACATAGGTTATATAAATCATCCTATGTCAACCAACATGCCAATATGATCATGATATATCATGATATAGCAAAGTATTTTTAAATAAAGTGTTTGTATGTTACCACTTCATAGGAAAGTATATGATCCTATTAGTTATGTGATTAATCATCTACTTATCTATTGAGAAAAAGTCTCTAATTGGCAATCTACTTCTCATTAAGGCTATGTGACAAGCTTTGAATTAACACTGATGGAATTTAATCAACTAGTTGTATTCTGGTTATCAGAATGCTTACGATCTCATGTGAATTCTATGTTGCAGTGCAACCTAGCACCCAGTCATCCTTCCCATACTTAAATTGCCATGTAAGATGAATGTTTTGAATGTTATTTGTGACATATATCCCTGATAAAGGGAATATGAATAGAAGTTCTTTATAATGGCCAATTTTCATTTCTTAGTCAGAAAGGGATATCTAAAGAAACACAAAGACAAAAACAGTAGAGCAACCATGACATGACTCTTCTAGAAAATCCATTTCCACAAAGTAACAATGTCTTTGATATATGTTCTAATAAAAGACAAACAAAATTAAAATCATTGCCTAATGTAATACGATTTAAAATATATTGCATATTGTCACAGGAAAGAGAAAACTTCTGCTAAAAAAAGGAATTGGCTATTCAAATGGGACAGTGTAACTCTTTGTATATTGGGTGTAGGAAGGTGCAGTAACCAACATATACACTAATCACACACAGAAAAGGGATCCTGGAGCAGAGAGATTCCCTAAGCTCTGAATGTTGCTATGGCCCCACCATGTTTTTACTACTACACTGTTACATCATTGTCCTCTTCATCCTACAAATGGACACAAATGGTTTAGGATACTAGTCAATTCACACATTTTTTTTCTTCTTTTTTTTAAAAAAAAAGATGTTTCTTTTTAATTGTAGTGTGTGTGCGTGTGTGTGTGTGTGTGTGTGTGTGTGTGTGTGTATGCAATATATTTCAAGGGTCCACACAGGCCAGAATGCCTTGGGCCTCTGGAGCTGAAGTGACAAGTTTGGGAGCAGGCTCATGTTACCAAGTAGTTCCTTTTGGAAGATGGAAATGCTCTTAGCTGCTGAGGATCTCTCCAAGCCTTGGTTAATGTCTTATTCCATGGGGTGAGTCTTGCAATCCAGGATTACTTAGAGTATCATAAGTAATCTTGCTTCCTGTACTAGTGCTACATATCAGACCCATATCCAGATGACCATGGCCTTAACTGCCTTTCTTATCATTTCATCTGCATCTCCTGTTGGGCTTACACTAACTCTTGAGTGGAAATTACAGCAGACTCCTACTTTTATGACATCAGATTCAAACCCTGCCTGAAATTTGAGGCTCTGAGTATATACTCCACATTATGTTAGTATTAATCTTGCTTCTTTCTGTCCCATGGGTTTGTAGTCATCAATTGTTCCTGTTTCTCCTAGTCTCCCATGATGAGAATTTGCACTCCATGACTATATTCTTCTCCATTTATGTATCCAATATTCTTCTACAGCCACTGTGATTGCCTCTGATCATTGTAATGCATATTCTCTCCTTTTCCTTTGTCTATTGTATAGAAGTTTAATGCATTTGAATAAATTACTCTTTAACAACATGCTGTTATTTGGGCTAATTATTCATTTTTTTTTCTTTTTCATTTTTTTGATGCAGGGTTTCTCTCTGTAGCCCTGACTGTTCTAGAACTCACCCTGTAGACCAGGCTGGCCTCAAACTCAGAAATCTACCTGCCTCTGCTTCCCAACTGCTGGGATTAAAGGCATGTGTCACCACTGACTGGCTTGGCTAATTATTTCATGTGTGTCTTTACATTTTAAGTTTTGTACACTAGTAAGTTTTGGGTATGTGCTTTATTTTCCTTTATTTCTCTCTGCATTTTTACATTTTTTCCCCAGACTGTTAAGAAAATTATGTATGCTCAAAATCCTTGTTGAAAATAATTGCCAACCCCCAGGCCGTTTCTGTTATTAACTGACAAAATCAAGTTTGAAAGAGCTCTTTAATGTCTGGTTACCAACTAGCTCAGAGCTAGTGTAGATAGATGCAGTCTTCTTCTTGTGTCAGGTGACTATAACTGAAAAGGGATTGCAAAGTATTCAAATTCTCCTTTATAGATTTTCATGAACTATGTTACTTGAATTTTTCTTTTGTTTTCAAAATATTTATGATGTATCTGAGAATAACATCATTTTCAGACACTGTAAAATTTATCATTCACTGTTTCAACAGTTGGCATCTTATTTTACATATAAATAGTTTCCTACAAATTTAGAGATCTTTTCTTAAATCTATTTTCTTCATATGCAATAGAGGTAGGAGAATTGGAAGGGAATTGCAAGATAGCAAATCTATTGAAACAATAGTATGTCTCATTAAAACAATCATATAGCCCATTAAACTAGGGACAATCACAACACTTATTATTTTCTAAATATGCTTTTTTCCTTAGTTATGTGACACACATATTAATAATAGAATAAATAATAATGAGTTTCATTTTGAAGATGTATTATACATCAAACCATAATTTTTCTAGATAGCTTTCAAAACATCTCTTTAAAAACTTCTATGGAAAAAAATGTGCTTCATAATTTCTATTAGGAAATTTCATTTCATCATTACTTCAATTTTAATAAAAAATCAAATTAACAAAGATTTCTTTTTATTGTTGTGGTTACATTCTCTGGTTGTATTCTTAATTCTATAACATTTGCCTTTTCACATTGATCTTTTTTACCCCCAGCTGTTTTATTTTACTTGGGAAATAGCTGTTTCTTAATATATTTTTTCCATTTATCTTCCAGTAGATATTTGAGTGTCTGTGAAGGCAAGGGGACTTGATTTCCCATAGCTTCCAGACTCTGTTTATTTTCTTCCCACACACTGCATCTGATCACTCCTGATTTCACACACACCCTGTGTCGCACTGGGTTTGTTAGATAATTCTGGAAGTGACATTCACTCCACTCTCCTGTCTTTCTTTCTTTAGCTCATTTCCTAAGAAACACCTTTGTTTTATAATTTTTCCTGGTTAGAAATGTGACAATTTTCTCTTCTAATTAGAGTTCGTTTAGTTCTACTTTTGAAAACATAAGGTGAAATCCTGTGTCTCCTGGGGTAAGTTTTTTCCAACTATGTCACAGAAAATGAAATGATTAGAATCTATATTCACACTCCCATTGCAATCCTCTTCCTCATACTGGGTATTTGACTTTCCGGTTCTTTTTTTTATATTGAATATTTTATTTATTTACATTTCAAATGTTATCCTCTTTCCTGATTTCCCCTCAGCACATGCCCATCCTATCCTCCCTCCCTCTGCTTCTATGAGGATACTCCCTCCCACTCCCACCTCACCACCCTGATATTCCCCTACACTGGGACATCTAGCCTTCACAGGACCAATGATATCTTCTCCCATTGATGCCAGATAAGGCCATCCACTGCTACATATGCAGCTGGAGCCATGGGTCCCTCCATGGGTACTTGTTGGTGGTATTTGGCTTTTCTTTCATTTTATTTTTTTTATAATTTTTTTAATTAGGTATTTTCTTCATTTACATTTCAAATGCTATCCCAAAAGTTCCCCAGACCCTCATCTCCCCAACTCCCCTACCCACCCATTCCTACTTCTTGGCCCTGGCGTTCCCCCATACTAAGGCATATAAAATTTGCAAGACCCAGGGTCCTCTCTTCCCAATGATGGCTGACTAGGCCATCTTCTGATATATATGCAGCTAGAGACACGAGCTCCAGGGGTACTGGTTAGTACACTCCTCAATTGTTGGTGGGATTGCAAGCTTGTATAACCACTCTGGAAATCAGTCTGGCGGTTCCTCAGAAAATTGGACATAGTACTACTAGAGGATCTCACAATACCTCTCCTGGGCATACATCCAGAAGATGTTCCAACCGGTAAGAAGGACACATGCTCCACTATGTTCATAGTAGCCTTATTTATAACAGCCAGAAACTGGAAAGAACCCAGATGTCCCTCAACAGACGATTAGATACAGAAAATGTGGTACGTTTACACAATGGATTACTACTCAGCTATTAAAAACAATGAATTTATGAAATTCCTAGGCAAATGGGTAGACCTGGAGGGCATCATCCTGAATGAGGTAACCCAATCACAAAAGAACTCACATGACATGTACTCACTGATAAGTGGATATTAGCCCAGAAACTTAGAATACCCAAGATACAAGATACAATTTGCAAAACACATGAAATTCAAGAAGAATGAAGACCAATGTGTGGACACTTTGCCCCTTCTTAGAATTGGTATTTGGCTTTTCAAACAGGGTTACATATGGTTTTTCTTGGTGTTGGTGTTTTGTTTTCATTGATGTAGAAATGGAGACCTTATCTGCTCTGTGTATGTTTTAAAAGCTGAAGTTCCAGTAAGACTGTTATCTGAAGTGATTTGAGTTTGTGCACACAGTAGATGGTGGCTGCCTTGATATGTTATATTACCAAATGCTTGCTTTGCAGAGTGTCGACTGGGGAAGCTGCAAACAGTGCATGCAGGCAGGTTCTGAGACTCTGCTGCTTTCAGTGAAGAATGTTGAGTGATTCCTGCTGTTTTAAGCTGGCTCTTCCTCTGGAAGCGGGGGCGGGTCAAAACTATGGGTGTCAGTTTTTCATCTTTGGTAGTGAGTCAAGAATGTAAAGGGAAAGGAAACCCTGGCCCTCTACCAGCTCCAGTCAAGCTGAGATGCTCATTCTGGCTCCATTTGTTTTTATGCATTTATACCCACTTTCCAGTTGCTATTTTCCAGGGAAGACACATTGCAAAAAACATCAACTTTTATCTCATTAAGTGCTAAAACTAAACAAATTATCTTCTAAGCTCCAGGCTGAAATTCAACCCAGTGACTCAAACCAGTTTTCAGAACACATGTTTCCTGCTCATGGATCCCTGTGCCCTTTGTGCCCGATGTGACTTTGAGGACAAACTGATGAGTCTTTGCTCCGTGTATAACTGTAATTTACTACTCTTTGTGGTCATTTACATCTTATTGCTATGGTCATTGGGAAAGATCCACCACAACTCCTTTTCAGTAAAGGTAAATTTAACACATTTTTGGAAGAATCCTCATCTTCAAGATGTGGAAAAGCTTGATAGAAAAGCTTGATTTTCAGCAGGAGTTGGAAAATAATAAGAAATGTAATGTCTTCAGGATTTAGTAAAATGAAGCTCCTTTGTCTTGTTATTTTAAGCTCAAATATTTTCAGCTGACTTTTTAATGCTTTTAAATGTGTGCACTACTTTTAAAAAGTAACTTTATCTCCAGCAAGATAGCTTCTTCCCCTAAAACTACCCAGAAATGATGTAATACGTTTAATGGTGGTCATAAAGTCACTGGTGAAGGATGTCATTGGCCCTATTTTACTAAGTCAATGAGAAACAATGCATTTAAATGCTTTCAAATACAATTGCAAGTCTCAATAATGGATTACCTGCCATCTTAGTTCATTTGGACTGCTGCAACATGATACTACAAATTCTCCTTATACAACAGAGATGTATTTCCTGCAATTATAGAGGTTAGGTAATCTGAGGCAATGAGTGCCTACTTATTTAGAGTCTAACAAGGGCCTCATAGCATGCACATCATGCCATGAAGTCCTGGTTACCAGAACAATTGCATCTTCAGAAATAGGGTCAAAGAAAGGGAAGGGGCCCTTCTTATTTTTGCATAGTTGCTCTCTTGTGAGAGCTAATGAGTGTCCCATGAAAATCCTATTGATGTCTCCCATGGTCAGATTGCCTCTATGGCCTCAGTATCTGTCACTAAGCACCAATTCTTTTAAGCATCTCATTCCTTAACATCTCTACAAGAAGATCAAGCTTTCAAAACTCGCATCCTTGGACATAACACATCTAAATAGTGATAGTTGTCTTAAAGCATATCACAGCTGGAAGTTTATATCAGTCTAGTGAAGACCAGTTTTTACATTGTTCGCATGCTCAGAGTCAGGACTGTTCAATATTGTTAGCTATCAATAATCATTAGTTTTGCTAATCTAGCTAAATAATTTATGCCTTTAGCAGTTTCAACAGTAGCACATTCTCTATTATTTAAATGTATCTAACATGGATTTTTATCTATATCTCCTAAAACAGTTTTAATTAAAACTTTTTCATAACTTCTACTTTTCTGTCCATTGAAAATAAACATTATAGTGATATTTAATCATTCTTTTAATTGGATTTGTCAGATTTGTTAAGCTGTTTTGTGTTATTTTTCCTCTTCCTTCTCTTCGTCCTCCTCCCCTCCTATTTCTCCTTATCTTCCCCCTCCACCTTCTCCTTCTTCTGTAGTCCTCACATGTTGTAGAGAAACACTCTACCAGTGAGCTCTACTCGTCTCAAGGATACGTTATTTCTCAAAGAGAAATATTCTAGTTAGATTACAATTGGGATTGTGAAGTTCCAAGTACCAATATTTCTCTTTCTGGGTGCCAAGAACATATGTTAACAGAAGTCCGATTGAGTTTTCTGTGAAACATCTTGGCCTGTTTGGGTTTCAATTTGTAGCCGACCATATGGTACGTAGCTTTGGAGAAGTGGATTCAAGCTGGCAGGCTGCTGTTGCTAACTCTGGGCTTACATGCACCATTTGAGTTTGTGCAGTTCCAAATTGGAGCTCAAGCCTTATCTCCTTATTCTGAAATGTGAGGAGGTCCAGATTTTTTTTACAGTTCCTAAGCCTCCCAGACAAGTATAATTACCAGCACGCCAAAGAGCTAGGAACGTAAGCCAAATGCAAACAGATTTGGGAGTGACAGCGGAAGAGCTTCAGCTGTTGGGTCAAGCTGGGTGCAAAGTGGCTCTGGGTTTTCAGAAATGGGAGAAGAATGTCACCCTGTTGAACTCTCAGTGATAAAATGAACTTGCCCTTTAGCACTTTATCCCAATAATAGAGGAAATCAGCCCAGGAGAACTAGCATTTAAAGAGTGTGGGTATGGCAAAATTGGTGATCAAAAAAAGAAAAAAATTCCAAAGAAACAAATGGCACAGTAATTTGATGAACTGCAACGTGAGTTATATGTTACTGATAATAATAATTATTTTTCAATTAACTCCTAAATCCATAGGTAAAACTCAAGTGAGTCAAAATTGTGAAGAACTACATATCCAACTTAGCCTTGGCTCTCACATGAGCATTTCCCACTTTTCCTCCTAATGCCGATTTCATTTTATTTTTATTTTGTCTGCTTGTCTGTCAGTCCTAATTACTGGAGGCTTGTTTCTTGACATAGCTTTTCTGAAGTGATATGCAAATGAAGGGTTTAATGAAAACTCCATTTTGTTGTTGTTTGTGGAGAGCCGTGCTGGAGCAAGGAGCAATCGCTGTGGAGAGCTGTGCTGCGAGCAATCGCCATTATAAGATGGCGCTGGCCTCTATGCCTAACTAGTAAACAAGCCTTGTACGAAGGTGTGAGAGTGAACTCACTCCTAGTCACTGCCCATTCTCGGGGCATAGTAATGGGGTGATGGGCGAGCAACGAATCAGGAGCTGTCATGCCACATCAGGTGCTGAAACGTCACGCTGCGGGCTATATAAGCGACTCCATTTTCTGGGGGCGGGGTCTTCCTGAGAAGTAAGCAATAAAGCTTTGCCGCAGAAGATTCCAGTTTTCCTGAGTGTGTTTCTGCCAGCGGGAACAAAAGCTCGAGATAGTTGTTACTGTTTTGTTGCATCCCATATCCTCGAGTTTGAAGAACCACATTGTACTCTATGAAAGAGAACACAATTCAATTTCTGTAGTGAATTCGGTCCGTGGATTCGGTCAGACAATAAAGTAGAGGTAAAAACCCAAGAGTGAGGAGGATTGTAGCGAGCTGAGAACCATGCATCCAGCCAGAGGATGAAGTATCCTACACCCTGCTGGAGCTGAACTTACTGGTTTTACACAGGAATGTAGACGTCTTGACCATTATGATACACATTTGCCCTATGGTTTTTAAGTGTGAACAAGATTACTTTTGTACTTTTAAAAGAATAACTCTTTTTAGAGTAATGCCAAAATAAGGTTGAGGCACAGAGAGGACTGGTCAGTGTTTAACATACTTACTTGGGATGCACAAAGCTCTAGGTTAGATTCCCAGCACAGGAAACAAAAACAATAAAATAATCCACAAACAAGCAAAAACAAAACAAAACAAAACAAAAAAACCAGAAAACAAACAAACAAAACACCAGGTATTGGAAAATGAACAGCAGACCCAGCCAACAACACTGGCATATTGCCTTTGGCATGACATCTGCATAGTGATCAAAACTATTCCTCTCCAGAACAGAATCTAACCAAGTGCTGAAGTTGTGGGTTTCTGGGTTAGCACTTTATCTCTGGTGGTGTGCTCTCCTAGGCATGTGCTCCACAGAAGTTGACCTCATTAGCTCCTTCACCACTGCAACCCTCTCCTCGGAATCAGTTAATAGCCTAATCTTGCCCATAAACCTAAATAATGGTTTCAATCACTCTGTTTCCTCTGACGTATGTCACTGTGGATCTCAGCATCTATGGGAATCTCACCCACCATTCCTTTTCAGTAATACCTATGTGATGGCTGTGACAACTATTGGTTGTCCATTTGACTTTATGTGGAATGAACTACAGTCCAGAAATGGAGGGCACACAGGTGAGGGAAATTCTGTTTGGTGTGAAGTGATGAATCCACTGTGAGTATGGACCTTTGAAGTAAGAAGACATATATGCCTTTGAGCTGGATCTTAAGGCTGGAAGACACAGGACTTTAATCCAAAACGTTGAGTCAGGAAGACATACCAGTAATCTAGGCTTTATCTTGGCTGGTAGTCTATATAAGGACATAGAAAAAGGAAAGGTTTCCTCTTCACCTGCTTGCCCTTGCCTTGCTAGCACATCCACTTCTTCACTGGCATTGGAGTCTACTTCTTCAGGACTCCATCATATTCAAAAAACCAGCTGAGACATTCACCCTTTTGAAACTGAGCAACTACTAGGGAAACACACACACACACACACACACACACACACACACACACACACACACACACACACATTCTGTGACTTTAGATACAGTATCTGTTTTATGAGTTGGATGGTTGGAAAACTCACAAAAGTCAGGAAACACATGAATCTTAAAAGACTCACAGGCCTCTCTCCAACATTATATATTAAGGAGTAAATAGTTGCTGGTGGGGAGGAGAAAATCTTAGTGGAGATGTCTGCAAGGAGTGCAGTGAATGCCAGTGATAGAGATTTTGTGATGTGTTAGCTGTATCACTGTGTATTTCTGATGATACAGATGTCATGGTATCAGTATCATTCCTGTTCCTATGAGTAACTACAATAAGCACATTGGCTTACTGTGAAGACTGGCACCTTTCTTTGGATCAGTCTTCAGTGCTCCATCCAAGATAAATAGACATTTGTTCAAGTCTCCTCAGGGATTATCATGTCTTTGATTTCTTAGCCTTCATGATGCTGGACTTCTATCATGGTTAGGAAACTGGCATTCCATTTCATGTTTTCAAGGCAGTTTTCCTAGATCACCTTCTACAACCATTGGGAGATGCCCATGATTGACCCTTTTCAGCTACTGCCCTTGTAGTGGTAATGGTATCATACTCTAATATTGTTGAAGATGCTTTTGTCTCAAAATTAATGACAAGCATCAGGAGGGCTCTCATGCACATATGAGGTGTGATGAGGTATCTGCTCATCTGTCATAATAATTTGCTACAGAAACATACTTTTCTATAATAACATTTTCTATAATAACTCCTATTCCACTTATGTGGTGCAGTTATTCTCAGAGAGTATGAGTGGAGTGACCTGGCCTGCCCCATCTCCCCAAATCATTGTTTCCTAATTGTTCCCTCTCTCTAGCTATGCTGATGCTGCCCTGTTATTTTCCTATAGAGAATGTGGCCTATGTCCATGGCTTTTTCAAGCATTCAAAACCAGTTTTGGCTTGCTAGAAAATAATAGTACACCCATGGATAATGCATGCACTGGGCACATGAGGAAGCCATGCTCCTCCTGTCTTACTTTGACCTGTAGTTGCTGATAGGAAGCAGGTTCAGGTCGTTGAAGTACACAGACACTGTTAGAGTCCCTCTGAACCAGAGAGTTCCTTTGGTTGATGTAAACATCTTTTTAACTAACTCAATTTATTATTTCTTTTTTTCAAAACTTCTTGTATTTTTATAATGTCTTTTCATAAGTCATTAAAATAAGATACCTGAATATTTGCAAGTTTTCTAGTTAAATTTTATTAATGCCAGAATAGATCAAATGGAAACTGTCCCAGGAGGTAAGGAAAAGTGTTTTGTTTTAAAATGTATTATAAATATGTAGGAAATAAAAAGTCAACTGAAACCACATTTTCAAATTGAGAACTATATAAGAATTGCATGTTTTTCTTTTTTTCTTTTTTTTTTCTTTTTCTGATCATCAGCATACATTCCCTTGGTATTTGGGATGTCAGGCATTTCTATATCAGAAACCAGTAGTTAGCAGCCCGAGAACATCCTGGAATACCACAGCTTCAGTGTTTTCTGTGTCTAGAACCTTGTGTCTCAGCCAGAGGTAACCATGCCTTTTCATGAAATGAGTCAACAGCAGAAAGTATAGATCATCATAAATGGGAGAGGTACACTATTGTGGTTTATCAAGTATGGACAGACCAAGAATGTTACTAAACATTCTCACCTGGACCACCTCAGAGTCAAAGGATCACACTTAAATTATCACCATCACTGTGTGTGATAGACTGGCCAAGCATCCTTCCCTTTCAGTGAACTGTCTCCTAACTACTCTTTCTGGGGATTCTCTGCTGCACTCAGAAAATTCACTGGATCACTGTGTATATTGCCTCTCTTATCTAATTGTTTTCATACTGGCCAAATCAGGGAACAAAAATATCCTGATAAAATTCTAGTAATAACACATGTATGGGTTCCTTTTATTCTAGACTATGAAATATTTGAAGGGCAGATATTTGTCAATGATCTACAATTGGAAGGTATACTAGCAGAGAGGGAGCAAGACCATCCAAATTTTTAACACAAGGCTTAGACAGAACCAGCATGTCTCTCCGGAGACTCAGAAGTTGTGGATACAAATGCAAACGGAAAATTATTTTTGTCTGACTTGCCAGTTCTCTGCACTATGCTTTAGGGTAGTGGTTCTCAACCTATGGGTCATAACCCCTTTTTCTAGACTCAAAACTGTTTACAATACAATTCATAACAGGATCAAAGTTACAGTTATGAAGTAGCAGTGAAGATAATTTTGTGTTTGGGTGGCACAACACCACGAGGAACTGTATTAAAAAGGATACAACATTAATAAGGTTGAGAACCACTGTTCTAGAGTTTTCAAAGGAAACTAAGGCATTCCTTATAAAACATGAGAAGTAATTTTATGAACAAATTTATAAACTCATGTAAAGCCCTGAAAGCAGCGTAAACCAATACTGGTTTTTTGAAAGAAAGGTAGTAAGTAAGAAGGAGAGATAAGAGAAAGCAGGACAGAATATAAAGAAGGAAATTAAAAATTGATGAATTGAGGGTATATAGGATGAAAAAGAAGAAAGAAGGAGGGAAAAGGAAAGACTGAGAGTCTGAAGCTACACAGCATGAAATTGGGAGGTCAGGTAAAGCTAGTTGTAGGTTCCAAATCTAATGCATAACATCACCTTAGAAAAGTTTGTTATTTCCTTCTTTTTATTCCCTAGCTCAAAACATGGAGATAGCATTGCAGTTACAGAGATTAGATGAGAGTGGTATGGGGCACACTTCCATCAGGGCGCCTGGCATCTTGAAAGTACAAAATATATGTGTGGGAACAATGTTTGACAAGCTGGAGAGCATAACTTCTGTAAAGAAATTGAAAGCTCCCTGCTGAGGAATTTTAGGGCTAGGTGCTACGGAGAGACGTTTCCTATGAATATATTTGTGCTGGTGGCAGAGAAGTTAATAAAAATTCTCTGTTCTTTCCTTTCAGAAAAGTAAGTCAAGGCTTGTAAATGACCTTCAGTTCAACGTCCCACACTGCCATTTCCAGGTTTTAAAAGTAAAGATGCTGGTACCGTGTGACCACACTGGTCCAAAACAGCATCACCTGTCACCTAGGCAACAGAGGTTTCTGCAGAGGACTTTGCTCTTATCATCCCCTGGCCCTCTTATGCAACCACAATGCCAACAAAAACAACAAAAGCTAATTTGTGTAGAAGCATAAACCTTTTAATCTCCTCTGTGTTTTTGTGTCTTTACTATATTTGCCTTCAAATAAAACCCAAGCTTTGTCTGCATGGCTCACAAAGCCTTGTCTGATGAGCCTTCCCATTCTCCTCATGTCAAGTCCCTGCCTCAGGACACTGCTGTAACCAGTTCTCCATCTGAGAGCACTGAGACATTTCGTTCCATGGGGAAAGGCTCAGCAGAGACTTTGCTCTACCTGTCACTGGCTTCTTATTCTTCTCAACTCCACTTAGAATTCACTCGACTTAGATTCTCACAGTTCTCCCTTAAAGAAGTTGGGAAAGTGGTGATTACAAATCAGTACAATTTCGTCCCTTTTCACTCATCATAAGCTACATCTATGTTAAATCATGCGTGAATATCTAGGGTGCTTCTTCATTAAGCTACAGGAAATGGAGACTTTCATGAATTTTAAGTCATAGTCCCAGACTGTATTACTAATTCTTACACACACACACACACACACACACACACACATATATATATACATACATATATACATGTATTACAGCATATTTAATATAATATATTATATATTAATATATAATAAATATTTATTGCATATATGCTCAGTAAGATGCAAGCATGCAGGTGTGCATACATGAATGAACAAATGGAAAATACATTTCTATCTAGTTTCTGCAAAAAACTATTGAGAATCTGGAGAGCATCCTCAGTGGCTAAGAATTCTGGCTGCTCTTGCAGAGAACCAGAGTTGGTTTCCAGCACCCACATGGCAGCTCACAACTATCTGTAGCTCTTGTTCCAGGGGAACCAGTGCCCTTTCTGTGATGACTGTACATACATGGAACATAGTTATAGGTCCTGGCAAGAGACTCACACAAAATAAAAAAAAATAAATAAAAATAAAATTTGTTAAACGTCTGCTTTAAGTGTGTAGAAGACGAGGTTGCTGAAGACTTTGCAGATCGTTTCAAGTGCTGATTTATTAAATTCCATAAAAACACAATATTAAAGTTTACATGGTTCTTTCTTGATTTATAATTTCTATTCCTTTTTAGAATATTATGTGTCTTATACTCAATATATGTTTACTAAACTATAGTTGATTTATGAATTGCTCTAAATAAAGCATTTTAGAAACTCCTCTCTCTCTCTCTCTGTCTCTCTCTCTGTCTCTCTCTCTGTCTCTCTCTGTCTCTCTCTCTCTGTGTGTGTATGTGTGTGTGTGTGTGTGTGTGTGTGTTCTGTGTGTGAGGTCAGTCTACATTATGTAAGTGAGATAGTAATAACATGTTTTAAACAATAGAGCCTCTTTACCCTCAAATGTGTCATAACCTAGTCCTTGATTGAACGAACCTCAAATCTAATCAATTTGATTATAAAATGTTGGGGTAAATTTATATTTACTAAACTTGAAAAGACCAATTTAAAAAAAAAATCAGGATTTTATTTTAGGTACTTTGGTGTTTTTCTGGCATGTATGTCTGTGTGAGATTGTCAGATCCCCAGAAACTAGAGTTACAGACAGTCGTGAGCTACTTTCTAGGTGCCCAGGTCCTCTGGAAGAGCAGCTAGGGCTCTAAACCACTGAGCTCTCTCTCTCGAGCCCCTATGGGAGCCTGTGTCTATCTCCTAGATGTGTTCTCTTCAGGTTCTATCTCCCTGCTGTTGGGTATTTCAGCTAATGTCATCCACTTTGTGAGATGTCTTCATTTTAATGTAAAAATAATTGTAAAAGTCCTAAATTTATACAACCTAAAAACACTTTTGTCACTGTGGCTAATCTATTATTTAAAGCAAAATCCTGTGGACCAAAGTTTTTCATGCATAATAAATGAGGTTCAGGAATCTTTACACAGTTCTGTTCATAATTGCACTGCTATTTAGCAATACAGCCAGTATTAAAACTCCAATGAGAGTCCAAACTCCATGATTGGTGTTCTACAGGGCAGCTCTCTTTCTTTGTGAACTAACTAACTTTTTCTTGTATGTAAGTATCTATAAAGAACATCTCACTGTAAGTCTGAAACAGTGTGTTCTTTTGCTGCCACCAGGCCTGTCATATACTATCAGTATATGACACTCACCACGTTGTTACAGGCAAAGCATCAACACTCTCAGCTATTCTGGACAGAATGGAAGACAGAGATGAAATGAAATCTACACACTGCATCTGCTGAACATGAGTTGTGTTCATTTTGAGTCTTGAGGTGTGCTTTGCATTACAGTCTCTGAAAACCCTATGGTCCACACAAGGTGTGTGTAAAGCAAATAATGTGTTTCAGAATGAGGAGAACTGCATTTGCAAATAAGAACACAAGTCAGTGTGTGGATAGTTGAAAATAAAACTCCCCTAGAGCTACTAAAAGTAGAGTACTAAAGTGCACATTTAGGAGACGGCTCAATGGATCAGAACTGTAGAGAAGCAGATAGAATGCATGTTATATTTCAAATGAATAGAGGCCATCAAGACACTAAGAGGAAGGACTATTCTACAAGAAGTCATTAGGTGTTCTTGTTCAGAACTCTAGGCAAATTTACTGTGAAATATCTCTTAAGTATAAAACAGCAATGATCAATGATCAGATCAATTATAGAGAATTATACTACTCTTAAATTATACAAGGCTTCAGCATATTAATTTGTAAAGCTTGGGAGCTTTTACTGTTTGGCAGCAATGTTAAATCTTGACATATTGGCATATCCTTTTCCTTAATAGGTGCACACATTTACATAATTATCATTTTTAGATCAGTCTATAGTCCAGTAAATGCTAGAAACTCTTAGATATATTGTACTTGCAAGAATTCATTATTTCAGTCTTCAAAATTGTGAGTCTTCAAACAAAGGTATAAATACTCATAAGATAATGGTATTCACTAATTACCTGTTTATAATGTTCACTCCAAATGTTTTCAGTTCATTTACATGTCTGTGCTTTAATGATGCTCATTTAGTGTAATCTGCAGAAAATACGGTGTGAAACAAACAGGCAGATTGGGAGGAGCATCAAAACCATCATTTTATTAGGTATAATAAAGGATTGTGAAACTATTAAGGAATTTCTCAGGTTACCCAAAGAGTTAGTAGAAAAACTGTGTGAATTTAATTCTCTATATGAAAATCACATAATCAAGTCCACTTGGTTGGTAGATCTCAGCATATTTTATTTAAATAGTCACAGACTCAGAAGTGATAGCAAGTATTCATGGGATTTTTGAAATGGGTAATTTTATATGCAGATATTGAGAATAACATCTTGTAAATACTAAAAATATGGTCTTAATGTGGGCATTTAAGACACAGGTAGACAAACATACTTAATATGTGGTATCTGTGTCTAGTATTTCCATAGTAAAATCAGTTCTGGAGCTATATAATTTAATTAATTAATTGTTCATAAATGTCAAGAGACTCATCTCCATATTCAAAAACCATTATCTGCTAATCTGACACATTCTATTTACAATTGATCCTAAGTTGATGTTACTTTCCAACTAGTGCAGCAATAACAGGATTGTAGTATTATGTATATATTTTAAAGGTATATAAATATATAAATTTATTTCATCTCCCTTTGAAATCTGGATTTACTTTAAAGTCTCTACATTACAGAGCATATGAAATTGGTATACAATTGAATGTGATAAATTAAACATCTTCATATTAGCATAATTATAGAGAATACCTGCACTGCTAGTTTCAATTAATTCTTATATGCTTATACAATTTACCTACATAATAATCATGAATTAACTTCTGTGAGTGTCTTCTTTTTCCAGATGGTAAAATTGAGGCATAAGGAGATTAAGTAATTTGTAGCGGATTGGAGAGGTTCTTGGAACAAGCATACTCTCTGTATTTTGGCTCTAGTGTCTAGCCTCTTGATTTCTCTCCAGTTTCTTGATGGAGTAGTCTATATAGGAGTGGGGAGATAAATTGGTTTAAAATCCATGTTTTTGTATTGTTTCAGGTTGACATTAAGCCCAAGTGCCACTCTGCAAAACTATTCACATCTCCAAGTAGTTGGC
The DNA here is from genome assembly GCF_978045245.1 of Mus caroli. Lineage (NCBI taxonomy): Eukaryota > Metazoa > Chordata > Mammalia > Rodentia > Muridae > Mus > Mus caroli. The sequence continues at coordinate 112,407,388 of NW_028227258.1, forward strand.
AAGTCTGAGCATTTATTTTCAAGCTCTGCGGTATGCTGTTTCTTTAATATGTTTCACTTTACTTAGGTGATAGCTGCAGAGAAATATTATGACCCTTTCTCCAAGAATGAATTTTCTATTTAGTCTTATAAATTGCCTGATGCAAGCAGGGCATAAATACAATCTTGTAGCTCTTAAGGAGCTGAATCCTGAATAAATTTCCAACAGTCTTCTTCAAAAATAATGACCCACAGAATCTGCTTTTCTTCAGCATTTGTAGATAAGCATTGAAGACAATGTCATTAGCCAACTCAGAAGTAAATGACCTCAAAGTGTCTCTCAGCACTCCTGCAGAACTACAGTAGGGGATGTCCTCACCCTGAGTGATTAGTGGGAGCCCTGGGAGAGTCCTGAGCATCTAGGTAGCAGGCTTTTCTCATGTCTGCTGTTGTTCTCTGTGATGCATTCAGTGATCCTTAGTGGCTCTTAGGAACTGTCACCACACTCATCATGGCATCAGCAACTTTGCTGTAAGCCAGTGACTTCTCCCACTACTTCCTAATAAGAAAGAGACTGCTGCTGACCTCATCCCATTTCTTGACTCTGCTGTTTCTTAACATTTCCCTGGTTCTCTGGGAGATTAAGGTGCCTGAAGTGCTGGATGTGTTAAGAAGCCCCCCATGCCTCTGTATTCTCTTGCATGTTGCTCATCTAATTTCTTTTGTCTGCTTATTTTTTTTGGTGAGCTTCTAAATTTATTATTTTTTAATATTTTATTAGGTATTTTCCTCATTTACATTTCCAATGCTATCCCAAAAGTCCCCCATACCCTCCCCCCAACTCCCCTACCCACCCACTCCCACTTTTTGGCCCTGGCGTTCCCCTGTACTGGGGCATATGAAGTTTGCAAGTCCAATGGGCCTCTCTTTCCAGTGATGGCCGACTAGGCCATCTTTTGATACATACGCAGCTAGAGTCAAGAGCTCCGGGGTACTGGTTAGTACATAATGTTGTTGCACCTACAGGGTTGCAGATCTCTTTAGCTCCTTGGATACTTTCTCTAGCTCCTCCCATTTGGACACATAGATTCCCGATTTTGGAGACTGGATCTTTTTGTTTTGTTTTGTTTTGTTTTGTTTTGTTTTGTTTTGTTTTGTTTTGTTTTGTTCTGTTCTGTTCTGTTCTGTTCTGTTCTGTTCTGTTCTGTTCTGTTCTGTTCTGTTCTGTTCTGTTCTGTTCTGTTCTGTTCTGTTTTGTTTTTCAAGACAGGGTTCCTCTGTGTAGCCCTGGCTGTCCTGGAACTCACTCTGTAGACCAGGCTGGCCTCGAACTTAGAAATTCACCTGCCTCTGCTTCTCACGTGATGGAATTAAAGGCGTGTGCCACCCGGACCGGATTAAATTCAAAGCCTTAGAAACAGTTCCTAACAGATCTTGATCCCTCTGCCGTCTAGATTGCCTTCTGAATTGTCCAATGAGACTATAAGCAGTCAGAACTGATTCATTTCTAAGGACTTCGCAGATGGGGGTTCACATATCTGACTTTTGTTCCCATTTCATGTTTGTCCTTTCATTAAAGCATCCCAGCATTAGAAGAGATTGGCATATTTTCCATTGCATCTGGGACATTTCTTCCCTTGGGAATAAGAAGCACCCTTCATGTCCTGGGTAAATGCACCATGTGGATCCACCCTTGGATCTGCATCCTCTTTCTGGTGCTTTCACATGCAACATAACATTCTTCTTCTCCCAAGCAGGAGGGCTAGGGCTCATCTCTCACATAAATAGCCCTGCTTTTATTTTCCACTCCCCTTATGGCTTAAGAGTGATTCTTTTTCTTTTCTACAGTAATTAGTAGCATCCTCTCAAATGCATGTGAATTGATATTATCAGGAAACTACCTTATTTGGAAATAAGATCTGCAGATAAAATGAAAGTATCTTATATTTAAATTCAATGACCTTTAACTTTCTGCATCCTATAAAAATACACACAGACATAAACACAGACACATACACAAACAGTCACACACTCATACATACATACATACATACATACATACATACATACACACACACACACACACACACACAGAGCCATATCATGTGAAATAAATATAGATGTGGAGCTCTGATACCAAAACCCAATGGATTTTGGAAACATCAAAGGATTAAATGGGCAAGGAGGTCACACAAAAACCATGACTTAACTCACATATGGATTGGAGAATTCTTGCTTTTAAACATGAGAGTGAATCCATGTCTCATCCGTATGCCACTCAGTTTATTAGGTTTTGCTACAATAATGGGAAATTAATAATTTTGCTAAGTGGTACTCATGAATTCCAGCACAATAGTTCCATGGAACACTCCTATAATCAGATGAAAGCTATTGAATATCTCTCAGAGAAGATTTACAGACATACAAATGGAAAATTAAAGAAGAAATTTTACAATTCAACATCTTGACAGAACGCCATCTCTGTACATGCTCAGTGCTGTCTGAAGTTCCATTATGTTTGTGTGAACCTTCCCACCTAGAGAGTTTTCAGTTCCTCTTGAAACTTCTTGCTACTCATCTGTAAATCAAATCATCTCCTCTCCTTTATAAAACAGTTCAACCTATTAATAGGTATGGAAGTGTTTTACTCAAGAATATAAAAAATTTAAACTACGGTATCATAGTATTTAGTTTTGCTCATATTTACATATGATATACTGCATTTCTAATTTCTTAAAACAAATAACTCTATTCTCATATAATATGTATTTTAGTGGATATATATATACATATATATATGTATATATATTTATATATTTAGCTTTGTTCAATTCTCTTACTTTATAGTCTTAGAATCATAACTAGTATGTTTTAGTTTTGCTTATATAAAATGCACAAGCTTTATATACTGCAAATTTTCTCTGTTTAAATTAATAAAATACTGTTTAACTTAAGAGATTATTGTGAATAATAAGAAAAATTTAAATCTATAATGGAATATTGAATAAGTAGTATAAATTTAATTTTAAAAATATTTCTTATTTAATTTTATATAACATATTCTGACTGTATTATTTCCCTCCCCTAACTCCACCCAAGTCCTTCCCATCTTCTTACATACTTAACTTTTTTATGTTCTTCCTCTCTGTCTCTCACTCTCAAAAATGAAAAACAACAAAACTGAACAAAAAAATTTTAAGAGAAAAATCTAAAAGGAAAAAATACCAAAAGGAAAAAAAAAAACCTCACACACGGAACATGGGCTCAGTTTTGTGTTGGTCAGCTACTCGAAGCATGGGGTCTGAATGGAGTGTGGTTGGAAACCCAATGTTACTCTTGGGAAAAACTGATTCTTTTTTTTTTTCTCAGCCATGCCAATAACTTCTTGGTTCAGGGAGGGTTTTGTGTCTACTTTCCCTTCTCAGAGGTGGGATTTTGTCTGGTTTGAACTTGAGCAGGCATGTCCATGCTGTCACATCCCCAGTGACTTCAAATGTATCTGTCCTGCTGTATCCAATAAGATAATAATTGCCTTCACTTTATGTCTACCCGTTTGTAGCACCATCTATTACTTGATGAGTATTAGCTTCAACCTTTTGATTTCTTACTAATTTACCTGTTAATAAGTTAAGACTTTGTTCTCTATGTGATCCAGTCGATATGACTCCTTTCCCTGGGGAAATGGCTCCCTTTTTTCTGTGGGAAAAAAAAAATCTGCTAGATCTGTTTGTTTGTTTGGTTGGTTGGTTGGTTGGTTTGGTTTGGTTTGGTTTGGTTTGGTTTTTTCTTCTTTTATTAATCATTCTATTCATTTGTATTTCAAATGATATCCTCCTTCTTGGTTATCCCTTCACAAACTACCCCCCTTCCTTCTCTTTGCCTATATGAGCATTCTCACACTTCTGCCTCACTGCTCTAGGATCCCCCTACACTAGGGCATCAAGCCTCCACAGCAGGACAATGGACCTTCCCTCCAATTGATGTCAGATAAGGTCTTCCTCTGCTACATATGTATATGGAGCCATGGCTAACTCCATGTATACTCTTTGGTTGATGGGTTAGTCTCTGGGAGCTCTGAGTGGTCCTGTTAGCTGATATTGTTCTTCTAAGGGGGTTGCAATCCCCTTCAGCTCCTCCAGTCCTTCCTCTAGATCTTCCATTGGGGTTCCTGAGGTCAGCTCCAATGGTTGGCTTTGAGTATCTGACTCTATATTGGTCAGATGAAGGAAGAACCTCTCAGGGAACAGTGATACCAGGCTCCTGTGAGCAAGTGCTTCTTGGTGTCAGTACTAATGTAGGCATTTGGTGTCTGCAGATGGGATTGGATCCCTAGGTGGCACAGTGTCTGGTGACCTTTCCTTCAGTTTCTGTTTCATTTTTTTGTCCCTGTCTTTTCTTTTGACAAGATCATTTCTGGGTTAAAGATTTTGAGATGCATGGCTGGCCCCATCCCTCAACTGGAGGCCATGCATATCTACTGGAGGTGATCTCTACAGGTTGTCTCTCCCTTTTGTGAGGGATATTGGCTAAAGTTATTACTGCTGTGTCCTGGGAATCTTTCGCTTCCCTGAAGTCTGGGACTTTCTAGTGGCTTCCCCCAGTTCCACATCCCCCACTGCTACATGTTTCTTTTCAATTTCCTGACCCTCTGTACTTCACTCCTGATCCTACCAATACGTGATCTTACCCCACTTTTTTCCCCCCTTTATCTCTCTCCCTTCCAAGTTCTTTCCTCCCTCTACCTCCTGTGATTGTTTTGTTCTACATTCTATGTAGGATTTAAGCATCTACATTTTTGTCTTCCTTCTTCTTAAACTCCATATGGGTTGTAGGTTGTATCGTGGGTATTCTGGGCTTTTGGGCTAATATCCATTTATCTGTGAGTATACACCATGTGTATTCTTTTGTGTCTGGGTTACCTCACTTGGGATGATACTTTCTAGTTCCATCCATTTTCCTGCAAATTTCATGAAGTCATGGCTTTTAATAGCTGAGTAGTACTCAGTAGTGCCCCCAAAAAGGTATAGCTGGGTCTTCAGGTAGAACTGTTTTTCTGGTCTGAGAACTGATTCTTTCAGCAAAATTATACATGTTGTTCATCACAACCTATAGAAAGCATTTATTAACCAGCTATATATCCTTAGTGACCTTAGTAGTCACCTATGCGAATATGATAACTCACTAAAGATATAGAGACCCACCTCAGCTTTAACCTATACACATATGTGGCTTGAGACTAGGCGTGTACTGATGAGGGTAAAGGATTAGCCCAGAAAATTCTGTTTATTTTTGGTGAGAAATATTACTCTAAACTTTTTGGCCTGGATCTAAAAGGCATTTGTTTTTCTGGTATGATTTATTTCATTAATTGTCCTAGGGAACCAAGTAAAAAGATGAAAGATAATATATAGATGATAGACAGAGAGACAGATGAGATCAAACTGACAATTCCTATTTCAAGAATAATGACTGGGAGAATTTTTCACCTCTTCTGAATGGTGTCTATGTGTTATCTAAAGGTCTTTACTTTCGTAGCAGGAATTCAGTATTCAGGGACACAAATGTTTTCTTGGATAATCCCTGTGCTATATAAATCTGAAGCAGGGAAATAGTAATATTATCACTAAGAGATTCTGGGAACTTTGAAATGTTTTTTTAAAAAATCTGCAATTTAGAACAACACACATTTGTGGAGGAAAAAGAAGGGAAGAGAAAGGGAGGGGAGGGGAGGGGAGGATAAAGGAAGTGAGGGGAGGGGAGAAGAAGAGAGGTGAGAAAGAGGAAGAAAGGGAAGGAGAGGGGAGCAGAGGGGAGGAGAGGGGAGGGGAGGAGATGAAAGGGGAGAAAATGAGAGGGGAGGGGAGTCACAATCTATTACTCTATTGGGCTACACGCTCGGTTTTCCCTGTAAGGGCTTCAGGGGAGAATCTGCTTCTGTCTACCTTTTCCTCCATCTTCAATCCAATCAGTAGATGCCTTTCTCATCTCTTTATGCTTCTGTGTCTCTTGACATTGCACTCTGCCCATTAGACAGCCCAGAAACTCCCATTTTAACACATGTTTAGTCACACCTGCAAGATCTTTCTTTGCCATGGAAGGTCCAGTTCTCACAGATGGGAGTGACTTGATTTTGGGACACTATGTCCCACCATGGGACACTGAGATTAAAAATACTTGTCACTTCCAGCCTCTGAGTCCTTATCTGACCTCTTACAAGTTTTCTTATCTTAACCAAATAGGGACACAAGTGTGTCATCCTGAAAGAGCTTTAAATGTTAGAAGGTCATCTTATCTCCCTGATGTAACAAGTTTTGCCTGAAGTAATGTGTGCTATGTTCTCACGTTATATCCAAAAAAATAACTTAAAGGAAATAAAAGTAAACTACCAGATAGTATTGTGTATAGTTACACATTTTTGGCCTTGTTGTAGGTAAGGTCATTAGATGGCACATTTCAACAGAGCAAGGAGGATAGTAAAAATTCGAAAGCCACTAATAATGAACAAAAAAGTCATTATTTTATCTGCATGTGGGTCGTAGACGAATGGCAATGAAAAAGCAATGCCTCCAATGTCTGCTCTGAATTAAAGCCCTCTGAAGAAGGATGTGGCAGCCACTCAAGCTTGCACATTCCTTAATTTCGTTTATTAAGGCCTGCCCAGAGTCAGAATCGCTAGAAGGCAAGACAGAGGCTTTCAGAAACCACAAAGTGTAACAGCTGGTCCCAATTACCATACAACAGTGTGACCACATTCACAAACTTTTGGTTCCATGAAAGAGAGAGAAAAATAAGTTCCTCATAAAAATTTGAGAAATGCTATGGTCTGTGCGTACACTCCTCTCTCAGCCTTCTAGATATGCACCGCTGTATATATAATGCAGTTGCAATGAGATAGGCTGGCTAAGCTGGCAGAACAGAAATCGGTTCAGCTTGAAACATATAGTATGAAAGCTTCACAAAAATCCACTGCTTGAAACAAAACATTGTTTCAAGAACTGTAGAAATGTAAGAGACATATTTAACAAGGAAATCAAGCAATCTTGTGTTAAGCACACAGTTAGACAGGTAACTTTTGTCTCAGCCAAGTAAGACTAATGAGGTTTGACGTGTGTGACTCCTGTGACCTTTACCAAAATCAGAACTTGTCTGTTAAATACATCACAGTGAAGGAGAGATAACAAACTCACACACTGGACTGACCTTTGTAATAGCAATCTGAGGTTGAAAATGATACTTTTTTCATTTTCTTTACTTGAAGTTCAAAGGTTTTAATATTTCAGTTGTCTCTGTTAATTTGAATTCTTAACATTTTGGACCAATGTATTTAAGGCTCGTTTGTATTCTCTATAGCCAACACTAAAGTACAGCTATCACTGTAAGGAGGCATTTACAAAGGTTGGAACTCACTGAAATCCTAACAGATAGGCCCTTCTAATACCCCATTCGTTTTTAAGTCAAAATACATCAGCCTGTTCAATTTAGCAACATCCCTTAAGTCTTTTAGTGACAAAATGACCTAATCATCTTCGACCCAGGAGATACCCTGATCATTTAATAAATTCAGCAATATGACTCTAACTGAAGAGAAAACATGAACAGCGTTAATAAGAGTTGAACTGATGTGAATAACAACCACATAGGCTTGTGTTGGTTAGAAGTTCCACAATTGGAGTATTAATGTTTTTAACAAATACATGTTTTTCTAAACAAAACCATTTAAATGACTAGTCTGAGACATAAAATGCAGCTAATTATATAACAAAAAGGTGGTAGGTAGCTACTATTTAAAATATCCCTGTTAATAACTATTCATTAGTATTCAGAGCCTGTCAAAGGAGGACTGCATTAACCAGATATTCTTTCTAGACACATTTTGTTTACTATTAATTTGTAGACCAGGGAGTGAAAATAAATTACTGGAAGGCAAATGCCTTCCCACTTGTATGCTTTGGGCTGTTGCTATGTGTGCACTTTCCATCAGCATAATAGAACGTATTAATAGGCTTGCTTTTTTGCTAAGCTAGATGGATGAATATTTATCAGAGTCCCATTAGCTAAACCTTACTAGAAGATTTCATAACTTTCCACATGAAAAATGTCAGGCAATTGAGATGACTCAGTAGGTAAAGAAAGGTGTTCACTTCCAACAAAATGCCTCTGTTTGAGCCCAGGGAACCACATCGTAAAAGCAGAGAGCTGGCTTTTCAGGTACCTTGACTTCCACAACTAGACCTTGGCATAAATGCTCCGCACCTCAAAATATGGAAATAAATATAACAATCATTAAAGAAAAGTGTGTGTGAAATGGTACTTACATGTTCTCGAATTGTTTCACAGTTTCAACCATTGAGTTCTCCCTGACACTGGTACTCTGACAGGACACATCTCATCCAATCCTTCATTCATCATGGTGCGGATTCATTTGAAAGAGTCAGACACGATGACAGCCACAGGCTACCACTATTTTCTATATATTGCCCATTTTTATTGTATATTTGTGTAGCTTTTGTAGCTAATGGACAATCTAGCCCCAATATAGATTTCATACTGTAAATTAACCACCTTCACCTCTTTAAACTTCCAGCCTTCCTAAATCTAAAACTTAACCAGAATTCCCCCTGCATGATGTTATGATCTACAAAACCAGAAAGCTGCAAGAACCTTCAATCATCCTGTGAACCTTTCATCACGCAGCAGACTTGAAAACACTAATGATCTATTTAAAATTCACCCTGAAAAAAAATATAGTTCAAGCCTGCAGAAAAGCACGTAATATTTCATATTTGTATGTTTCTGCAATAGATGCTTCAACTTATATGTCAAGAAAAATATTTAATATTCTTCTGGGAAGATGGTTTCAAATTATAAATCAAAATACAAATAAATAACAGTACTTCGCTTGAAAAAATCGTAAATATCTGTCATACATTAATTAATCGTTTTTCTATTCAGAAGTCAAATATTGATGATGGAGTGACTTGCACATTTGTTTCTGCTGTTTTCAAATCTGCTCATGCTTAGAAGTCTCTCCCCATGATCAATAAGCATTGTAACAGGGCACTCAGCATCTGTATGTCAGAAGTTCCTATGCACGTCTATATATACACTTTTAACTGTTTAGATTACATTTGTTTCTTGCATTTGAAGTGTGTGTGTGTGTGTGTGTGTGTGTGTGTGTGTGTGTGTGTGTGTGACATAGTGTAGTGTGGTCAAAGGATTATTTCAAGGATTCAGCCCTCTTCTTCTTCTGTGTGTATACTGAAAATAGACTTTTAGTTATCGACTAGTAAGTGTCTTTTCATTAACTGTGTAACTAGTCCCATTTGCCATGTTTCATATGAAGACATAAATTCTTTTTTTAAAATTTACTTTACTTTATTTGAATTAATTTATTTTTTACACTCCATATTTTATATTCCCTGCCCCTATCCACCCTCTGACTATTCCACATCCCATACCTCTTCCCCATACCCTTGTTTATAAGTGGACCTCTAAATTCCTTGGGGCTTTCAGTCTCTTGAGGATTAGGTGCATCACCTCTGAATGAACACAGACCCTCAAGTTTTATACTGTATGTGTGTTAGAGGCCTCATATCAGCTAGTTTATGCTGTCTGGTGGTCCATGTTTGAGAGATCTCAGGAGTCCAGAATAATTGAGACTGCTGGTCCTCCTGCAGGATCTCCCTTCTCCTCAGTTTCTTTCAGCTTTCCCTAATTCAACAACAGGGGTCAGCGTCTTCTGTCCATTCATTGGGTGCAAATATCTGCATCTGACTCTTTCAGCTGTTTGTTGGGTCTTTTGGAGGGCAGTCATGATAGGTCCCTTTTTGTGAGCACTTTATAGCCTCAGTAATAGTGTCAGGTCTTGGGACCTCTCCTTGAGCTGGACCCCACTTTGAGCCTGTCGCTAGACCTAATTTTCCTCAGGCTCCTCTCCATTTCCATCCCTGTAATTCTTTCAGACAGGAACAATTATGGGTCAGAGGTGTGACTGTGGGATAGCAACCCCATCCCTCACTTGATGTCCTATCTTCCTGCTGAAGGTGGGTTCTATAAGTTCTCTCCCCCTACTGTCAGGCATTTTATCTAAAGTCTCTCCCTTTGAGTCCTAAGAGTCTCTCACATTCCAGGTCTCTGGTGCATTCTGGAGGAGCCCCCCACCCCCACAACCTCCTATTTCCCAAGGATGCCTGTTTCCATTCTTTCTGCTGGCCCTCAAGGCTTCAGTTCTTTTCCCTCACCCAATACCAATCAGGTTCCCCCTCCCCCACATCCCCCTCAACCACTGTCCCTCCCTCCCTCCCTCCCTCCCTCCCTCCCTCCCTCCCTCCCTCCCTCCCCACTTGTGATTACTTTATGTCCCAAACCTTCATAATAGTTACAGTTACCAGTCAACACAGAGAAAAATATCTTTTGAATCTTTTTCTCTTCTTGGACGTTAAACACAGTTGTCTTCATAGGGTACTGAGGACAGAACCTCTAAGACAACCTCAACTTCTCTTTCTCTGCGTTTCTGGGCCATAATCTCATATCATATTGGCACTATATATATTATCTTCCATAACAGATGATGTCTAAGTTAAAAGTATTAAGCTGTCCAATCTTTATAGTTTTAAGGCTCATTACTTTTCTCTACATCACTCTCATCCTATTAAGACTGAGCCAGTGAAAGCATTCACCAATGAAATAAAAATGGTGACCTGTAATCTTGTAAGTTTACACATATATGAATTATGATGGCATTCAAAAATATTCATATTTAAATTATGTTTATAAAGACAGAAATCAATGCCATTAATGATAAAGAAATTAACAGTTTGTTGAATATTGATGGGATTTTATTATTTTCAAGCCAAATAGAGAATTCACTTTAAAAGTACCTTTACCCAAATGATGCTTGAATCATGTCCTCTGTTCACAAGAGTCTAAATTATCCATTTGTACAAATATCTTAGGAAACACTAGGATATTCTTAATGTATAACTTTTACAACATTGATGGATGAAAACATTGAGGTAAATGCTAGTGTTAGGAAAGGAAAGGTAGCTGTATTAAAGAATACTTTAGCATTTCATACAAATCTTTTGCAGGAAGAAATTCTATAAATGTATGCTTATAAATCTCTGGAATTATCTTTAAAATGAACAATTAAGAAAGTACACTGGACTGGGCAGATAGCTCAGTGGGTAAGCATGAGAAACTGAATTCTATTGCAAACACATATGTAAAAGAAGTCAGTCATGACCCTGACCAAATGGGACTGGCAGTAGGCAGAGGAGACAGGGTAATTGCTAAGACTTGCTTGTAGCCAGTCAAAAACAGCAATCTCTGATTTCAGTGAGATTATCTTGGGAGAATAATACAGAGAGAACTGGAAAAGACAATACCCTCCTCTGTCATCTGGACACATGTATATACGCAACATACCCTGGTGCATATTGCTACTCCCTCACATGAGTAAATATCAACACACACACAAACACACACACACACACACACACACTACAGTGCAGAAATTTAGACTATGATAATTCCACATTTTTTATTTATTACCTGAGAGCAATGCATGTTTCATCCCTCTCCCTTGGTGAACATTTTAGATCTATCCAAGTCATTCACTTGCATTTAGACTAGGCCGCTTTTCATGTCAATAAATTCTCCATTCATGATAGGCCAGGTTATGATAGAATCTATAAGATAGCCAGGTTTTATTCTAGAATGCTCAGAGTTAATCATGACAGTCTATGTTCCGTCTTACAAAACAACATGAGTGATATCTTTGTGTAGAAATGAGCATTTGCATGGGTTAGAGATCTGGTCTTCTAACAACATGCACCTGACCCTACTCGGTTTAACACACCATATTCTCCTTTGCATATCATTTTATAGAGTTTTTCTGGAGTTTCTTGAGGTACATGTGAAAATATATCTGCTCTTCTTAGAGCAGATAGAGTGAGCAGGAGTGGAAAAGCAGATCATCTGAATAGACTTTGAGAATAATATTGTTTATTAATAACCCCAGTGCAGGAAAGTTGCATTGATATTTTTAAGCTCCAAAAAGAAATGTGTTTTTCAACCTTGATCTCAAAATCAATGGCTGTATTTCAACATTTCTCCATTGTGTGTGTGTGTGGGGGGGAGTATCTTATTCTGAGAAATTCCTGTCTTCGGGCCAGTTCTAATAGAAAGCCACAGTAGGGACTCTTTTAAGGGGGGGTGTTCCCCCATAATGGAAAAAAATCCATTAATAGGAATTAACTTGCTTCTGAGCCAATGTCAGAATAAATTGCCTCTTTTTAATACAAGAAAATGTCCTTGGACCCAACCTAGGATTTTAGGTTTGGGGGAATCTTTTCCATTGCCCTGAAGCCCACAGCTAGTTGTGATAATGAAGTTCTCAGAAGAAATGGAGATTGGGTAATTATGCTTCCAATTACATGTAAGACAGTAATTAAAGGCACTTTGGTTGGTTTGAATCTGAGCAAACTTGATATTTGACTTTTCCACTACATACTAGCCCATGATCAAATCCTTCAAAAGGATGTCAGACAGGAGGGTCACAGATATGATTGTACACCAGCCATTCTGAGACTGGGCTTCATCGTTTGCTCTAGGGAAACACTATTTATATGGTAAAGTGCAAACAGTCTGTTCAACTTCCATTCTTTAGAGCTCTCTAATGTATAAATGGAAAGGAAATAATCTCTTTTACCTGGAGCCAGTAGCTAACTGGAGAAAGTATCCTTGTGCTCTCTTGAGATTTCATTTGTATATTGCCCTTTTGTTTGCTTCACCTTCTCTTCTTCCTAAGCTTCTTGCTGTCCTTCCTCTCCCGCCACCTTTTCTTTCTTGTTTCTCCGCAATCCATACTAAGTGGAGAAACTATTATCAGGTGGACCATACAAGTAGCAACCAAGGTAAGGAACAAAATATTAAGAATGAACAGTGTGCTAGTTTTTACAGGCAAGCTTTCCAACCCCTGTGGGGCAGTGGGTGTGGGGAAATAAAGGCAGTGGGAGAAAACCCGCATCCTACCAGAGTGCCCGTGCTCTGGGCTGGCGGATGTGGGAGGACTGCTGCACACTCTCCACACCGCCCCCAAAGTGGGTGTCTGGCTGTGGGAAGCCACCGAACCCATCCCACCAGAGGGTGAACAAGGGGCAGTCTGAGGTCTCTGGGCCTCACTGAGGCCAGAGATAACAGGTTCTCAGGCTTGGGCATCTCAAATGACACTGGACACTGCTGAAGAGATGAAAACAAACTGACTCGGTCGTCTCTAGGGCTGAAGGGAGGAGAGGGCAGTGAGAGAAGGGGCGTTAGGTGGTTCCCATGTGAGCAAAAGTCCTTGGTCGGGTCCATGGTTGGAGAGCAGGAAGACCTTCCCATGGGAGATTAGACAGGGCTCCTTAGGGGAAAGCCTAGCCCATCCCATTAAGCATGTCAGGCCTTGAAGAGCAGAGACAGACTATAGTTTTAGAGCTTTATTGTAGAAAGGCAGAGAGAAAGAGAGAAAGTAAAATAAAGAGAGAGGCCAGCCATGGCCATGTGGAGAGAAGGGGAGGGGGGGCGGGGAAGGAGAGCTAGAGATGAGAGTAAGAGAAGTAAGAGCTTAAGGAGAGAAAGGAGGGGCCAAGCAGCCCCTTTTACAGTGGGCTGGGGTACCTTGCTGTTGCCAGGTAACTGTGGGGGAGGAGCATACCTGGCGATAGTCAGGTAACTGTGGGGGTCAAGTCTAGCCAGAATGCCAGAAGCTTGGGACATAGTCTATGTGACTTAAAGTCACAGAATTATGGAGTTGGGGGGGGCTCTGTGGTGTCAGGCACCTGTCTGTGGGAACGTGGCTCACTATTCCTTCTCTTGTAGAGTTTCCTACTGGGTTTCTGGAGCAAGCCTCATTCAATCAAAACAGGCTGCCTTTCACGGCCCACACACCACATCTTTACAAAAGATGTATAAAGTATAAAAGTGAAGGTCTAACGCCCAGCTGTTCCAAGATGACTCTGATCAGGGAAACAAGGGGTCCTATTCCTTTATACTTAATCCAGTTGAATTTAACTGTCTGGATGAGAGTGCATGCTTTGTATCTTTATAACCCATATGTAAATGTGCTTTTCCCTTTGCATGTGTGCATGCTCATGCTTGTGCACATGCCATGGTATGGGTATCCACATATATGTGCCTGTGTATTGAGGCCAGATGTTGTTGATATCTTTATCAATTGCTTCCTCATATTCTTTTCTGAAGCAATGTGTCTCAAGGAACCTGTAGTTCATCTTTTTGGCTAGAGACCCTCCTGTTCTGCCTTTTAAGCTCTGGGATCACAAGATTGTGTTGCTACTATGCCATGGTTTTTAAAACCTGTGCGCTGGGAATCCAAACTCAGACCTTCATTCTTCTTCAGCAAATACTCTAACAACTGAGTCATCTCCCCTGTTTGTTTTGTGAATCTTTTCTCAAGGCTATACCATGCACAAAACTGGTCTGTGGATGCATTCACTTGCTAAAATGGCTATAGTAAATTGTTGCTAACTTAATAACTTGAAGTAACTGGACTCCCTATTTCCAAAGTTCTGTAGCACATGGGGATCTGTAAATTTAAGTATCACAATTTCAGAACTGTGATAAGCTCAAACCGTCCCTGTCTAACCCTGAAGGTGAAAATAAACAAGGTTGGACTTTTGGAAGCTCGGTGTGAGAAGCCATTTCCTGGTCTATGCAGTTAATGAAAAATTCAGCTCTGTGCTGCGTGGCATCCGTTCAACTTCTAGAACTGTCACTTTTGCCTCACAGTTTTCACTGTTTTTTTTTTTTTTTTTAACACAGCAACCACAGCAACAATAGGTGAGTCCTTTGCATGCTTATTTCTCACATGTTCTTGTCCCCATCTGACTTGACACTTCCACTTTACTGTTGTAGTTTTATTTTAAATCTCAGTGTGAAGTAACTGAAAGTAGAACTGGAGGAGAAAGCAGAAAATCTGTTGTATGAAGTACTATTTCCTTATGATAATTGCTAATGAATACTTCCTACTTATAAACACACACGCAGTATTGTTCCATGACAGTTCTAGATAATCATTCCAACTTCAAATATTTATTAGCATATTGACCTCCATAAATACATAAACCCCCATGGCCACAGTTGGATATGTGAGGAGCGCTGCCCCTAATACTCACAGTTTCTGTTTCTCTGCATTTTACCAAACATAGCTTATTTTTTCATTTGTGCTGAACACATGCAGACATTTTCTTCCTTTCTTTATACTCTGAGCAATGCAACTATTTGCATATCATTTACATTGTGTTATATTGTACAAGCAGTCTATAAATGCTTTAAAATGCAAAGGAGGCTGAGTGGGGAATTATATGCAAATAACTGGACTGTTTTAGATGAGGCACTTGAGTGTCCGCTCATTTTGATGTATGTGGCGTGTTCTGAAGCCAAGCCCCTGTCAATCATAATAGACAAAAGTATAATGCCATAAATAAAAATCCAGATGATCAAAATTGGGGCTATCACACAAATCTTGATCTGTAACCTTAACAGCAAATGCATCAGTACCATTAATGATGAATTTGTAATCCTCATTACAAGAAAAACTGAGAAGAGCAATATGGTTTTCAAAAGTAGTCAAAAGAATGTCTCAACCCAAAGGTCTGTGTGTGTGTGTGTGTGTGTATGTTGATAATGACATGGGGAACTCTATAGAAGTCAATTTTAGATACCTACTTTGTGTTATTATCTACATTATTTTTTGAATCAGGGTCTCTTACTGAAGGTGACACTTATAGATTGCCCAGACTGGCTATTCAGAAAGCCCTAGGGGTTCTCTGGTCTCTACTTTCAGTGCTGGGATTACAAATAGCACAGTCATACCCAGAGTTTATATTTCACATGGGTGGGGCAATCTAAACCCTGGCCCCTGGTTCTTGCAGCTGTCACTTTATCCACTGGGACATTTTGTTAGCCCCAGGTTTTTCTGTAACTGTTTTTATTGTCCAATTCAACTGCTTCAATTCCACCAATTTTAGTCAATGGTATAAGACTGGAAGAGTGGGCCTATTTTAATCATATGTACTGATTAAATGCTACTCTCTTAATGGCTTAATAATGCTTTCAGAATGATGTTTGGGGACTGGGGATTTGCATCAGTGGTAGAGCACTCACATAGCATGCCTTGAGTTGGTTTCTCTTAATGGAAAATGATACAATCAACTTGTAGTTGTGTGTATTTTTATACTCACAGCAAACCAACACTGCTACTAAGTAGCATCAATAATACAACCAGAGACCAATACCATGCTATCAGTTGACTTTAGGCAGTAGTTTCAGGTTTACTACTAAGCTAATCACTATGATAGTTCTTACTTTTATATAATATATATACATATATGTATATATATGTATATATTTACACACACATACACACACACACACACACACACACACACATATATATATATATATATATATATATATATATATATATATATTGGGTTTTTTTTTTTTTTCGAGACAGGGTTTCTTTGTATAACCCTGGCAGTCCTGGAACTCACTTTGTAGACCAGGCTGGCCTCGAACTCATATACTATATATATTTTTAAATTTTTAATATTTTTTATTACATATTTTCCTCAATTACATTTCCAATGCTATCCCAAAAGTCCCCCATAGCACCCCCCACTTCCCTACCCACCCATTCCCATTCTTTTGGCCCTGGCATTCCCCTATATTGGGGCATATAAAGTTTGCAAGTCCAATGGGCCTCTCTTTCCATTGATGGCCAACTAGGCCATCTTTCGATACATATGCAGCTAGAGACAAGAGCTCCGGGGTACTGGTTAGTTCATCATGTTGTTCCAACTATAGGGTTGCGGATCCCTTTAGCTCCTTGGGTACTTTCTCTAGCTTCTCCATTGGGAGCCCTGTGATACATCCAATAGCTGACTGTGAGCTTCCACTCCTGTGTTTGCTAGGCCCCGGCATAGTCTCACAAGAGACAGCTATATTTGGGTCCTTTCAGCAAAATCTTGCTAGTGTATGCAATGGTGTCCGCGTTTAGAAGCTGATTATGGGATGGATCCCTGGATACGGCAGTCTCTAGATGGTCCATCCTTTCACAGCTCCAAACTTTGTCTCTGTAACTCCTTCCATGGGTGTTTTGTTCCCAATTCTAAGAAGGGGCACAGTGTCCACATTTTGGTCTTCATTCTTCTTGAGTTTCATGCGTTTAGCAAATTGTATCTTATATCTTGGGTATCCTGAGTTTTGGGCTAATATCCACTTATCAGTGAATACATATTGTGTGAGTTCCTTTGTGATTGTGTTACCTCACTCAAGATGATGCCCTCCAGGTCCATCCATTTGGCTAGGAATTTCATAAATTCATTCTTTTTAATAGCTGAGTAGTACTCCATTGTGTAAATGTACCATAATTTCTGTATCCATTCCTCTGTTGAGGGACATCTGGGTTCTTTCCAGCTTCTGGCTATTATAAATAGGGCTGCTATGAACATAGTGGAGCATGTGTCCTTCTTACTGGTTGGGACATCTTCTGGATATATGCCCAGGAGAGGTATTGCTGGATCCTCCGGTAGTACTATGTCCAATTTTCTGAGGAACCGCCAGACTGATTTCCAGAGTGGTTGTACAATCTTGCAATCCCACCAACAATGGAGAAGTGTTCCTCTTTCTCCACATCCTTGCCAGCATCTGCTGTCACCTGAATTTTTGATCTTAGCCATTCTGACTGGTGTGAGGTGGAATCTCAGGGTTGTTTTGATTTGCATTTCCCAAACTGTTTTGTTTTATATTTATTGAGAGTGCATATATATACACACACATATATATATATATATCAGATATATTCATATATATGAGATATATTCATATATATGAATATATACACTGTTTTTACTCATTGTTGACATTGTATTGTTTATTCTCTAGCATTTAATATAGTTAAGGAAAAACTTTTTTTGCATCTTTTAAATATAATCAGTCAACATGATCACCAGTGACAGAGGACAGTATAACTTTTGTTGAGTCTTACTAGAGCAGTAACACCATTTTTGGCAGTTTACTTACTTTGGAAGCTGTCATTATTTTAAACACAACCATGTATGACATCAGTTCATGCTGTTTGTTTTCAGTTCAGAGTTTGGTTTTTTTAACCAGGATTCTGGGATCAGAAACCAGAGTAGATGCTTTCCTTGGGGGATTTTATATAAATAGCTGCCCTAAGTTAAAAATAGTAATGTATCCCAAAGGAAGTCAGCTAGTCAGGCTTCAAAATGACTAAATTAAATAATGTTGGTTCCAGCCTGATTTTCAAATAACTGTGTTAATAGAGAAAAGATGTGTTTAGTTTTCCCCATTAATCTACACAACATACTGGAAAGAATGAGATAATGTCTCCTAAGAAAAATCTTTTGATTTATTATGGAAAATCTCATATAAAACTGCTATTATAGTGTTGTTTTAATTTAGTTCAAATGAAATAAATACCCAAGGATTAGTGCCCCTCCTTGTTTGCAACCAATAACTCTTGCCTCTATTTTGTTTATGACTCTCCCCAAATCTCACTTAATAAAACTTAAAGAGTAATTTCTAACCTAGTAAAATAGAGTAAGCGAAAAAAATACTTTTCTTGTTAATTCCATAGTTTATATATCAAACATTTATTCTACAACCGAAACACTAAATGACTTTGTTTACTCAGTTCTGTTGGGTAGTAAGCAAATGATTCTGAATTGCATCTAAATTCTTAGAGGACGCTTATCAGTTGCCTATGACCTCAGACACTGACTGCTGTCCTGGATGACCCAGAATACGGCAGAATGAGAAAAGGAGTCTTCTTCTTCTCCCTTCTCCTCCTGTATCTCCTCCTTCTCGTCTTCCTCCTCCTGCCCCTCTTCGTTTTCCTTTTTCTCTCTCTCCATCTCTTTAACCTTCTCTTCCCCCTCTTCTTCCTCTTTTTCTTCGAATTGACTTTTAATTTCATAAAAAATTTTATATTCACAAAAATGTGAGTAACATGGAGAGTTCTGTATATGCTAAACTCAGTTTCTCTTATTATTTATATTTGTATGCTCCATCTATAACAAAAAAATCAACATTGACACACTATTAATGTTCATACTTCAAATTTACTTAGTTTGCTTAGCTTGTAGGGTAATCTGCTTCAAGAAAATCAAGATACCAGCACATTTTTAGTCACCTGATCTCTATGGGCTCCTTTTGTCTGAGACAGCTTAAAAGTGACAAATCCACAAAGTTACAGCCTCTCATTTATTATATGATATCAAGATCTGCATTTTAATGCCTCATGGTTTGTGGTCATCTACATCATTACTGTCTTACTTCCTCATCACAAATATTTTCTCTCCTATTCTACACTGTATATGTTAGCAGGAAGTCACTATGTGAGTCCAACATTTACATAGGATTTCTGGTTCACCTCTGCAAGCTGAGAATGTCTACAAACATTAGGAATTCTACAAGGCAATTTTACTTATTGTCCTCATTTGTGTGCACTCAGTTATTTCTTTCTATTAGTATTAATTTGTAATTATTCATAATGTATTTCATAGTTTTTTTGTTCTTCCATTTATTCTTTGGGCTTAGGAACTTCTTTCTTTTGATGTCCATGTTTTTTTGACACCCTTCCATCTTTGTGGGAGTTTTGTTATTTTAGGTCTTCCCTTCTTTGGGGCATTATAATATGTTCTAACCCAATTTCTCCCTTAGTCCTACACTCCCCCGTAGCTTCTAGCAGCCATGATTTATTTTACTAGAGCCTAATACCAAAACGTCAGAGCTAGATATTAGGTGCTTTGCGGTACTTTTAATATTCAAGTCCATCTTATATTCTGGAAGTCTTTGAACTCTTTGAACACCCCGTTCACATCATTATTAATGTCCATGAGGCTCTTAGATGAATGTTTCTGTGTACAACCCAACACTGTATGCCAGTTATAGATGTGATGATTATTTGTCATCTCACAACACAGCTTGACATGAATCTATGGTGATGCAAAATGTTTATCATGCTTCCATGTCACCATTTTCCCTTTCTTCTCCACAGCATACATCATAAAGGTCAAGATGATTAGAAGAATGGAAGGTTAAGAGTACTAAAGAAGAACCTCTCATATCAGCGATTCCCTAGAAACTGCCTCTGGTATCACCAGATACAAAAACATTCACAATTTCTTTTCTGGGGAACCTATAGAAAAATGA
Source organism: Mus caroli (assembly GCF_978045245.1). Classification (NCBI taxonomy): domain Eukaryota; kingdom Metazoa; phylum Chordata; class Mammalia; order Rodentia; family Muridae; genus Mus; species Mus caroli. Next base: position 112,427,607 of record NW_028227258.1, read on the forward strand.
CTCACCAAGGTAGGAATGTGTACCACTTATGTCATTATACAGAAACTATTTGAATATTTACTATCTGTCAAACTGTATACTCAACACTTGAACATGATGCTGAACAGAACAGAAAATTGTTACCTCCCTACTCTGAAGATTAACAGCAAACAGATCAACAAAACCAAGAAAAAATACAAGAAGCGTTAACCAGCTGGAAACTGCACAAACATATTAAAAGCGATTGGGTATTTAAATTTTTCTGGACATATAGCTAACAAAATTTCATCAAATTTAGATTTTGCAGAATAGAATTCTGAAAAATAAGGAGGCTAAGGAAAAATTCCACAATATTGAAGCAAGCCTGATGGGTTATAGGAATAAAGGGAATATCAGGGAGAGGGGATCAGAGAAATACAGAAATTTGAAAGTAGCTCAAAACTGAGGCAGTGAGGCAAGATGATATAGCATCATGTGTGGCTTCTGATCCCTGAAATCTATTAGATGATTTAAGGGTGATTGGTACCTATTGGCTGGTATTGAGAAAACTATGATATGATTTAAGCTGATTGCTACACTGTGAGGCAATTACAAAGAGCATATTATAATGCCGACTTTTCTTTTTTACAATTTATCTAGCACTAATGACATGCCAGGTACACTCTAAATGATTTTACATGCATCATTTGGGCATTACTTGAACTAATACAATGAGGTGGGCATTAATTGTCTCCATTTATAATCTAAGAAATTGAGGCTCAAACAGATCCAAAAGACAAATGGTGTCTACCTAGCCGGGCAGTAGTGGAGCCAGCAATTCAGCCTCATTCAGACTCCATTTCATATGTTTATCTTGAAACAAGTGTCAACTGTGTGTAAGCTGATAATAATGTCTGGTTCCCTAATTGATTCTTGATTTGGTCAATAAATAAGGCAGAAGTCAATTGCTGGGTGAAGGGTAAAGATGGGACTTCTGAGTCCTAGGAGGAAAAGGGAAGAGAAAAGAAAGAAAACTTTCTTTGGGCCAGGCTTTACAATGAGAAGGACGCAACAACCATGTAAGTTTTTGGAGCAGCCAGAACCAGCAGCCTCTGCCACCAGCGGATTACTGATATAGGCTAGCTGATAAGGGTAGGGCAAGAGATACATTGCCCAGCAATTGTGTTCTCTGTTAAGCTCTAAAGTAATAAAGCTGTCTGAGTGTGGCAAAAACAGGATGGTACCTGGTGCCTTGGCGAAGCTAGCCAGGAAGTACAAAAGAAAAGTCAAAAGGGAACTGGTGGAGTGTGGACAGCAGCTCATGGCTTTCCTGGGTTGGGGGTTGGTTGTGTCCAATCTCCCAGCTAAGCTTAGAGTGAAGGGTATTTTGGAGGGTGTTTTAGGGTTTTACTGCTCTGAACAGACACCATGACCCAAGCAACTCTTATAAGGACAACATTTACCTGGGGTTGGCTTACAGATTCAAAGGTTCAATCCATTATCATCAAGGTAGGAGCATAGCAGCAGACCGATAAGCATGGTGCAGAAGGAGCTGAGAGTTCTACATCTTCATCTGAAGGCCTCTAGGAGAAGATTGGCTCCCACATAATTATGAGGAGAGTCTTAATGCCCATGCCCACAGTGACCAACTTCCCCCAATAAGGCCATATGTCCAAATAATGCCACTTCCTGGGCCAAGTGTATTCAAACTACCACAGAAGGTAACCTTCTTCTCCAATTGTATCATTACCCAGGTTTGGTTTAAAAAAATGAAAGAAAAAATGTGCATCTCTAGCAGAATTTAGAGAGAACTAAGCACCATGAGCCTGAAGAGGGGAACTTGAAACACTGTGATAGCCTTGTAAATAAAAATGGGATTACTGAGTTTTCCTTGCAAAGGTCATCTCAGCTGAGCATCTGTTATTTATACCTAGGGCCAAGAAAGAAAGAAAGAAAGAAAGAAAGAAAGAAAGAAAGAAAGAAAGAAAGAAAGAAAGAAAGAAAGAAAGAAAGAAAGATCCTAGTTTGTAACAGATAGGTATTTTAAAATGTTCTCTTTCTTCATTTAAGCAAAATAGTGAAAGCAAAAAATGTTTCACTTGCCATTATAAGATAAAATAAGATGTTTTATGTTTACGAACACATTTAGCATAAGAAAAGAAAGACAAGATATGATTTTTACTAACAGACCAGATTTTCTTTCCTATTTATGCATACATATTTAATTTTAAGATAATGAATTCAGAGGGAGCAATAAAAGTAAAAAGTAAAATTATAATTCCTCTGAAGAACTTGATTTGCCCTCTGTCTCCACATCTGACTCAATAAACCCTTAAAAATGCCCTAGTAAGTCTAAGCTTAAGGCATTAGTCTGTAGCTAAAAATTCTGCTTGGTTATGACTTGCTAGTGTTTGTGTGAATAGAGAGAGCTGGTGGGTTTCAGCAGCCCTACACTTGCCTTGCACTGGAGTCTGAATTTAATGTTATTTATTGACTATTTCCAAACACACTATAATAACTTCTGGCATAGGAGATAGTCTATCTTTAGAGTGATATTTGCCATTTCGATCCAATACATTTTATTTATATCTTAATTCTGGATTCCATAAGACTATCTTTAAGTGAGGGATCTGGTGTTTGGTCCTCAAAAGTGCTATATATAAATAAACTTGTCATCTACATGATTTCTGTAACATTTCTAAATATGGTAATTTAAAGGGCTACTTTCCCAAAGCAGTAACCTTTTCACATACAAAAGGAAAGAATATATATATATTCCAATATTGGATATATCATTATTAAAATGTACTTATATTTTGCCACATCCTTCTGCACTCCATATATATACATATATATGTATATATGATTATTTAATGTGTAAAAATCATTATAATTTTTCAGAAAGGAAGTAAAGTTGAATATGGAGGTTATTTATTGAACCTAGGGATGTTGCTGAGTTTAGAAGTTCTTGTCTAGCTTTCATACGGCTCTGATGCCAATCTCCAGCACTTAATAAACCTGGATATAGTGTGCGGTTTTGTTATCTCAGCACTTGGCATGGAGATGTATTTTGAAACACTACAAGGTGGAGGCAGACGGATTGTATGTTCAAGGTCATCTTCATCTATATGGTGAGTGAAGGGAGGCTCACCATTTATTTAACATGCATAAGAATTATATTTTTATATTTAGCACATGTCAGTCTTTGTGTGTGTGTGTGTGTGTCTGTGTGTGTGTGTGTGTGTGTGTGTGTGTGAGTATAAATATGGACATGTGATTGCCACTGTGTATGTGTGTAAGTCAGAGAATAAATTTGGGGAACTGGTTTTTGCCTTCTGCATTGTTGCAGTGGGGTCTCATTTGCCTCTGCTACTTCACTATGAACTGTAGGTTGATGAGCCCAGAAACTTCTGAGGAATTGTTACAGGTCCACTTAACCTTTACCATAAGGATCCTGAGATTGCGGTTCTGGCCTCATGTCATCAGGCTTTCTTGGCTAGCACATGTGCTGGCTGAACTAATATACATGATACTTAACTTTAAAAACAAAGATTTTGTTTTTTATTGCATGCATTCAAGTGTCTGTGTATAGGTTTGTGCATATGTGTGCAGGTGCTCATGTGATCAGAAGATCATGTCAGACGCCCTGGAGCTGGATCTAAGGATGATGGTGAGTTTCCTGACTTAGGTTCTGGGAACCAAACTCTAGCCCTTGCAAGGAACAGTAAGAACTCCTAACCACAGTGCTGTCTTTCCAGATTCATATAGGACAGCTCTTTACCAAAATCACTGTGTGTTGCTTGGGAGCCCGAATGGTAGAAAGAAAAAAAAAAAGACACGTGAGCGACATAAGAGAACTCATTTTTATGGAAACACGCTCACACTGGGTGCTACATGCCTGAGGGCTAAAACATTCCACTTTAACATAAAAATTATTAGTTGCAAACAAATAAGAAAAGCAAAAAGCCACAGCAGAAAAGGTCATGTTAACAGACATTGATTTATAAAAGAAATAAGTTGTAATTTTCATTTATATTCTCATGTAAATATTTTAGAGCTATCCTCACTAAGATCTGGGGTGGTCCAAAGAAAAATAACCAAAGGAGACAATGTAACCAAAGGAGAACCCGGGCTCTTCTATATTAAGAAGTGGTCTCGAGTGTGTGCTTATACCAAGGAATCTGGTATGGTTTAGCGTTTATATTAGTTGTACAACTGGAAAGTTTCAGAATTTCCAAGATGCACTCCCAAGAAGGAGCTGCATGCAATGATGAGCTGAGTTTGATGCTATGTGGGAAAGGGAGATGACACCCAGGCCTTAGTGCTCAGCTCCACTGGGAAAAGCCTTGAGCTAACACAATCAAAGGCAGGCTGTGAAGCCAGCTGTGCTCTGTGAATGTCTGTGTACACAGTGGATATATCCCAGCTCTTTCCACAGATAATCATTGTATAAATTCTTATATTTGTCACAATGGGACTCAGACAAGGGAAAGTACACAAATGTATGATAAAGATGCATTGCTTCTTTAGTATTTTGTACTTAAGACATAGTAATGATATTTCATAACCATATATTTTTCCTGAAGTTATGTGGTATGTGTGTGTGTGTGTGTGTGTGTGTGTGTGTGTGTGTGTGTGTGTGTTGAAATCAGTTGTGGATTCTTTTCTGTCCTCTTACCTTTGTATGGATTCTGGGGTTGGAACACCTACAAATTCAGCCTTGGCTGTACCTCTACATCAAGAGTCATCTCATTGGCCATCTTATGGTTGGAATCATTTGTTTTCTTCCTTACTTGTTTAATAAAAAACATCAGGGTAGATTTGGGACGATTACTACTAATACCTACTACTATTTTAAATTCAATATACAAATATATTAATAATTAAGTGTCCAATTTTATATAAAACATATGGCTTTGTCTCCTATAATTTCTCTTATTTCATAAGATGGTCTTGCCTTTAATGATTTGGGATAAACCCTAGGCCTTATGAGAACTGGGAAAGCATTTTAGCCCTGTTACTTCACCAGTCTCAGAAAATGAGAATTTCTATTGAGGAATCTTAGGTCTGATTTTTTTGAGTCCACAAAGAAATTATGCACCTGGCATATTTTGTGGTTGTCTTTAATGCTCACAGATTAATCAATGATATTTCATCTTCATGTGGATGTGTGTGTACAAATGTGTATATGTTTGCAAGCATGTGGTTGTAAGAAGTTGACAGAATATCTGTCTTCCTTAACACTCTATCTTATTTTTGAGAATGGGTTTCTCACAGAACCTGAAGGTTGCTAATTCAGCTAGACTTGTTGGTCAGCAAAGTATAAGCATCTTCAATCTCTTCCTACCATATCCTAGGATTTGTGGTTTTTATTTTGTTTCACATGAGTGCTAGGAATCAGATTTAGGTCCTCTTGCTTAGATGACATGCATGTTACTAACTGAAACATCTACCCAGAGTCTCCTTTTCCCTTTAAAATGATGTTAAAAGAACATTAAATGAACTCACTCAACTGATTATATGTTATAATGAAATAAAGCATGGATCTCAGACAACTTATTCTCTAAATGAAATAAAGATATGCAGGGGGCAGAGGAGACACTTCTTTTAGTGGTGTAGCCATTGCTCATAATTATCTATCCTCTAGAAATAAGAGCCCACCATTGCTAATGCAAGAACCCCTAGTTAAACTCACAGAGGGCAGAGGGTTCACCAGGAAATGGAGGGAGAGAAGAAAATGGAGATGAATATGATAAAAACACACAACACATATGAAATTATCAAATGCTAAAATAACAAAAATTATATGTGGAAGAAAACTTAAAAACACTGTAACTGGTAGTAGAAAATATACCAAAGCAGAGAAATGATGGTCTTTGTGTCATAGCAAGATAAACCATTTCCATGTGAAGACAATCCCATATATATATATATATATATATATATATATATATATATATATATACAACTATTTATTTCCATCTGACCAAACACTAGGCCAGTTATAATACAAACATAATGAAGCCTCAGGAAAATTGTATTTTTCATGTGCATCTTGATTGTTTAAAATTAAGACTTCTGAAATATTAAAGATGATCAAATATTAACACGCTGTTGGCATCTACTCTGCAGTTTCCAAGGCACTGAAATAAAGCACATGTTTGCTTAATACTCTAAACTTCATCTCACCACAGAGAGCTGCATCAACTTCCTGTGCACATTTAAACACCATAAAGGTGCAGCTTGCAGTCTGTAAAGCTTTATTGTCTGCGTCCTGCTTACCTGAGGGACCACTTACCTGCATTCCTCAGAGAAGCCTGAGAAGCAGTTTTGCTGATAGTCACTGCCTTTTCTTGGAGGAGCTGATGTGGAGTTATCACTCATGGCAAGTTTCTTGGACCCTGGGGCTTCTGTTACCTGCCCTCAGCCCCCATTCCTGTTCTCAGTTGTGAGACAAGGCCCTTCTGCTCAAATAACATTTGCAAACAAAGAAGCCAATGATGTTCAGTTTGTGTTTGTATAAATGAAGTGAAAATACTCTTTCATATGTATCTGTTACTGCAGGCATGCAGTAAGTCTATTAAATGATATTTATGGAGATATTGGTGGGTGATATGAGAGGCTTTAGATTAAATAATTTATATCAACACAAAACATTATAATGTAGAATTTCAATATAATCAGTCCATATCAGTCCTAGAAAAATTAAGGCATATAGTTAACTATCATATAAGAAGTGATGATATGTTGAGAATGGTCTTCAAGTAACAGTTTAAATTAAATGCATACAATTAATTCTAATGAGGGGGGGGCAGTAATTTTGTTATAGTCCTTTACAATACTAACATAGACCAAACTATGTTAGTTAGACTGAAAATTATTGTTAAATATTATTTTATATGATGCCGTTTCCTTAAGCATTTTATGTCAACTTTACTAACAAGAAAGAAATCAATGTTTTATTTTCAAAGCCATAGAGAGCTGATCTAATTTTTAAATATTGGTTTTGTTTCTTTGAAGTCACTTGGTTTCTCTTGATCATAAATATAGGGGTAGAGACACACAACCTCATTCTGAATCTGAAGTTCAAAAACATCACTTCAGATTAAAATTTTATATGTATGTATATGCATATTTACATACGTTCTACATACACATGTATCAAGAACCTTTAATAAACTATGATGCTTTCTTGTATATTTTCTAGAATCCTCAGAAACCTTTTCATGTAGGTCTGAATTATTCTGCAGCCCTCTAAAAAACTGCTTTAATTAATTTGTTTAATTAATTTGCATTCTGGTATCTTTGTCTTGCCTTAGGCAAATATTTTCAAGTGAAACATCATCTCAAAGTTTCAGGACTATAGAAAAAGTCTCAGTTTGGCTTCTGCAGAAAATTTACCTCCCCACCTAATTACCTCCACCATCTCCTCTGTCTCTACTGAACACAATCAATTCACTTCATCCCTGTGGTTATTGCTCAGAGCACAGTGAAGCATGACAGAGTGAAATGAAACACCAGGAACGCAGTGTAAGGAGGTCAGACAAAGAAAGAATGTAGATGAAAGCTGGCTAAACAGAAATTGTGTGAGAACAGTTATGGTTTTGGTAACCTGCTTAGTATATGATTTGACTGCCTTCCCCATGAAAACTGTTAAGCCCCATTTAAAACTTGACTATGTGTCCTGAATGCAGCTTATAGACAAGTTTGAATGCAGATAGAGACAAGGAGCATATTTTTGTCCCAGAGAAAATACTTGTCCTGCTGAGAAGCTGGATACATGAAATTGTAATTGCTGGTTCAAAGCTGAGGGAGGCTCTGCTGTGCTCCCCACTTCCCTGCAATGCACCTCTGTCTTCAACTGTTTGGATTGTGGAGTTGGCAAGAATCGTTGAGCCTTGAGTCATAAGTTATATTGTAAAAATAAAGGTGAGCAGAATTCTGCTCAGAATTCTGGCATCAAAAAAGATGTCATAGTGAAGTTTGGTAGGATGAACTCTTTGATTGCTTTGCAGAAAAATTATAAGTAAGACAAAATGGAGGAGAAAACATATCAGGCAGTAATTCCATTTATTAAGAGTTATAAGATAGCCGGGCGTAGTGGCGCACGCCTTTAATCCCAGCACTTGGGAGGCAGAGGCAGGCGGATTTCTGAGTTCGAGGCCAGCCTGGTCTACAAAGTGAGTTCCAGGACAGCCAGGACTACACAGAGAAACCCTGTCTCAAAAAAAAAAAAAAAAAAAAAAAAAAAAAGAGTTATAAGATGGTCAATGGAACCATGGTAGTCAAAACAATGAAATCTCTATTTCTTATAAGTTACTCTTTCCAGACTCTGTTTGGTGAGGAGGAAAGTGAACTGCAGAGGGATTTAACTAACTCTCCCCTGATTGTGCAGGCAAGAGAAGGCAGAACCAAGACTTACATATAGGGAGTCTTAGCATATTGTTCTTAAGATTAGCAACAGTGATAAATCATAAGACTAGTGGATTACATGAATTATACTTAGGATTGGTAGGACTCGGTCCCTGAATTAATACAAAACATGAACAAGAAACATAGAAATGTCATTTGGGGATTCATCAGTATTTCTTGTGCAGCCAAGGCTATAGCAAACAACGAGAGCATGTGGAAAGAGGTGCATTTGGTAATGGTATACTGCAAAGCATCAAGATTTAATCTCAGATGGAGAAAGAAGTGACCCTGAAGATAACTCCACTGAAGATAACTCCCTGAAGATAGCTCAGTAATGGCCACCAAATCAGGGCTTTCAAGAAGGGTGATATGAGGGGCCCACTGACAACAGACAGAGATCAAGGGGATGCTGAAACTGACCCTTACTTTTGACTTAATAACAGTGGTGGTGACCTTGCAAAGAGGGACCTCTGAGTGGTAATTTTGTCTTTATTTAAGCTTAGTTTAGTTACATAGACCTGGAAACTTGAAGCTGAATGCTGTGAGGTACACTGTGAGGAGCAGAGAGCTAGAAATGGAGGCTACAGCAGCATCTTTAGAGTCTGTCATGAAAACGGGTATCGACACAGAAGACTAACTGATATTTGTGGAGGAATTATGAATGTGGGGTAAGTCCGAAAAAAACTGAGCAATACCTTCAAAAGGAAGTGAGTGATGTGGAATTCCTAATCAATAGAAGATAATTGACAGAAAAGCAGTGAACTATGGGGGTGGGGGGAGATGGGGAAGGGGTGATCTACATTCTGAGTGATTGGTCACTGCACTCCAGGGGACTGATCTACATTCTGTGTGATTGGTCACTGCACTCCAGGGTCTGAACTACATTCATAGTGTCTTCTCTTGGTTTTATCACATTAAGAAAGCTCCTGTTTCTTTTCTGAATTTCTACTATACCCCTTTGTGTCTCCAGGCAAAGTCTATACTAGCCATTTTCTCTGTGTTTAAGAAGCTCTGATTTCCTGTTCTGTGGAAGCAGCAGAGACTCAGGTCTCTGAAAGCACATGAATGGTGAGAATCGCGGATGAGGTGCTGGGTTTTATATCATGCCCTTTGAGAGTAATAGTTATTCGTTATTCGAAGTCCCCTTCCAGAGTTCTAATGGATTGAACCATGTTGTTTTCTGAATACTCGAATTCTGTATGCAGCTTTACGACAGGAAGTTGGCCTTCTGAGCAGGAATGTATGTAAACAAAGAAATGTGGCTCACAGTGAAGTTCCTCTAAATCAAATCCTGAAGGCTTTCCCGCCCCCATTCCAAGCTTCTCTCTGTATCTTGATTATTTTCAGATGCTTTCTGTGAAGCAGAGATGAAACCCAATAGTTAACCTCCCTAAAGCTCCCAAGGCATTCTCAGGCAGTTCTGAGTGTGCAGCAGCTAAGACAAACAAGGAGAAGGAAGTGAAAAAAAAAAACTGATGCCGCCCCTCTACGAGATGTACGAAGTGTATTTTCTCCCTCGGGAATCAAACTTCAAGAGTGAACTTTTAAAAGAGAGATTGAAAACTCGAGTACCGCAACTGCCTGAAATCATCACTGTAAACACAAAGGGTTAGAAGCTATGGCTGTTTGGTCCTTTGACATTATTATACATCGGCATGCCTGCTGAGCTTCAGAACCTATTGTCCTGCCAGCCATACAGAGCACTGCCTTTCTCCACTGTAAAAATGCTAAGATGCCAAGGGCTACAAATTGTCTTACATAAAGTCTTGGGAACTTTATAGGTTATGATAGATAAAGAAAAACACAAAGCTTTTTTGTCAGTCTCTGAACCTCAGCCTTCACGGGTGAAAGCAAAAATGTCCTAGATTCTTGTAAGGCTGGCTAACACAAACATCCAAATCCTGCTGGAAACTGACTTTCTTTGTTTTACCCAAGCCAAGTACTTTGCAGGGATGTGGTGGGGGTGGGGAGGAGGCTTCCAAAAAGTTAAGGCTTCTGTTGTAGTCCGAGAATCCTGCTCATTGGCATGTTGTCTAATAGAAGAACAGAGGAATAAAATGTGGGAGAGCCCATTGGGAAAGTGGGGAAGACTGGGTCAAACGCTGCTGTGTTCCACCACCAGTTTTTCCATCCTAAACAGTCTAAGATATGGATCTGAGATGCACACACTGGTCATAGAATTGGTGGGAAGAAAGATGTAATAGAACTGTGTGTTTCTGTAGAGACTGTGGCTAAAGGAAAAGCTGTTTGTGAACACCACACTCTTGGGGCTCCTTTTCAAGGGGTGTCAGGGATTGGACTTAGAAGTTCAAGCATTGCTTGATATATCAGCTACCTCTGTAATTGCTGTTAATATGTGACAAGAGCAGGTTAAAAAAGGAAGAGTTGTGCTGGCTCACAGTTCAAGAGCACAGAGGCAGGGCGGCCAAAGAGTGTGGTTAGTTGGTCACGTTATGGTCACTACCAGAGATTCTGTGATGAAGATAGATTCTCAACTCTTTCTCCTTTTTATTTAGAACAGTAGTTCATTCCATGCAATGGTGCTCCTCACACATTTCATGTAGATCCTCCCTTCCCTCCGCATCCTAATCTAGAAAACCCAGCACCACCATGCCCGGTGCTTTGCTTCTAAAATAATTCTGAATCTTATCACTTGATAATCATGATTAACCATAGCTCGAGCCATTGGCTCTGTTGGTTGGTGGGGATGCAGAGGCAGTCTTAAGAAACTGCAGATTGTAGGCTGCTACCCAGACTGAGTGACCATGTCTCCATGCTGATCTTGTCAAGAACGAGTTGGGTCTCTGAGTTTGTTAGGTAGGTGTTAGGGGACTGCAAGCACTGAGAAAGAGACGAGATTCTGGGGTTCCTGGATTTTCCCCACCAGTATTTGAGAAAGTGGCTCCATGAGAAAGGAACAGGAAGAAGTCACATCAAATCTACCCATCCTGCAGCCATGAGAACTTAACTAGAGACAGGAAAGAACATTAGACTGTCAAAGTTTCAAACTAAACCAGATACATCCAGTAAACTCTATTGACAATGGATTACTGAAAGAAGATGAAAAACTCCAGGACTGGGCACCCTCTCTTTTTCTTTTGAGACAGGGTTTGTTTCCATAGCTCCAGATGTCCTAGAACTCTCTATGAAGATCTTCCTGCCTCTGTTCCCCAGTGCTGAGATTAAAGGTGTGTGCCACCACAACCAGCTGAGCCCAATATGTTTTAAATTAACTAATTTTACATCCTGACCACAGTTTTCTCTCACTTCTCTCCTCTAGTACTCCCTATCTCCCCACCCCACCTGCCCCCAACATCCATTTATTTTTCAGAGAAGAAAAGGCCTCCCATGGATACCAACCAGACTTGGCATATCAGGTTGCAGTAAGACCAGGCCCACTGACTCCTACTGAGGCTAGACAAGGTAGCCCAGTAGAAGGAAAGGGTGTCTGAGGCAGGCAAAAGTCAGAAACAGCCAAAATTTGTTTTAACCAATGTTATTTACCCAGAGTTAAGCTTCAATATAACCTAGATGTAGATAATTCTTGAAAAAAACCCTGCATGTTTATAAATCAGTGAACTGAAATTGTTCAGTCCACTCATGTCATGACAACTCAATATTGGAGTATCTACTATGACTAAATTATCATGAAATCAAATTTCTATGTTTCATAGTTATTGACATTAAACGTTGTGAATACTTTTCATTTTGTTTGCTTATTTTTGAAATTTTAATTGATTTTAACATATTTCTTACTTCCCTATTTTCTCTCCAAATCCTATTATACACCCCTTTCCCTGTCCTTGAAATCAATGGCTTCTTTTTAAAATTGCTATTGCATACATGTATGTAATTTACATACATGCATATGTGTAGGGCTAACATGATGAGCCCATGTGATGTTAGTTGGGTTTACTGTTTGGCACTGGACAACCAGTTGGATTGCTGTTTCTTGCTGAAGCTGACCTGTTCCACTCCAGGTTTCCTCTGTTACCTGGAGTTCTTTGTATAGGGTTGCGGCCTGATGGATCTTCTTTGTCTTCTCTTCTATTTCTTTTTTAATTTAGTTCATTATAAATTCCCACCAGTAAAAGTCTTACAGTGCTTATCCTAGTTTGCTTACCATCGCTGTGATAAACATCATGGCCAAATATGACCTAATTGCGGAAAAGATTTATTCCATCTCCTATCCTGCGTTCTGCCATGAAGGAGAGGTGCTGCTCTCTGGCTTGCTCTCCAGGCCCACATTTATCTACCTTTCTTGTAACCTCCCAGACCTACCTGCCTAGGGACAGTGTTGCCCACAGTAGGCTAGGTCCTCCCTCATCAATTGCTAATTAAGAAAACTCCTCCACGGACTTGCCCAAAGTCCAATCTGATGGAGGCCTTTTATCAATTCAAGTTCCATCTCCAAGTTGACACCCAATTGTATGACGTTCACAAAAGCCGAACGAGCTCTATAATGCACACTTTTATGGTGAATAGTGCAGTGATGCAAAAAATATACTTGAAGCCTAGGATTGCTAAGCTTGGAAAATAGTAAAAATAAACAATATTGAGAATTAAGGCAAAAGAGCCAATTTTGTATTTGTATCTAACATTTGTGTTCAAAATAAGGAGAAGGAAATGGAACTTATTTAAGGGCCCAGAGTAACTCTCACATCTTGTACTGGTAAAAATAAAGGTATGGAGAACTCCCTTTCTGGAGTCGATAGTTAGAAAAGCAGTTCCCAGCCTTTGATTTTTGGTTTCACTTTTGGATTTCCATCTGTAAAGTGAAGAATTCATCTCCAGAGTGCAGCCAAACCCAGGGATTTGGCAAAATAGGTATTTTCAGAGGTAAGAGCAGCTTCCAGGTGGTTTTGGACACCCCAGGAAGATGGCGAGCCACAGTGACTTCAGTCAGAATCTATAACAGAAGCAACTGGAGAAACCCACTTTATATTCAAAACCCATTGTCTAGGCATGACTTAGGAGGTAAGGTGGAACTGTGGCGTCACTACAGGTCTGTCCAACATTTGGGCATCAGCTTTGGCAGTGAGCAAGCTGCATCCATCAGGAATGTCGCTGAGATTTGGGAACTGGTGATGTTATCTGAGTCCTCAACATAGAGGGAATATTCACATCATGAATATTTATGAGCTCTCACTAGGGATTTGCAGGGCACCAGGTGAACACACAGCCAAGGAGAAACATGAACATAAGGGCGAGGAGGAGGAAAAACAGAAACCCAAAAGGATGGAGAAGGAAGGAAAGAAGAAAGGTGAGAGTCATTTGTGCACAGAGTAACAGTCATGGAGAGTCAACTGGAAGGAGGCATATATTAGTATTAGGGAAAAGGATGGAGAACTGAGAGATGGCTCTTTTAAGATGGGGAGAGGGTTCTGTCAGTTGGCAGAGTACCTATTTCACAAACATTGGGTGTACACCCCTAAGTAGAAGCCAGGAGATGACCTGAGCCTTGGGAAGCACAGGATCTAGACATTAGAAGGAGGTTGAGGCTAGCAGATCCCTGGAGCTCATGGGTCAGACAGTCTAGCTAAATCAGTGAGCTCTGGTTTCAATGGGAAACTGCTTTTCAAAAATAACATTGAATTTGAAGAAGAAAATTATCATCAACCTTTGACCTTCACACGTGCATAGACATACAAACATGCATAGCTCCATGTACATGCTCACAGACACAATCACTATCAACACCATAAACAGAAAATAGTAACATAGAATAAAATAATAAAATAAAAGAAAGATTCCAATCTGTGAGGAAAAAAATATGAGCTTCCAAATTCAGTAGATTTCTTTTGAGATAATTTCAAAGGGAGAAAATGAACTAATTATTTCTTACCTTTTTTACTCATTCCTCCAAAAATATTTAAGGAGGAATTTATGTGTTAGAGATAGACTCTCATGATGCTTTTTCTGCCATTTGTGCCCAGTCTTTTGGAAAAGAAAAGCTGCTTTCCTTGGGTTTCTAGCCTGTTTGGATGTGTAACGGGTTCCTTGATAATTATATACTCAGCCTAGAAAACACTCAGATGGTCTGATCTTAGATTTCTGGCTTTTGTAGTATACCTTGGTCACAGGCTAAAAAATAAATCAGGTTCTTTACTGAGTTTGTCAATGAAATTGAAGGAAAAATTATGGCTTGCAATGAAAGGTTTTCCTTTCCTTTTTTTTTTTTAACACTTTAGTAGTAATAATTGAAGAATGATGATTTTTGCCCCATGTTAACTATAATTTGTTACTTGGCTCAGCAAAGTATAGGTCAGTTATAGATCAAGAAGCAGCTGCTCTCTCTGAATAGCCACACCTTCAAGCTCTCTGTGAAGAGCTCTTCTGGTCCTTCAAGCCAAATTCTCATTTATGATGTTCTTCCATAAATGAATGGATAAAAAAATGGAGTTGAATTTTCACCCAATTGAATTAGCTTTGTTATATGATTTACCATTTAATTTTCTGCTTAGAAAATTGTTCTTAATTTTGTTAGGATTTTTTTTAACTTGAAAAGCTTGTGAAATTTTCTCTTTCCCTTTTTTATCTTACTTTTACTAGAAGTTTAACTAACTTAACTTTAATATTGAAAATAAGCATAGCACAGTTACACCCTGCCCACCACAAAAAGGTATAGGGAAAGTATAATATTGAATATACCATTATTCTCCTTCCTTTTGTATGTACATAAATGTATAAGTGTATGGTGTGTGTGTGTGTGTGTGTGTGTGTGTGTGTGTGTGTGACTGTGTGACCTAGGCCAGAGAAAGATGTACTGTATCCTAATCAGTCACTAGTCCCTTTTTTCCTAGCATCAGAATGTCTAATTAACCCTGAAGCTTGGCTGAAAAGAGGCAAGTCCTAACTAACACCTCTTATGTCTCCCTCCTTTCGAGTATTTTTTTTTTTGCAACTCATTGTATTCTGGTCAGTTGTCTTAAAAGAATTAGACCAGTCTCATATGTCCAGGGATATTCAGTCCATGTATTAATTCAAAAACCAAACATTGAGGAACTCTTTAGTGCTGGGTTGGATCAGAAAGCAAGAGAGACAAACTTTGCTGTTAAGGGCATAATGTTTTAATATGCAGTGGTATGCAATATATAAGTAGCCAGTTTTTCATACCTTAGAGTATTGCAAGGAAAAATCAAGGGAGATAGGAAGATGAAATCAAAGCCTATTGGGTGTGGGGCGGCCATTAGATGCACAGCTTTGGAAGGATTCCCTCAGCAGAGATAAAACTGACTGTATTAGAATAAATTCAGAAATGAGTGAAAGAGAAGTCTCAAGGGAAGAGCCAAATTCAGAGAGATAATACAAAAGAAAACAAAACAAAACAAAGAAATAAACAAAAGCCATGTCCTGCTGAGGGCAAGGGATGGGTTGGCAGGGGAGAGACAGAGAAGACAAGTCTGAGTCCTTGGGTTTAATGGCAGTTCTAGTTCTATTCAAAGGGTGATGGCAGCAAGCTACTAGAATGTTTTGTACAACCTGATGCACTCTGCCTTTGTGGAGTATCAGACAGTAAGGAGAGAGGCCTCTCTGGTAGGAGGGGAGAGGGGATTAGTATGATGTAGGAGAGTCTCACTAAAGGGATCACTAGGCAGGACTCCTGTGGTCCAAGTCACAGTGTGTTTACATAGTAAATGGATTTTAGAGACTGTGAGCCTAGCTTCTTTCCCTTTGGGGTTGGGTGGGGCATGCTATTACAGTTATAAGCGAATGGTTTTCTTCATTTCAGGGTGGCAGTGTTGGGGTTAAAGCAAAATAAAAGAAACTACTGTAGTCTTGTGAGTGATGGTCAGACTTACAGAGAGTGAAATTTTGGTAGGCGATGTTTGTAATGGGGCAGCTGAGCAAGTGTCATAGGCCAAGAGTGGAGGACAAGTACTGAGAGGTCCTCTGAAGGTTTTCTGTTATCTTTAAACTGCTCTGAAATACCAAGAACATGCTGCCATGGTGTCCAGGTTTCAGACTCAGTGAGAGGTCCTATCATATGGAAATATGGGGAGTAATGATGGACCATGGTACCCAGCATCCTATGGCTTCCTTGCATGGGCAAGTACACACCCATGCACCCATATACCACCCATGTGCCACCCATGTAACCCCCACAGAGAAGAACCTTTGATGATTTTCTACTGCTGCTCATCAGCCAAGTTGATTTTCAAACAATAGCAAAACTACCTTGTGACCCAAAGTCTCTTTATAAAATTGTGTTTCTCTATTTTTCTTACAAATTCATTCAGGCTCCTCTCTTCCCTCCCTCGGCTGTTCACTGGACAAATGAAATCCTCATATCCTTATCCTCAAACACGTCTCTACTGCTCAGCATCTCACAAAGGCCGTGTGATGAAGGCTTGGTCATGAGGGAGCCTGTGTTGCCTCTCCTACGGAGTAAGTGATGGGGCCTAGAGGCAGGAGGCTAAGTTGCTGGGAGCATGTCCCTGAAAGGGGCATTCTCTTTCTGCACCTTTTCTGTCCCCACCCAGTGAGAGAAGCAACACCAATGCCATGGTCCTTCCTCGGGATGTTCTCCCTGCCCTCGGGTTCAAGGCAGAAAATAGACCGACCAGTAATAAAACAACCAAAATGTAGTTCTTGTTTGTTTGTTTTTTTGTTGCTTTTGGTTTTGGTTTTGGTTTGTGTGTGTTTTAATTAGATATTTTCTTTATTTACATTTCAAATATTATCCCCTTTCCTGGTTTCCCCTCTGAAAACCCCCTATCCCATCCCCCTCTCCCTCTGCTCACCAACCCACCCTCAAAATGTATTTCTAAATATTATTTTCTGCTTCTTAAATTGATATCCTGAAGTACTTAAGGCTGACTAATACACCCATCCTCCACAGACTGAGAACAAACGTCAAGTTTGGCTGTTCTATAATAGTGTTCATAAATTCCATAGTTGCTCGTGGATCTCTTTTTTTAATATCAATATTATGGTTTTCAGAGACAGAGAGAAGAGTCAGTTGTAGATGAATTTCAAACACAGAGCAAATAGCTTTAAGATAAGTATGTTCTAAATATTTTATACGGTATTTTTAATGCTAAAAAGAGTTTCCTACATTTTATTTGCCAAACATGGAAATCTTGTCCAATTTCTCTCAGGAAGATCTTGCATGAATTTTCATCTGTGGTTTATTCTAAATTTCTGATAGTCAAAACGCGCTTACATATGACACCAAGAATGTCTGTCTGCATTTCAAATTCTGTACCCCTTAAATGAGTGTTCGTCTGGTTTTTGGTTTGTCAAGTAAGTTCAATTTCTTACCAGAATGTTCTAACTAATTACTAAAAAACATAAAGGAACAGACAAAAACAGAAAGCACCATTTTTACACTGAAATGCAGGCATCTTATCTCCTGACCCCCGTAAGTAACAGCTCTAATATTGTGACATTGTTACACATGAGTAGATGGATCAGAAGCCTATAAATCAAATACTAGAGGAATATATAATGTTTATTTTTAAATTTCTGATTCCTTATATAGAGTGTGGATGTGCATTCAAACACATGAGTGCCACCAGGTGCATGGGAAGAAGGTCACAGTACATTCAACTTTGAGGACCATTTCCCCTCTTGTACTCCTTGTGAGGGTCTCTCTTGCTTCTTCTGTGCAGAGTTCTCCTGGGTTGCTGGTCCACATTTAATTTGAAAAAATATATTAGAAATAAGATGTTCTCCTGTTTCCTTGGATTCCATGAGTGACACATTCATCTCCTTCCAGGTATATAGTGAAGAGCTGTATAGTTTTAAATAATGGGGATGGAGTGAGTTTTCTTCCCTTAGCATAGTATCTTAGTTAGGGTTGTACTGCTGTGAACAAACACCATGGCCAAGGAAGCTCTTATAAGGACAACATTTAACTGGGGTAGGCTTAGAGGTTCAGAAGTTCAATCCATTATCACCAAGGTGGGAACATGGCAGCATCCAGGCAGATCTGGTGTAAAAGGAGCTGAGAATTCTACATCTTCATGTGAAGGCTGCTGGCAGAATACTAATTTCCAGGCAGCTAGAATGAGGGTCTTATAGCCCACACCCACAGTGACACACCTACTCCAACAAGGCCACACCTACTCCAACAGGGCCACACCTTCTAGTAGTGCCACTCCCTGGGTCACGAATATACAATTCATCACACTTGGGATTGCCTTTTCTCTTTCCCTTGGTATTGTACTGTTTGATTGCTTTTCTTTCATTTGATGCAAACCACACAAGCCTTAGGACTACCACACAGAAATCCTAATCTGCAGTCACTTCTCCACTTTTATGTCTAAGTCTATTTTGTATTTTAAAAGAGTAGCTTTAACCACAGTGAGACGGAAGACTAGAGATCTTTCTTTAAATTATACTTTTCATTAAGCTAAAATGAAACCAGGCGGGAGGACTGGAAGCCCTTGAGGAGAAGAGACACTGAGCAAGGTGGCCTTCCTTCCCTCCCTTGCTCCCTCTCTTCCTGCTACAGATGTTAATTGCCAGAATATGAGGGAGGAAGCTGAAGCAGCTGGCATAGATTTGGAACAACCATACTTAAATTGTTTATAAGAAAACCTCTCCATTAAACTGGGGGTTTGGATTGCAAGGAAAGATTGTGGTAGTTGAAAGCTGAAAGGAGTTTTTAAAAGAAATCCAGACATGCACCAAGGGAACACAGTAGGTCATTTATAAACAGAGTGTAAACCACACAGGTCACAGGCAGACCTCTGGGAGAAGCGCTGAATAGCCACACTTCAGAAATCCCAGGAGAAATCTTAGATGAAGCTCATTAAGAAGATCTGTTGAAAAAAAAAGTAACATCTTTGAAAGAAAACATTGGTATTAGTCCAATATTTGTATGTAGCTATGCACACCAAAAGCAGGGGAGCTTTGTGGAAGTGCTGAGAATTTGACCATCAATAAAAAAGGCTCATTCTTGCAATTGCTGAGGATAAATTTATTCTGTTGTGACAGATATGTATTGTAATTCATAGCTACATAGTTTGTGAGAAAATTAATATAAGATTGAGTAACTAAAAATAAAAAAAGCTCAGAGTTCTCTGAAGTCTGAAATCTTCTTAGTTTCACAGATTCCACATATAGAAAATGCCACACCGGAGCCGGTAAGATGACCTGAGGGTAAAGCTGCATGAATATTTACATTGCCTTGAAGTTTCTAAAGATCAACTTTTCAGTCAGTTACTTTTTTGATACCAAACTCCTGCTGAACACTGACTCTTCTAAAGTTTGCTTTATATGTGGTTTCCTTTTCTTTTCAGAAGGCTTTTAGCACTTACCATCCTATGGGAGGTCAGGTGTGGTTTTCAAAGTTAAGGAAGTTTAAATCAAGGCTGCTGGCTACTAGCTCTGGATTGGTACTGACTGAACCAATATCAACTTGAAAATTAACAAGGAGTTCTCAGATCCTTGGGGTTATTTACAGTGGGTTTTAGGAAGCACTGTGATATTAAAAATTAATATTTCAGGATACTACACAGAGATGCCTCCTTTCAATGAAGTGAGAAATTGGAACATTCCACGTTGTCCAGAAAATCCAAGGCTTCTTTGATTCAATTAGCAGATGCGCTCTTCAGGTTGATTTATCAAGTTTTTTTATTTTTTCTCAATTCTTCGTTCACCCTCTGCAATTGCAGATAACACCGTGCACAGGAATATGTAATGTCTAAGGGTCAGTTCTCATTGTTTCAGACACTACAATTCATGTGGCTGCCCTGTCAGCACTCAAACGGGCTGTTAATGACACCATAAAACTTGACACATGATTTTCTCCCTCTTACGGGGAAGAAAATTAAGAAATCTAATTTCAGTTCCAGAAATGGAACTCAGAAAAGTGACCACAGATAAATTTTGAAGCTATTTTCAGAAGGAAGCTCAGTTCCTTGGTTTTTATTCACTAGGACTATGTCTCGGAAGTTAAGTCACGTTTTACAGGTGATCCAAATGCAAAGTGATATTGATGGTATGATTGCTGGACCAATCCTCAAATGATCTCCTCTGTGCTCTAAATGGGGACAAGCCAGCTCACCTCCCTGGGCACCTAAGTAATCTGCAGCACTGTGTCTGTGCCCTCTTTTCATCTTTCCCTCCTTAGTGTGAACAGCATGAGAGACTACCAAAATTGGTAGTCTATGGGACTGGATTTAGACCAAAGATGGAGGCAGACTTCATTCGTATATTTCTCCATAGATCCTCTTTCTCTACTTGAAGAGGCACTCTAACGGGGTTGGTAATCTAGAGCACGGCCTCAGCTTGACAACATGCAATGTTCATTGCTATCTTTGTTGACTGTAACTATAACATTACATTATGAGAGTGTTAGTGTTTCTCCCATCAACGTCAATCTTTTTAAATATTATGTAACCTTAGTTTGTAAAAGGCACATGTGATTGTGAACTTACAAAACAATGAACCTACAGAAGGTGTAACCATTGCATAAAATGAGGAGACAACATTTTGAATCTACAACACAAAGTGTACACATAAAACAAAACGTGTTCAGGTAATCCAATGTGTATGATGTATTTAAACAATAAAATCCTGTTGCCAAAGGATACTAGGACAGTGAACTATATTTTGCACTAATGTTTGTAATTTGTTTCTTGTCTTATTTCTGCCCCACAAGGATATATAAATGCCTTAGGGAGTTCTTGGACCATTTGCTTTACAATCATTTTTGTTAATATTATTATTATAAGAAAATGTATTTATATTATGTAAATGTAAATGTCACTTTTATTTCCTCAGCTGCAGTGATGAGATGAGAGCCTTACCCAGCTGGCTTGGACTGAGCCCAGAGTGTTTCTCACTATCCCTAGACCTAGGCCTGGAAGTTTCTAGGCTCAATACAATTTAATCTTCTGCAAACCCAGATCTTGAAGGATTTAGATTCCAGCTTTCATCTGCTAACCTAGAACTAGAATGTTTCAGCCTCTGACACGTACTGCTGAATAAACTCACTCTTTCTAGCTCTTTCTGAATTCTGGCTGGCTGGTTCAACTCAGCGTTTCTGGCTCAAATTCCTCTCCAAAGTGACTAATTCAAATTGACTTCTCTTGCTTCTGACAGAATGATGCTGACTGGATAAACTGCCTCTGGACTTCACTCAACTGCTTTACTCTGTGCTGAGCTCAATTGCTCCCAACTGATCTGCACACCACTGACTTGAATTGTTTCTCCCTCACTGCTTTTTAAATAACCTCTCTTTCCTGTCTGAGAATTGAGTATACACTATCTCTGATCTTGTCAAATCTTTCTCTGATTCAGCACTTTGTCTGCCCTTCAATTAGACATCATTGTTTTGGATTAAATGTTTGTACTGCAGGAATGCTTGTACTCCAGCTAGAATTATTAAAGGTATGTGGCATGTCTACATTCCAACCAGATCATATCTGTTGACATGATCTTATGCCAGAGCAG
This sequence comes from Mus caroli, assembly GCF_978045245.1. Lineage (NCBI taxonomy): Eukaryota > Metazoa > Chordata > Mammalia > Rodentia > Muridae > Mus > Mus caroli. The sequence goes on from NW_028227258.1 coordinate 112,449,384, forward strand.
CCATGTTGCTGGATTAAAATTCCCCTACAATATTAGACATAAATCATACTGAACATACACACACACAAAGCAAATTTATTGTTATTAACTGTTACAACACAGAAAATATCTTTTGCATCCATGTTGTTATCTTAAGAAAAGAGTTAAGGGAGGCCTCAGAGTTTTGCCACCTTCTGGATTATCAGTGCATTCCTGGGCATGCATTGTACCCACTAGCACCTCAAGAATATTTTCCTGAAGCTAGAAGAGAGAAGGAGAGAGAGATTAACTGTTTCATAGAAGTATAATTTCTATTCACACATATACACATAATATGCACCATATGCTTTTGAATTACCTAACTTTTAAAACCTGTGCTCAACTTATTTTATAAAAATATTTTTAAAAACTAAATAAGTTTAATTGAATTACTTCTAAATTTCAGTAGTGCTTAAAAAATACAGAGTAGCTATTCCAATCAGTTAAAATCATGAAATTAGATCATCCAGGCACTACCAGAGCAAAAATCTTTGAATGTCCTTGCTCTACTGAGAAAGCAAAACCAAACAAAAAACAAAAACAAGAAAACAAATAACACACCGGGCATGGCAGTGCACGCCTTTAATCCCAGCCCTCTGGAGGCAGAGGCAGGCGGACTTCTGAGTTCCAGGCCAGCCTGGGCTACAAAGTGAGTTCCAGGACAGCCAGGGCTATACAGAGAAACTCTGTCTCAAAAAACAAAAACAAACAAACAAACAAAACAAAAAGAAAACAAATAACACACACACACACACACACACACCCAGAGTCTGAAGTCAAACATAGTTTTGGTAAGGATGTGGCTCCATTGCAGAACGCCGACTTTGTATGTACCCACACCTCTAAGTTCATTCTTCAACACCACGAAACAAAATGAAAATCACCCCCTGTATAGGCACTGTCATGATCAGCACTCTTTGGGAAATTTAGGATATTCAGGTTTTTTCAATTTTCTTTCTGCTGCCCAATCAGAGGTACTTTATACTACACACCTGACTAGAACCTAACGGACTCTGCATATTCTTTATAAACCAGTCACTAATCCCATCCCTAATTTTTTCTAACTTCTTATTTATTGTTATTATGGTTAGAAAAGAAATCAATGTTTTTTTTAAAAGTTAATTTTATTTTAAATGTACAGATTTTTTTACTGCATGTATGTGTCCTGGACAGAAGACGATGTTGGACCCTGTGAAACCAGGACTGAAGGAAACTGTAAGCCACCAGGAGTGCTGAGAAGCAAATGCCAGCCCTCTTGGAGCTAACAGTGCTCTTGACCAAAGGTCCAACTTTCAGCTCTATTGATAAGATTCTTAACTGATGTTTGACTCTATTTCATGTGAAACAGTAAGATGTGAATTCTGGTATACAATGCCTCCCCCCTCCCACCAGAGATGTTTTAGGTTTCAGAGATGCTCTAAGAGGAAGATGCAGAGGTTTCCCATGTCCTACCTGCCTTTCCCCACATGTAAACTCCTCATTTATCAACTTGACCCCAGAGTCACATTTGGTGAAGCTGCAGTCAGTCACATACTACAGTCTCCCAAAATTTGTAGTTTACAGTTTTATAAAATGCTCCATGTATATGGAGTTACTATCTCCATACAGAGTACTTTCATTTCCCCAAAAGTCCTCTCTCCTATGTGAACTCATGTTCTTCCCATCCACCCTTTCCAATCACTTGTCTTTTTACTGTCTCTATTGTTTTGGAATTTTCAGGATGCCATGTAGTTGAACTAAGGTGCATGGCCTTTGGATGGACATCTTTCACTTGTTAATGAGCATTTGTGTCTCTTCCACAGCTGCTTAGGGGTTGATGCTTCCATTCCTTTTTTTCCTGCTAAATAATCTCCCAGTGTGTGGCTGGATAACCAGACTTATTATATTATTCCTTCACCCACTAAAAGACATCATCATGGCTCCTTATAGAGTTTTGAAATTATAAGGAAAACTCCTATAAACACCCACCTGATAACTTGTAAGTGGGTATATTCAAACTCCTTTGGATAAACAACCTATGTATATTGGCTCCTGAAGCCTGTAATGAGATCTGTTTAGTGTTCCAAAGCACAAACAAACTGTCCCCTAAAGTGCCTTGACCTTCAGGAACTTCCAATGGTAAACAATCTCAGCTCTCATGTTGCTACTTCCTTGTCTGCATGTGGTGTTGGCCGTAGTTTGGATAGCAGCCGTTCTCAGATGTGTGCCAGGATTTCTTCTTCCCTTTGCCTTTGCCTTATGATGTGATGGATAACATCTCTTCAAATGTCTACTTCCTGTCTACATATCTTCTTTTGTGAATTTTACCCCATTAAAAAATTGATGTTATTTACTGGTTGGTAATTTAATTCTCTACATATCTTGAAATTTAGTTGTTATAATTCATGGTATTGTGTGTGACAGGGCAGAAACTATATTGTATCAGGTTTTTTTTTTTAAGATTTAAGAGATGCTAAAATGTGGTTCACTCAATACTCATTTCGATACCTCAGAAAATATTATTTATAATATTCTCTTAAGGATCTATTTGAATAAACTTGATAGTTAACACTATTTTAACAAAATTACTTAAACGTCTATTAAAAAATCTATCATTACAAACATTTATCATTTTCCACTGATGTTATTGTTAAAGCTTTAATATTTTCTTATAAAGTATACTTTAGCCTCAAAAAGTATGTTGTCCCTGTTAAATTTGTTGATTCTAATTCAAGACATATAACTTACTGTTTCACATGATGCAGTGTACACACAGATACTTAGCCTTCATCTTTATTTGCTGTATTCAAGCCAGCTTGAGACAGCTAAGATTCTCATTATACTGATGTGAAATGAACCACAGAGCTGAAGAATAGCCTTTTGTGTAGTGACACAGAGCTTAAAAGAAATATCTGTGGTTATGCTTAACCCTGTCAGACAGTCAATTTCATTTCAGAGTGTGAGATGGGCATTCCTTCAAAGGCTTCTATTTCATGTATCTTTTGGCATGAGCTATCTTTTCTCATCATGGCCTATAAATGTAGAGGGCTGTAAAATTGTTTACACACATTGGCCTCTTACAGCCTACAAAGGTAGAAAATTAGGCTAAGGCACATTCATTGATGCATACTGAATATCTGTTCATGTACACATTTGATTTGATGGTAAACTGTTTGAATTCTTTGTTGCATAAAATCTGTGTGGCAGACATGCACATAGAAAAGAGTAGGAGAGAAATTGGGTACCCAGAAATTGTGGTGTAATAGATTTCAGAAAATGTATGCTTCTCTATTTATCAAACAGTAAAGTATCTTCATTTCTAAGTGTGTTCTATATCATAGTATGTGGCACAGGTATCTGTATTAGCCCAGAGGATAGACATGAAAAGTCCACAGAGTTCAAATGCACTGAGCACGAATCATGATCATTGGCTATGGGAATGAGAGAGTATACTTAAGTCATGCCTACATTACTTTGACTTGCTTTAACCACCCAAAGGAAGGTCAAGTAGGAAGTGGGAGCTCCAGGCTGGGGACTGTAAATGTGATATAAACATATCCTACAATGTACCAAACTGCCATTTTCTTTTCAAAGCACTTTTTTAGATATGCACAGTATAAATAACAACGTTTGAAATCCCACAGATCTAAACTGAAGGCATGCAAATATCAACACAGGTTAAATTTTTCTGTGTTAGAAATTCCTCAGGTGAAGATTTTTACTCAGGACAAGTGTCATGTAATAATGACAGTTATTTTTGGTAGGATTAGATTTTTTGAAAGTTACTTTAAACTAGGTTTTTTTAATGCTTCAACTTGCCTTCTAGCCCATTCACCAGAAAAGGAAGGTTAATAAGAAACCCTGGTTGTGGACCTGTTTAGAAATAGTTCTTTGCGGCTATTCTAATCCATTGTCAAAAGTCCAGTACACTAGCAAAGCACTAAATATAAATCATCATCAGCAGCAGCAGCAGCAGCAGCAGCAGCAGCAGCAGCTCTATCCAGAAGAAACTGCAAGGCTCTACCAATTGGCATGATGGAAATTTCTTGCAATGTGGCAAGAAGCAGCTAGAATACCAACAGAAGTTCTTTAGAGTCACAACAAAGTAAGATCAGCAAAGAATGCAAGATGAACCAATGCAAGTGTCATCCATGAAGTCCGGCAAACCACTGCAAGGTAAACCAATGCAAGAATGTCATCACTGACCACCAGCATCAGCACAACCTAAGAAAAACCAGCAAACTCTTACAAGACAAACCAATGCAAGAGCATCACCTACTGTTCGGTGGATTGTACTTAGACTCTTTCCAAAATTCACATGTCCTCTCAAGCATCTGCTCCCGATAAACATCACATGCCCTTTCAACAGGCAACTTCCAGAAAGACACCACATGTCTGCTTCAGTAGAACATCCTCTCATGTCTGCTTCAGCAAAGCATCCTCATAAGACAGTTTTCAAAAAAAAAAATCACACGACACAACTGAGTCTCCAACAAAATCAGAAATTTCCACTTCAATACATTAATTAACTATCTAATTAGTTAATTAAAATAATGCTGATAAGGCCATTGCTATGTATCTTGTTATGTATCAGTGAAGATCACTTTGTCAAACAAAAGGCACCCTATTTCAGATAAAAAGACACTTAATTCATTCGTTTGGATGATGATGAATACTTGAGAGGCTTCAGAGAGAAAAGCAAAGCTACAGATGAATGTGACTAGGCTTCAGTGTTGATCAAAGGGTCAGAAATGTCTTTGTTTCCACCCTAAGTTGGAATACTGTAAGAAACAGATGGTAGAGATAGAATTAGTACATTCACCCAAAGCATAGGTACGTGACAGTGGTCCTTGGAGTCCAGATGTTTATGACACATCTGCTGAAGTTCATGTCCTATACTCCTTTACTCTCTGCAGAAAAGGAAATGCTGTAATTGGACAGCGTAGTTGGCTTGCCTATTCTTGGTCTGAGAAAATGCAATTAGGTTTACAAATTCCTAGAAGAAAATTCACTAAAATTATAACAACAGCTCATGTTTATTATAAGAGTAAATGGAATTTTGACCTCATATGCAGATCAATTTTTGAAATTGTTAGGGTTATTAATAACAATTCCATTTCTATTTAGGCATTAATATCCCTGTAACTCTATAACAAATTACCACAAGTATAATGGCTTTGAACATCCCATTTATTGTATCATGCTTTCTTTAACTCCAGAGTCAGAGCATATCTTAATGGAATCTCTCCTCATGGTCTCAAAGATTGTGGTCAGATGTAAACCAGGGTTGGGAGGAAGCTTATTTGCTGGTTCCATTTCCAGGTTGGCTGAATTAATTTTCTTGTACATATAGAGCTCATAAGATCCTGCTACTTCAAGGCTTCTCTTGACTCTAGGAAAGTCTAAATATGTTTTTAAGTGGCTTATGTGATAAAGGTTTGCCCCACCTGGGAAAATGTATGTTTCTATTAAAGTGAGTAGCTTAGAATTCTTAATTACATCTATTAATCATTGCTATATAAAGCAACATAATCAAAGTAACCATACCCCTCTCATATTCACAGGTCCTGCTGATCTTTAAAGACAGAAGTCTCCACATGAGCATCAACTATTGTGGACTATCTTAGAACTTCAGCATCCCTGCCAGTTGTCAGACATACAGATTTTCCAGGGAGTTTACTGCCTTATTTCAGATGGCATGCATTTCTAAGAGGTTTTTTTTTCATGAGATTTATAAAAGCATTAAGATAGTACATATTTACAGACAGTGATGGCACATGCCTTTAGTCCAAGCACATGGGAGTGAGACACAGGCAGATCTTTGAGTTTCAGAGCTGTCTTGTCTACAGAGTGAGTTCCAGGACAGCCAAGACTACATAGAGAAACTCTGTCTCAAAAAGCCAAATAAATGAAAGAAGGAAGGAAGGAAAAGGGAAAGGAAGGGATAGAGAGAAGGATAGAGAGAGAAAGAAGAGAAGGAAGGAAGAAATGAAGGAAGGAATATCATAATCTTTCCAAGGCCATAGTTATATATGCATACAGACAGACAGACTAACTGATTAATTGATAGAAAGATATTTCTCTGTCATAGAAATCTATATTATTTACATGGATACAATTTAATTTCTGAACATTTTATTGGTTCTTATCAGACAATAAATTGTTATAGATACACGGGGAACTGATCTTTCTTCTTCCTTACAAGTATGAGTTTGAATGTAGAACGACTTTTCATTTTTGCATTAGCTGCAGGATAGATACTCAGCTCTTCCACTGTCTTCATAGAGTGACCAACTGCCTAGGTTGTCTGACATTGTTGGGTTTCTTAGGGTCAGACAATTTGAGTCTAAAAAGGAGTCTAAGGATGAACATTTGTCTTTTGCTTCCAAAAGGAAAACATGCTCGTCTTTGAAACTTTATAAAATAGTAATGGAGATTCGATCACAAACTACAAACAGGATGCCCCATTAGACTAACAGACTAAGGAACAAGCACTGAGAGTAAAGAGGCTTAGAGAGCAAAGGACTTGAACGTCACTGGTAAGAATAGAGAGCTAACACACAGATAGATGGCCCTTTTATGTTAAGCATTTGCACATTGGAAGAGGTAAAAATAGAAACTAGTGAAAAAATAGAGAAAGGACAGATTCCATTTTATTATTAACCAAAGTTCCTTTTGATTTTTCTTATCATGCTTTTTATCATTAGCATTTAACTTTTATCTTTTATGCTGAACTATCAAGCTTTAATGTGCTCAAAATTAATGGATTAAGCAAGTGCTACATAAGAAAAAAAATAGCTCAACTAAGATATCCACTTAGAATCTGGGAACCTAAGTGTCACCAATGGAAAGGAACAAAGCTCTGAGTGGAGATATTTTGGTTGGAAATGCTGCAGAAAGTATTCCAGCCACTGCCACATAGCTGCTAAGTACTCCCTCGTGCCTCTGCAGCAGTGCTTTCTCAGCTTGCACTGAGCCAACATATTGTTTTTCCATCCAAGTAATTCCCAGTAACACCCACAGAATCCCCAGCAGTGATTCCATCTAACATAATACTTGGCCAAAACTCAACTTAATGTGAGCAAAATGGTAGGACAGAATTCATGTCACTGGATAAATTTTTTTTTCAGTCTGAAACAAGAGGAACGGAAATGGAGAAGCCTATGGCTATAAAATTAAGAAGACTTTACCCACTAATTCAGAGACAAAAAAGTAAAGCATGCATATTTTATAACCTGCTTCCAGCATCTCTCGGAAAAGCAAAATTGTACAATTCTGCCCAGAGAGTCTCAGCCGCAGTTCAATTATTAAAATGGAGGCTCTTTTAAAGGAGCCAGTTATATCAGATTGAAGAAAGCCTTCATAGTTGGACTTATGTTCCAGGGAGAGAGTTGGATTTTTTTTTATATTTAGTTTCTTATTTCCACCAGATATCAATGAGTTATAATAATTTAACTTCACTTTGTATCATACCGTCATTTTAAATTCTGCAAGGTAAGTTTTCCATTCATCTTCGTTCATCATCCAGTGATAAAGGAAAGAAAGAGCAGAGAAAGTAGCCAGAACATTTGCACCTTTCTGCGTTGTCTGTCCCATTAAGTCACTGTCGCATGGAAAATCAGTCACATGAATGTGAATTTTTCATGCACGAGAGGCAATGCCCACAAATCCCATTACTACATAAAGAATCTGTGAGGCCTCCTTGGAAAATGTGCCCCCGTGGTCTAGGCAGAATCATGTCATGCCCACTGTCCTATGAATAGCCCCACTGTTAGGTTGTCTCCACAAGCTGGCAGCCTCAGTCTGGCTTGGTGGGATGGTGTTTTGTTTTGTTTTGTCACGTCCTTAATCACATTAGAGGGTGTTATAATTCTTCTCCCACTCAGACAGCTTGATCTTACCGTGGCCATTCTTTCTAGCCACTTGGTATCCAGTGAGTTACAGCCTTCGAGATATGAATACGATGGCATTGTTTTTACAACATACTTTTAAATTCTACCAAGCAGCTGATATCTGAAAACAAAACAAAACAAAACAAAACAAAACAAAACAACAACAACAAAAACCCCCAGAAGTCTGGAATACACAGAAGAGCTGTAAGTTGTGGGGCAAATGACTCATCATGCATTTCTGTCATGATGCTGTCATTTCTCATACACTCTATGAAGGCAACTGTCTAAGGATCTACCCACTTTTATTCATTTACACTACAGTGACAGAAAATATTTTCAAAGTCAAAAATCTGCATTCCTGTTGCTTTAAAGTTTGATGTCCGGAATGGGGTATTAAATGATGTGTAACATATAAATAAATGACCAGATGCAAACAGAATATCAAACCAGTCTTATAGTCTAGTTAAATATTAGGATATAAGAAACAGCAATTTAATTGCATTCCACAACTAGAAAATTGATATTACAATTTAAACCTTTAATAAGCATATTCTATGCTAAACTTTTATATTGTTTTAACTTTGCTTATACTTTTTATTGTTCAGAGATTTTTTTCGCTATTAGTTGTAATACAATACTTTTAAATTATTTTTGAGATTTTTATATATTACATATCATTTATTTTAAACATATTTACTTCCCACTAGACTTCCATATTTACTTCCACTACACACAAAAAGTATGTAGTGGAAATTGTACAATTCTAGATTAACAAAGAAATTTTAATTTTTGTGAGTTTATTTTCATAATGTGGTTTTTATGTGTCCATGAATTCTTTTCAGACCATACAAAGATCAGTGCTAAAAAGAAAAAACTCTCAGTGCTAACTGCATAATGTCATACTATTCTGGCAGGGCTATTTATCCCAGGCACACATGTATCTATAGCCAAGGACCTGCCATAAACATAACAAATAGGAAGACAAGAAAGTAATTCCGCTTTGCAACTTCCCAGGGGAACTAAAAATATATCCATCAAATGAAGTCATATTCCTAAAAGCCAAAGAAAGCACCTGCCAAGACTGTTGAACAAGACTCTGTCCTTATGTTCTAGGACAATAGAAAAATCACGCAGTTTCCACATATAAAAGTTGTTGCTGCTGTCCTGTGACTGTTGAGACATAAGATGGCATAGACATCTTAGAAACAAGCCCAACTCTACCAAGAGCTGTGATATTTCCTTTGTTTTTTCCCTGTTTTTAATTATATATTTTCTTTATTTACATTTCAAATGTTATCCCCTTTCCTAGTTTCCTCTCCAAAAATCCCCTTTCCCCTCTCCCCTCCCAATGCTCCCCAACCCACCTGCTCCTGCCTCCTGGCCATGGCATTCCCCTATACAGGGGGAAAAAATTGCAAAACTTCTGTAAGGCAATGTTTTCAAATATGTTGTGTCCCTACTCTCTGAAGGGAGGAGAGTTCACAGTTGTCTTAAAACGTACACTAAGAATGCTGTCTTTGAGAAAGACACTCAACAGCCTCTTTTCTGCCCGTTCTGAGGGGCAGACATGATTTCTGATCATGATGTTGATGTACATATGTAGTAGATGCACAGGCTTGCCATAGAACATGCAGGAACACTCACTCTGCTTTGCATTTTGTTGCATGGATAAATAGATGGCATTCCATCCCAACACACATGATTTCTAACTACAAAGATTTTTTTTTTCTATTTTATTTTTTTCCTCCTCCAGGAAATACCTTGAAATATATGTACTTTCTGAAAAGGGAAAAACTCTAGGGGAAGACTCATTCCCTGAGATACCCTAAAAGTTCCAAAATTCTGCTAAATAGGTGCATCCAACATCACTCCTTCTGCTTCAGTTTCAGCTTGAGCTTGTCATTTACCTCCTAAGTAGAGGGAAGAGCAAGTATGAAAATGATCTTTCAGAACACACTACAGGTAATGACACAGAATGTCAGATTAAGTAGGCAAGATGTTGGGGTTACAGAGGTCTGAGCAGACCTGCAGAGAGGTCAGATGTAATGCATTTTTTGAACTGGTGAACCATGAGAACATGGTTCCCATTTCCATACTTTCTTCTGGGAGGAGATGGGACTTAGTTGGAGGAAGTAGGTCACTAGTGGGTGTTCATAGGTGATCTTTTATCTGGGTTTCCTTCCCCACATGCTCATTACTATGTTCTTTCTAACCAGATGGGTTCTTTCTAACCATACAACTATGAATTGAACCTTGGGGTTTTTGCCACAGCAATGAGAAAAATAACTTACCCAGAATGCTGCATAGAAGAGGAAAATGGCAAAGCGAGCTGGAGAAACCAAAGGTAAGAAAACTTTTAGAATTAGTAAATCTACCTTAACTAAGTGAGTTATTATAATTTCTATGCTCAGTCTCAGGGTTTGTTGTGTAATAGAATTATTTGAAATAAATTTGCATAGTCTATGAAGACAATAAATGTAAGGTTCATTTCATAAAATTTCAAGCACAGTGAGAATGTGAAGTTTTAGTTTTGCTATTATACCAAGTCAAAAGCCAGTGAGTTGTTTATATTAAAATGATATCAATTATTTGTTTCATAGCTATTTCAATTTCTTCTGGATTTTGATTAATAAGAAGATAAATGCCCTTGACCTCTACAGCTTTTGTGTAGGTTGGCTCTGCCTTCTGCACAAATTTAAGTCCTTATTACTCTTCTCAATTTTATGACCAAATACCTGACAAAAGCAATTAAGAGAGTAAAAAGGTTTCTTTTGGCTCAGTGTTGATAATGTCATTTGTCTGGAAAGGAATCCAGGCAGCAGGAGCTTGAGATGGTTGCTTACATGATATACAGAGTGAGGAAGCTAGACAAGAAGAATGCTGGTACTCAGCTCTTCTCCTTTATAGTAAGGTCCAAACTTCGGCATGTGAGCTGGTATCATCTAGATGAGAAGTGGATATTCCCTCTTGGTCCAAATACTCACAGTTTTTTCCAAAGCAACTCTAAATATTGTCAAGTGGACCCGGAAGATTCTCCATCATAACCCTGGATATTGCTTCCATTGTCTGAAGATTCTTCACATGACTGAGAATTGAGGATTGACCCAAGGACTCTAAGACCCAATAGACTACATGCTCTCAGCTGGTAACTCATTCAACTTCCTGCCCTTGGATTGGAGATTTCCTCCACATCGTCATTCGTCTTCAATGGGTGTCACATTATGCATTCATGACCCCAATGCTGTTTTTGTTCTAGTATGCCTGCCTTATGATTTTAGAGTTGGCCATGTGAGTTGAAAACTAAAATACATGGGCCATTAGTTGTAAAGAATGAAATCACTCAAACTAATACAAAGTGCGTTAAGTGCATGAGATCAAGCAAAAAAATATTTGGATTAAAAACATTCAAATATATAATCACTATAGCAATGGAAAACAGACTAAAAACTTGAATTAACAATTGCTTTTGGGGATTATATAGTTAGGGGGGTTAAATGGGTCTAAACTATGTTGTAACTAAGAAGACACACCAGGGACACATCAATTGTCCAACTCTGGGAAACCAGAAAGCTTTGTGAGCACCATCTTCCTTTGGGTAAACAGGGAGAAATCTGTTTGCATAGCTTGCCAAGAGGGCTAAATGAGAAAAATATCTGAGGGCTTCCGAGTTTCAGAATTTTGTCTGATCAGAAGTATATGCCAAAGCATCTCCAGCCTTTTAAAATTCCTTCTTCTATTTATTTAGAGGATTACGTGGTATTTTATTTTATGACAATTCACAGTACACATTAAGGAACCTATCCTTATGTCACAAAGTAGTATATGACTAAAGAAATGTGAGGACCTTGCAGTGTCCTGCCTCCTTATTCTTCAAATTATGGTCAATGCTTTTAGTTTGGCTTTGGACTCAAATGGCCCCAGAGATGCTTAACCTTCCCAGAAGCCTGGCACCTTTGCTTTTCTTGATTGTGATTGAGTATTGTGAATTCATTCATTGATACTTTCATTGTTTACCATCGCATCATGGCTTTCATTTGCCTTTGTACCCAAACACAAACCTCTTTTAAATTTTTTTTTATTTTTTAGTGAAAAATCATATGGTAACTTTGTATCTTGTGCACTCTTTATGTACAAACAAAATTTATCCTAACTTCATTATGCAAACAATAAATCTTGTGCATAAATTAGTTATATGCTATTGCTCATTCTCCAAGTTTAAAAGCAGTGTAAATGTTATGAAATATTTTTTTTCTCTTAGTTTGTTCCAATATGCAGGAAAAAATGAATAGCTGTATTTCAAGAATTTCTCTTCAATATAATCCCCACTCAGATGTTTTCAGTAACCAAAGAATTTTTTCACGGATTAACCTTTGAAAATGTCGTCTTAGAAAAGAATAAACAAAAGGCAGAGAGCAGGATGGGAAACGTTTCCCAGAGAACCCCCTTCTAATTTATACTAATGAGGATGCAGGTCATATGGAAAATTAAACACCAAACACTAAATTTTCAGGGCAAGGGAATTTATGCACACAAATCCTATTACCAGCTAATGGGATTTGTGCAGATCCCTAGTGACCTATTTACCAAATTTCCCCCCTGATGTTTAGATGAATATATCATGTGCAGCAAACCTGAGAACACATTCCCAGTACTGGCTTCATCCCCAGTCTGTGGACTGTTCCTCCTATGATATCCACAGGACACTGGCAGACACTTCAGCATGTATGTCTGACTGACAGCATAAGATGACATCTATATCTCCTCTGAAATTTGTATAAAACATTCTTGAATGTTTCTCCTTTCTCTAGTCTTCCTTCTCTCTATCCCCTTCCTCATCTGTCTTCTTTTCCTTGTCCTCCCCATCTGTCTTCACCCCTTCCTATCTTCTCTGTCCCTTCTCACATTCTTTTCCTCCTTTTGTTCTTTTCCTTCTTCTTTTCATTCCTGTATGTGGGAGGAAAACCAAGAAGCACTCTCCCATGAGTACTTTTTGTCTGGACTTCACTGTTAAGACTTAAGCTCTAACTTCTGTGACACACACATAAAACTTTCACAAAATTCCTTTTTTTTTTTTGTAAAATAAACCCATTGTCCAGTAGGCACCATTAATTAATTAATTAATTTCATGACAATTCACAGTACACATTGAGGAACCTATCCTTATGTCACAAAGAAGTATATGACTAAAGAAATGTGAGGACCTTGCAGTGTACTGCCTCCTTATTCTTCAAATTATGGTCAATGCTTTTAGTTTGGCTTTGGACTCAAACTAATTAATTAATTAATTAATTAATTCATAAACCACAAAATCGATAATAATAGTATTTACCAAAATGTGAGAATGTATGTTGGTAGCCTTCCATCTACAATGCGTAACATTATGTTTTTATAGAACTTTTTTTCCTGGGGATGGGCTCAGGCCATTGTCCCCTAACTGAAGACAGAATCCTGTTCCATTTGGAAATGTTTTATCCATCAATGGTGTTCTACTGCCAAACAGCCAACGAACGCATTTATTTTCTCCAGTATAAATGGTCCAATCTTCTGAAGGACATACCACTTGAAGGAAACACAAATCTAGTCTCAGGAAGGCACAACTGAATTATCTCTTACTTCAGTCTCCGATATTTGAATGGTTTTCTAAATGATGAGTGAAAGTATTTGACAATTTTGAAGTACCAGCTGATATTAGCAGATATACAGGGCAGGACAGAGTTTGGGTGAGGAATTTTTGCTCTCACTCCAATGAGCGGGCTACACTCGGCTCTCTCAGATCAGAAGTTAGTCACTCCATTAGTCTTGCTGAGGGCTTCTGAGGAACCCAAGATATGTTAAGGCTGTAGTCATTTAAATCAGATGTATTTAGATTTCTCATAAAATAAGATTTCTTGCAGCCCTTTGTTAATTATCACCCAAAGATTAAGCTGTAGATGTTCAGAGGCTGGAGTCATTAAAGTCTGTCAGGTGTGCAGTTGGCTAGTGTACATACAGCTTCTTGCTGGATTATTCTGCTATTGATTCCATGTGAAAATTGCCTTCATGTTGCTTTAAAAACAAAATTCCAAACGTACGAGTTCCCGAATGAAGAGTGTGGAGCCTATGCTGTGGTGAAAGCCTATCAGCTATGGAGGCAGAGAAAGCATGCAGCTGACCTTCCTACTCCAGCAATGTTCCAGGAGGGAAAGGCTATTTCTCTTTCTCCATTCTGTCTTAAATGCCCTTCAGATCAAAGACCCAGCTTTCTCTTTCGTGGGTTTCCTTATGTTCACTCCCTGCCAACTGGTTGCTTGCTCTGCCTCTTGACCTATGGGTGACTCTATTTAGCTCTTGTTTAGAGAAAGCTCTTGGGTTAAAGGTGTCTGCTAGAGCTGAGCAACACCACAACAAGGAGCAGGGTTTTGCAGTTTGCAATCTCATGATCAAATATCAAAAAGCAAGGCTTTTATTTCAACATTTCTTAGCAGGTACATGTAGGAGAAAACCTTGATTTGCTTTTGCTGAAAAGCACACTGTTCTATGATCTCCTGGTTCTCTCTCTTCACAATAAAAATCAAGTGGCTCAGTTTTAATTTACAGCAATTTGTGCTGATAAAATAATTGTTATTTTATTGCTCAGATTATTTTCTTAAATTTTGTATTGTTCAAAGAGACATTTAATAGACAACAAATCTTACAGTGAATCATAATTGCCACTGAGATTTCAGGAATTTTCATTTAAAATGAAAGTCTACTGTGATATCCTAATGATTTATATTTTAATACCTTGAAACATTTTTTGCTATTTGAAAGTATCAGTATTTTAGCTTCGGTCTACATTATTCAACAATCATTTCAATGGTGCAGAAATTAGTAAAATTGTAATAATAAAGAAAATGACATATGATAAAAGAAAGTCCCATGAGTTTATAGGAAATGTCACAAAGATCATATAATTTTGTACAAATTTGCTAATATGGAGTTTTAAGCTAAGTAAAAACAGTGAAATCGTCACAATGGAAATGGAGATGTGCAATGTTATTCTCCTTCATCTCTATCACTGTATTCCCTCAGATATTTTCTCAGACCATAAAAAAACTTGACACTGTTTTTCATCTCCTCTCATCCCTCCTTTCTGCTCCCTCTTCCCTTCTCCTTTTATTCTCCTCCTCCTCCTCCTTCTCCTCCTCCTCTTCCTTCTACTTCTACTCCTCCTTCTCCTCCTCTTCTTCTTCTTTTTTCTTCTGTTCTGTGACTCAGTCTCACTATGCAGTTCAGGTTGTTCTCAAGAGTTCTGGGTTTACAGGCATATGCCATCTCCCTATTGTTTGACTTTGGTTTAGTGTACATGAAAGACAGTAAGCATTTGGAAAGCCTGTTTCTCTGCTTACACACGTAAATTACAGGAACATGTGGTTTTTTTTAATAATTAGGCAAATGATAAGATGAATCAATGGAAGAATGCCATTTTAAGCTATAGTTGATCACTTAATTTATATCTCAGAAAATGACCTTTCACATTGGTGATGACCTATGAGAATATTTTCAAGTCAAAAATTAATGAGTAAATTATGTATTTCTAAGAGGAAAGGGTAGTATGAATTTCTAATGTAGTTAGATTTATACAAATGTATGCTTATGAAGTCAGCATGAAGAAATGTATAATATATTTATAACAAAAAATCTAGAATATCTCAGTTTATTAGAAGCATGCATGACCATATTAGTATACATTTTATGATGTGTCTTGCCAAACCCAAGCTTGCTAAATGAAATTCTTACTGATGTTTAAAGTTATGTTTTAACTAAATATTTAAGGATGCCACATGAGAAGTTGTAAGCATTTCAGGTGAATGAGAATCTTTTTAGCTGTCCTCCTTGGTACATAGCTATGACGAGAATGTTCAGCAAACCAAGGGTTAAGCTCCATATAATTCAAATGAATTTATGTGTCGCAAATTAAAACTTCCTGGAAAAATTCATTGAAAGTGCACTTCCTAATCTTGCCAATTAATGTTGGTTAAGAGGGAGAAAAAGCTTACAGGGTGAA